>NC_134031.1:6973235-7290000 GCF_964204645.1 Tubulanus polymorphus
TGGCACTTAAACATAGGATCAATGATCATCACTAGCTAGGGTGTACCACGTTCTTGGCTGAGGCATAACGATAATACTGGGGCCAGTTGGTCAAAAATTGGTTAAAGATAACCGGCGGGTAAATGCCGTAGTAATGATGAACTTTTAATCGTCACTACGTCAACTATCCAGTGGTTAACTCTAACCAACTTTTGAGAAACTGCAGCCCTGATCTGTTATTCGTAACTAGCTCAAGCTCTACTCCGAATGGATATCTTTAGTTCCGACTCGATATAGTTTTTAGCCAGGGCTCAAACAAGGAATCAATTTGTTGTAACTGTAATTAAACTAAAAGGGGATAGTCCTCTTCATTGCTCCCTGTTGATGAACTGTGGATGACTGACTCGTTATGTATCTGTGTATCCTAGACACTGTCCGTCTGCAACTGCTGCTTTTTCGCTGTTGTATAATACGCACTCTTCCATTCCGCCGTTGGTCATCTTTATTGAATTCAGTCCACTTCGGAAATGACATATCAAGGATCCAGTCGCTTAAAAGTTGGTTGAAGCTATCTCTAGGATGAATACCTTAGTATAAGGCCATCCCATGATAATTGTCTGTTTTGCCGTATGGCCTAACCATGAACTTTTAATTGTCGCTATGTCACCTAGCCGCTGGTTATCTCTAACCGACGTTCGAGCAACTGGCCCCCAGATTGCCATGATGACCCAGATCTACTACTGTGGGTTAGAATTTGAGTCTTATAGACTGTTAGATATTAGGGGGAAACGAATTTTGACTCTGCCATGTCAAATACACCTCGTCCAAAATTGGAACAAGGTTCAACACCGTTGGAAAAAGTACTGATGCAAATCAAATTGATTTCCCTAATGTGATTTATCTGATGGCCAGAAGTAGATAGCTAAGTTTTTCTGTTAGGCTTGATTTTCTAGAGACTGCTGAACAAAGTGCAATAGACTCCACGTTGAAACTTCCATAACTCGAATAGTAGATTGACTAATAATAAGTCATTTTCTAAATAGATTTGATGATATTGAAGCCTTACCTAGAACGATTACTAAAACATGTACCGGGGTATGATGGATTGATTATTTTGATTTTGCTCCCGACACGCATTTAAAGAAGTTTTTTTTATTTTATTTTTGATGCAACCTATCGACCTGTTGGTGAAAAGTTGTATAAATTACATACATGCAAACAGTCTAGCTGCTGACTGTCATATGCTGGCTATGGTTTCGGTTTCACTGCGCCTGTATAAACAATATGAAAACTTGATAACGATGAATTATGCAAAATCATCTTTGCTGCCGTGATCATTCTTCCCGGTTGTTACTACATCTCGTACGTAGTTGGAAATAGAATTTTTATGCATATAGTCAACCATTGACCTTTTTTTGAGAATTGACAAATAAATGATGAGACTATTAGTGAAGCAGCGTTTGTTGACACATTGTATCATTAGAAACTACATGTCATTCTGGGCGAACTTTGGTTTTCGAAGTTAGTTGATAGTGGTCGCGCCATAGTTCGTCGTAACCTATATCTGTGTCGGCCATCTTGGAAGTAGGTCCGAACTACAGCGACCGTGCTCAATCGCGTGGTCAACTATTTCTGGACCATATTTCCGACTCACTGATATTCGGTTTCACTTAGTTCGCAAATAGTCGACTAACTCCAAAGTTCGCCCTGATTGCCAGGGTGGCAATATTGAATAGCAGATCAGCTAGGCCTACCAGTCATCCGTAGTGGGTACATTGTATGAGATATCTCATAGTAAGCGGCAAACCTTTGTTAAAACCCTTTCAGTGCGTCTATACCGCAGTACATCTTATAAATCGGAAGATGGCAGCACCTGTCAAACATAGCTAAATATAAGCAACTAATAATACATTGCACCGCAGTGTAGACACACTATAGTTGTATGCCCGTTATTTAACACACTAGGATGAAATTTTAAGAGTTAACGAACTATATCCAGCATTTCTGGAATTAATTAGTTGGCACTGAAAGGGTTAAAAAAGCTAGAAGAAAATATCATTAAGGCATTTTGCATGTAGAATATGGTTCCATATAAGCATGTACAGAATTGATATCATAAAATGATGGATTATTGAATGTATGCCAAAGAATTGAATTGATATAGTCGATCATGTACAGGTATTATATCATTATTGCATGAGGGCAGAGGAGATCGACGGTTTTATTATGGATTGTTCTTGCAAATCTCTAAAACTTATACAAGCGCGAGGATGTAGATTTATAATCAATCATCTGAATTTAGTAATTATTACCTTACAGTATTAATAGGCAAAATATATTTATTTACGTAAGTGATTAAACCCCCAAAGAGCCGTAGTCATTGACGGCAAATTCGATTTAAAAGTTTATTTGAAATTTCATGCGTGTACTTCAGTATTTGGATGACTTATAACTTGTAAGAGAATTTATACGAATGTAAATTGAGTAATAAGTTATCAGGGTGTTAGCTGCCTAAAAATTCATGAGAAATTTGAATAGCTATAATTGTTCTCCCTCAGCGGGGACTCATACTGAGAGGCATCATGGCTCTGCTTCTAAGAGAGCGTTAAAATAGTATGTACAATTTGTACCAAAATTGCACAAGATCGTTCAAGGGGGAGGGGGGTCTTTGAATGCTCCCTAATGGAACACTGACCAGAAAATTGCGTGGACCCAATCAGATTTACCTTTACGCATTTCAGTTAACATAGTCGTAATACCATCCACCCCCGGCACGGATTCGAACCTGATGGCATTGAGACTCGCCAAGGTACAAAACCCTGCAACACTAGCCCGTGTTCACAGGTACATACGCAGCTTAGATGATGTGATTGTTAAGCAATCAGAAATCCCGGTTTATTCCCAGCCTGGGTTTTCGATTTATAGTTTATCCGTGAAATTTGCCTCAGCAATTATACGAGCAATCCAGGGTTTGATCTAAGGAATAAAAGCCTTTTGCAAGACGAGTGATGATGATAACCTACTCGCCCAAATGAGAATATACTTGTCTCAGGCAATGGGACAAGTGCTTAGATCGGACCCCATCTGATTGATGCTGAAAGTTTTTGTGCAGCAAACCTGCGCACCCGGTCTAGTGTGGCAGGGTTTTGTGCTGTGGTGGCTAAATCTTACGATACCATCAGGTTTGAATCCCTACCGGGGCGGCTGTAGTGATATAGGCATTTCTTTGGGCTCGGTTGCCTTTTAGCCAGTAAAATCGACGCCATTTCTGATTGGCTGACAATGAGGTTAATTCATAATCTGAATCTGGAATGCTAATAATGCACTCGTGTCCACTAGGGTAGGGTTTCGTACCATGTACAGTCTTTCGAAGACATCTCGTTTGAATCCCTGTAGAACGAAGAAGGCTTTGGATTCGGTTTCGATAACCTCAAAATATTGCAAAATATTGGAAATGAATGTAACCTGCTTTGGTGAGTTGGTTTTGTACGTCACTGCCCGCATGGCCATTCGTGTAAAAATCTATTTTAACATCGATTATTGAATCCTTGAAATAGGTTCGCTTTGTAAAATGTTTGCTAATTATCAACCATTGTTCGTGTGTTATTCTAGGGGTTTAAAAAAAAATTTCATTGACCAATGGCTCATGCAAATTATTGTCATTACTGGAATCGATGGCAAATTGTGACGATGATAAATACATTATTTACAAATTGAAAATTCAATAGAGAAATAAATTGTCTTATTATTTATAAGAAATTTCGTCTGGTTTATTTTCTCACTAGCTTTGTCTATAGTTTTCGAGGCATTGCAGCGTCGAGACCGCAGTAAGACTGGCATTGTACTGACCAGTACCGAGTGGAGACAAGTTAACTGACCAGTACAGTGACAAGTTAGCTGGCCAGATTGAATGGGATAGGAGAGAAGTGCTTGACTAAGCAGCACCAAATGTCTAAATATATTCCTAAACTGACCAGTACTTCCAGGGGTGGATCCAGGAGCAGACTTTTGACAGGAGCACTAAGAAATGAAAAACGGTAGGGCAAGTTAAGTATCCACACAGCCAAAACAAGGGTCTGAAATTTGAAATTTCAGTGCATTTTCATACAATTTCTAGGCACCTGAGGGACAATAAAGAGTATAAGCTAAATCTTGTGCTGAAGACTGCCGTCTCATTAGTTGCAGGAGCACGTGCTCATTGTGCCCTGTCTGGATCTGCCGCTGTATATCTGGCATTTTTCATTGAAACTGATTATTTCTGAGGAGTATGAAGGGTCAAGACAACAAATTGATACCTATGCGCATCATTACTCTGGAGTAGAGAATCGGTTTAACTGACTGGAATCTATTTGGATGTAGGTGAGCAGTGCTCCAAGTTGAGATAACAATCTACTCAAGACAACGACTTGTACTGTAAATGATGATGACTTTATTGTTGAATAATTTTCAATATGCTACGAAGACGAATTCGAAGGTTTTTGTTGTTGTTTAAGTTGTGGATAATAATCTGCATAATCGAAACGTTTAAATGGAAGAGGCATGTCCAAATATCCGTAGTCGTACGCTTGTTCTATCGCTATTTGTAAATTCATCAGCTGTTTTCGACACACTCCTGAAAACAGAAAGTACATACAAGCTGAAATTCAAATTTCCCCAAAATTTTTCAGTCATAGATACTAGAGCAACATCCATGGAAACCACTGGTGATCTTATTCAGCCCAGAACTTCAAACTTTTTCAATTTATTGGCCATGGAATATAGTCTGACAATCTAAAAATTATATGATATATGCCCATGCGACATCGACAGGAACTTTGGTAACCTGTACCTGCGGAGATCGGGGACTATAATCGGACGCGAATAAAATATGTAGTTTATTTACAAGGGTTACAAATTTCTGATCTATTAGGTGACAGTCTTGTGCCCTACTAACTGGGCCATTGTGACTGCATGTATGGTAGTACTATGCTGAAAATTGTTTTGATGCAAAGATAGTCCATGATTAAAATTCCTGCTCACTGACTGGCTGAAATTTTGTTTGCCTCCATTTGGCCCCCTTATAAAAACAGCAGAACCCACTTAATTCGGATCCCTTGGGACCAACAACATTCATCCAGTTTATGGGATATGCAGATTGAAAGTAATTTTCTTGCATATAAATGAACAAATGGACTGAAAATATTGTCCAAATTAGACCAAAATCCGGATTAAGCGCGTTTGACTATTTTCCCAGCTGTTAATAACCGTGTCACCAGTTATACAATGACTACCACACCAAGTTTCTCAGCCCATTATTTCTCCACAGCAACACCATTCGGTACATAGTTTCGTATTAATATATAGATAACTGACCTGTTTTTAGGGGTGATAATTCCAAACCGCTATGAGGATCGATAAACTGCTTCAAAAGATTCACATTCTGAAACGAGAGAGCGAACATTTCAATACTACGAACGAAATCATCACGGAAAGAAAACTATTTCGTATCGATTTTTTCTTTCATGAGAAACTTACCGCAGGGTGAAGTACCAGATATTCATCTCTACAAATAGGACATGGGTTTCCGCAGATCTTGTCGCCTCTCTGTAATTATAGTGTCTTCATGGTTAAAAGCCTTCGGCTGAATAAAGCATTTTAAGCCTGCTTTCATTATTCGAATTGAGCCCTTTGCCGATGAAAGTACAGTAGAACTCGCTTAAAATTCGGGTCACCTGGGACTGGAAAATCTTGTCCGAATCAAATTTGAATTATGCGCTCTCATTTGAAACGAAACGGCCTAGTGGAGATTGGAATTTTAGTCCGAAATAAGTAAAAATCTGATTAAAAATCGATCCGAATTAAACGAGTTATAACTACGGGCCTATATAGCATTTTTGCGAACTTACAATGCATTGTTTACGCGTCTTCTTTGGTTGATATTGCCCTTTGAAATTTCGTTTGTACTTCGTCCAAACCGGTTCATCTCCGTACACCTCGCTGTAGGCTGAAATACAGAGATAAATCATCAGCTTCACAGGTCAGCATTCAGTCAGCTGATATGGCTTTGCTGTTTCATTATTCTTCATTTATTTAATTACCCCATTTCTACGGGTACGCTTTAGGGTTCAAATCTAAAAACAGCTATGCAACTTAGTAGCTGCTGGGCCATAGAATATCCATACTAAATTTTGGTAATGAACTGATAAGGATTAGTAGCAATTCGCAGGAATACGGGCCCCACCCAGCAATTGGATCAGGCCTGTACGCAGACTACTTTTGGTGGGTGCGAATTCAGATATGGTGGGTCTTATTTGACAGCGGAGCCAGCAATAGTGAGCGCCACAGGCGTCCTCTCCTGAGAAAATTTGAAGCGTTTTAGAGACATTTTCAGCCAATGTTAGTGAATATTTCAAAAAATCCATCAAGACTAGATTGTAGTCTCTAGGAATTTTTGATATTTCATATATTGAAGTCACTGAAACACTAATGCGTAATCCAATAAATTTTTTCTAACAAAAATAGTGGAACTCAGGATCTTGTAGGGCGGTGTGTTCGCACCCAACGCACACCCCGAGTATGGGCCTGTGGATAAGGAATGCAGGCCACTGGGGCTATTCAGGCAGAAGTTCGTACAGTAGCAAGTCTAACGGCGCCATCAGCTTCGAATCCCAGCTGAGGACAAGTTGCTACTGGTTTCTTCTTCATTGATAGTAGAATTGAACCCTAATATGAAATCTGAATAAGAAAGCCATAAACACAGCTGAATTCTCAAAAAAAGATGCCTATAAGCCGAGTAGATAGTTACCTGTCGAAGCCAGATATCTTTGACTAGTTTCTAATGAATGATTCGGTCGAGGATTTATTGGCGTTTGATCATCTGCGTTGCTACTCTCTTCAGTTTCCTCTGCCTCGTTATAACGACGATTAGCGACTGAAAAATGTCTCTACGGATAGAGTGAGAAAAGAAATTTATGAAATTAAGCTGCGGTAAGTCTAGTTAAGGCCAAAATCGAGCTACGTCTACACTTGCTTCTGGTACCCGGGTTACGCGTCTACGGTACGCTCGAAACACAGGTTCAAGGCAGAGTCTTCCGCAAAACCCGTGTTTTATAGAAACCCTCTTGGAAAAGAAGGGTTCATACATTCCGCATTGAACCCGCCTTCCCGTAAAACTCCGCATTTCCTCTAGTGTAGATGGTAAACCTATTCAATTCAGCGTTCAGGGCACCACAATTGACCATGAACTTGAACTACATATGTGGATTCTTACTACCGAAACTGCCTTACGTGTAGATGCTACTCGCTGCGAACGCGGGTTTTCGTCGAACCCCCGTACATCGAAACGCCGGTTTTCGTCCAACCCCTGTACATCGAAACCCAGGTTCAACGAGCTAGTGTACACGTGGTTTCACTCTGCTCTTTAATGATACCCGAGATTTCAGGGTCTAGTGTCTATTTCAACTTGTTTGCACAGACGTTGACATAACTCGGTACATTTTGGGTGTACAAACCGGATATCGATATAACGACCAGTACGGATGCGTAGCTGAACTAAAACCTCGATTTCTAATCCATGTTACACTACATGTATATAGAAGGATTGCCAAGTCTTCGTTTTACCGGTACTGGAGTTGAACTCTAATTGCTTATGGCAACTGACATCTGTGAAAACAAGCGAAGCGAAATGGGACATTTCCAGTACACAATCATTTGTCCCGTGCTAAAATTTGGCACGGGCCAAGCCTGGGTCAAAAACGCTTGTGTGATCGCGCCTATGGTAACTGGGCTCAGCATTACTTTTTCATATGTAACAGAACATGAATCAATAGCGAATAGATCCTTATAGCGCAAAAACCGACAACAATAAGTAGAATATATGGATCTTTCCGTATGTATTTATTATCATCAATAATTTATGTATAAAAAGAATTTGAATAATTATTTAGTGAAAGACTTGAAACAATGGAAAACGTTCTTGTGTAAAATTTGCTGCGTTTGAATTAAACCGATGAGAGAGAGAGCAGGTTTAAAAACGAATCATCACGGGTTTCACCGGGAATTTCTGTAGGGAGGTCGGCATAGGCAATTAATAGCCAAAAGGTCAGTCGAACAGCATAGGGGTACGGGGTCCTCGCCTTAGAAGATTTTGATTCTTTAAAAGTGTTTTCGAGCAATTGGAACATTTTTTAGATGTGAAATTGTTTACTTCACTTACTGGTACATCTCAGTCAGAAAGAAAATTTGATGACGAACGAAGGGAACTTAGTTTTGGAAACGGGGATTAATCAGACCCACCAAACCCCCCCTCCCCAGCGACGCCCTTGATCATAAAGAGAGATAACGCAGATCGCATCGGTCAAGACCTCAAAATCTCATAAAAACTCAAGATTCTTTACACATCCTCCCTCGGCAGGGATTCGAACCTGATGGTATCGCTTGACTAGGACCATCTAGACTAGGTATCTAGACCAGGACGTGCACAGGTACATGTTTCACAGGCACCTGCTGCAGGCAAACTTGTCCCATAGATCGAATTGCCTGTTAGCCTATAAAATCGCTGAAGAAAATTTCACGGATTAAACAGAAAAATCCGCACTAAAAATATAACAGGATTTCTGATTGGCTAATAATGACATCACATAAGCTGCGCACTCGGTTTAGTGTGGCAGGGGTTCATGCCGTGGAGTCTGGACACCGCCATAGGTTGGAATCCCTGCCAGGGAGGATGGATTAACAAGGTCTCACTGTTTTCAACGGGTGAAATTGAAGTTAAATCGTGCAGCACATTCTAATTATTCAGTTTACACAACTACATATAAATAGATTTTTCAGTTTTTCATCAGCAATAATTTTCAATCATGCAAAAATACAAGTTAAGTAACATTACACAGCGCACAAACCACTGTGCGTCGGTAGCACATGCATGGCTTCCATTTGAGACCAGTCTAAGACCATCTTAGTTCTATAACCAACCTAACGATCTAAGACCAATCTCAAATTCGAGACCAAATTTGCGCTTAACAATTGTGCAACTGAACCCTTAAGTTATATTGTCATAGAAATTAACCCCTATCAATTGTTTGGTTTCCATTTTCCTAGGGTCTTAATTAATTGCACAAAATTCATGTTTTTCACTCTGCTTAATGGTTTGTTTGAATGAAGACCAACAATTAACAGCGAGGACATACATTCGAAACCCTCGGGTGTTACCATAAACACATACGTCCAAACCCCTAAGGGATCATTCATTTATTGCGTACGCATAAAATTTGAATTTTTCAACCCCTCCTCCCCGTTTGTACGCAAAATAATCGGCCATTTTTTCATATACATTAAGCATTACAGTACGCAATTGCTCTGACCCCTCCCCCTCCCCTAATGCGTACGTAATAGGCTATATGAATGACCCCTTAGAGAATGACCATATTAAATGTACACCCAAAACCTTGGAGGGGTTTAAGACCAAGTTCACCTTTAATCTTTAAATACATTTCCGCTCACACATTGGAGCTATCGTTCCATAGATTACTACAAGGTATTTACATTAATCTATTCTTCATGTAGTAGAAGTAGTATTCATGCAATGCGGCGAAAGCAGATAACTACAATAAATACAGGTTTAGCCGAATACTGGTATGACTTTTAAAGTACAATGGATTAAACACAAACGAAGCAATACCAATCTATTGCAAATCGTAATGAACAAATTTTTTTCCTACCACCAACTAGCAAATATAACCAGTCATGCAAGTCCAATAAAACTGGCCCATAATTGCAGAAACCCTTAAATTCGTTTTTCAAAATACAGTCAAACCCCGATATACCGCTCTCCCATTTACCCCCACCCCTGCCTACTGCCAGGTTGATCTCAACATAAATACACAGTAAAACACCCCCGATATACCGCCATACTCTCTATACCGCCAAAATCGTTCTGCACCGACGTGGTCCGTATATCGGGGTTGACTGTACTTTCAAGAAGCACAAATCTTAATGAATGAATTTCTTCCTTCCACCATAACTCGAAAATATAACCAGTAACGTCCCACAAAACTGGCCCATAATTGCAGAAAGCCTATAGCCTAAATTCGCTTTTATAACTTTTTTTAAGAATTCTAGAATTGAGCAGGAAACGCAATCTTGAAAACTGGATTCAACGAATCGAAAATAATATCGCCGCGATTCGAAGTTCATTCATTCGTTCATCGTTCTCTGAAGCCAATCTTTGTATTTTTTCTGCAGTCGTTTCACCGTCGACTGTTTCGACTTTTCAAACTGTTTACAAAATTCCAGTTCGTCGTTGAACAAATCGAGCGCCGAACGTTCGACTTTGCTCTTTTTCGAACACCCTCCTCCGCCACCTCCTCCGGCGAGAATGGTCTCTGTGTCAACGAACGCCTTATTCTCGCACGCGAAATTCGCGAGGTGAAACGCGTCCACGGCGTCGGGATGATTCCGTAAATACGTGACGACGAATCGCCGATGGCACCAGATCGCCTCGTGGTCGGGAAACCGTCGCACGAGCTCCGTGCTCATCGCCAGTTCGTCGACTAAGATGCGCTTCATCTCGTCATCGTCGCCGAGCTGATCGTCGTTGCACAACAGGTTGATCAGAAACTGGCGGAAATGGAAGCCGCTGTGGTCAGAGATGTGCGCGCGCACCCATTCCTTCGTCGTTTCGAGTTCGTCGAGCAGAACGTCGACGTCGTTGCCCGTTAAGTGTTGTATCGTCCAGATTCGATGACTCCACGCGTTGTAGTTGCTGGCGTATTTATCGGCGGCTGTCGAACAGATTTCGAATTCGGCGAGCACGTGCGATTTAACGACGTCCGGGGTCGCGATCCGGGACCGCTGCTGTTGCTGCTGCGAGGAGTCCACGACGCCAATTTCGATCGATATCGACTCCAATTTCACCTCGGTCGATAAACGCGCGAAATAATCTTTCACCGCTGCGTCCGTCGACATCCACCGCTCGAGCAGCCATTTACGATGGCCGAACGTTTCCGAACTCTTCGGATGTTTGCCGAGTATCAACGCGCACAGTTTCAATTCGACGTCAACCGTCGCGAAATCGCGATCGATCTGCTCCTTGCGAATGTTCCACACGGTCGCCACGTCCGGGTTGATCAGTAAAACCGCGCGCGACAAGCTGTTGATCTCGTCCGGTTCGACGTCGCGCGACCGCGCGTCTTTACGACGCCACGACATCAGCTTGTCGTACGCGTACGCGTAGAGAATTTTCACGCACCACATTTCGAGGCCGATTTTGCGTTCGATCTTCACCAGCGGACTGCAGTTCTGCACCGGCTCGAGGACGGGGACGTAGTCGTACTCGTCTATGTCGGGGTCCTGGCGAAACGCTGCGTCCAGGTCGGCGAGAATTCGAGAACCACGCGAATCGACCATGATCTAGGCTATTTCTCTCTCGGTCTCTCTTAAAACCCGTCCTGGAAATAGAGCATCATTCAACCATTAAAGCTTTATATCATAAACAATAGAAATCTTTTCTGAAGATATCGATACACATAAAATAAAATCAGTTCAGATGAAGCATTACGTAATAGCATTAGAAGCAGCTTTTAAGACACTATTTTTGTTTATGAAATAAAGTTTGTCTTTAATGGTTGGATGCCCCGTCCAGGGTCCAAAGGGGACTGATTGTGAAACTTGTACAAAATTCATCAAATTTCTTGAACTTTTCAACACAGAAAATTACATTGGTGCATTTCAGTGCAGTAGTGCCCCTAATATTGCCTTTTTGGACATCAAAGCGTTTCCAAATCAAAGTCCATCCAAATTTGCCACTGGATCCGTTCCTGCCTCAACATTGAAAATTGTGCAACGGTCAATGATAATCCTGTCAAATTTGTGACGCAAACACATTTCAAACAACAACAAATTCCTGTCGACCATACTCCTACCTGATGTAGGTCTTATAGGATGACTGGCAGTTGACCTAATACATCGTTTTAAAATCCAATCTACACTGTATTCAAGGATCGCAAAATGGTCTTCATTGAAAGGGGTTGAATAAGAAAAAGTGACTGCATGATTTAAACTGACTGAGCTACACTACCTGATGTGCTCTCAAATCAAGTTGAAATAGACGTTAGACAGTTGCACTGTGGCATGTGTGACTGTCAGATTTACGAGTACCTTCGAAAAAATTGGCAATATTTGTGACTATCTTTATGTAATCTATGTTTTTGTAGGCCTATCTGTGATATATACTAGTATTTGAAATACTGTCTATAGCATGATTTAACAGATGTTCGCCGAGCTGGCTATGAGAACTACTATACTTGTACTTGATCCGGTTCTGTCACCAGTGCCACTACGAGTATACTCATGTCTGATTCTTTCGATTCTCTCATAGATTCTCTGGCACACGGGAATGATACACTGTCTGAGTGGCTATTTTCCACCCATTATTTACAAGGAAGTGGTTACTTTGCCAATGCGGCATTATTTTAATAAATGCTATTTTGCCAATGGCTATATAGGCCTATAATAAGATATACTAATAAAATATAACAATAAAATCATTATATTGGGTTAAGGATTAGGGTTTCGATAGGGTTAGGGTCTAGAGGGTCCAGAGGGTTAGGAATAGAGGGGATAGGGATAGGGTAAGGGCAAGGTGAGGCTGTAAGTAGTGAAAACTTACAGCTGGATGGCATGAACCTCGCTGATCAAGTGGGAAGACGTTGCGCTAGCAATCTGCTGGTCCGGGATCGAATCCCGCTCTATGCTCCCATTTGCTCTTACTCTGTTCTCCACACTTTCCTTGAATTTTCTAAGGCACGCACCACAGTGCACATGCGCAGCGTCAATTAGCAAATCAGAACGAGCCATTGGCATAATAGCGTAAACAGGAATAATACTGCATTGGCAAAATATCACCTGCCTATTTGCAAAATATCCTTTTCTTGGATTGTGTGGACTAAATGAAACCGAATATCCGTTAGTCGAAACTATAGTCCGGAAATAGTCGACCACGGGATTCGATTAAGCACGGTCGCTACAGTTCGGACCTAGGTTCAAGATGGCCGACAATGTGAAATACGTTACAACTGAACTAGTGTGTGTTAGGTTATTAGTTCCGACCACTAGTCGACTAGCTACGAAAACCGAAGTTGGTCCTGGCTTCTTCCGGCATCCGACCTTACTACACATACAACAATTTTTACAATGTAAACATCATCTTATACAGTTCACACAACTCTAGCAAGGCTCGATGATTATGAATACTAGGTACAATAAATTGTGCAGCTGCAGATGTGGACTTTTTCCCAGATCCGACTTTATCTCTATTCAGTACGAGTCCGACCGAACGAAGAAGTTTAAAAGACGTTCGCCCAGACTAGTTTTAGAGGCGATTTTCTACCGGTCGGACGAAGATTCACCGAATATCTACATATAAACACAAAATAATTTTCGGATTCATAAATATTGATTTACTTACTAGTTGTGAATCCGCAGTCAGATACAAGCTAGCTTTTACGGGTTTCGATATATTGGTGGTTAAACGCGTAAATTTCGTGCAAATTTCTCGAACGATCGACGCCATTTTTCTCCAATCACCTGCTAGGGCAGGAATTTCTCTTTGATTGGTTTCGAATCCCTTTAATTTTTTTCTGACACTGTGAAAGTACTGAAAAAAATACTGAATGAAAATACAACACGAGTTACGAATCGATGAGTGAATGCCGTGCTTTCACCGGAAAAGCTGACACAGTAAATGTGTTAAAATCAGTTCCATAAACCTGTAGTCAGTAACCTGTCTGTGGTTTCACAGTCATATTTTCAAAAGCCCATCCGATTATAAAAAGCTTGGCGCGACTAATAGGCCACGGTAACTAACTAATATACCTGGGCCCAGAAATCGGAAATATTAATGGGTAGGGCCTGAGTGCGGAATTCCGGCTACGGCACTGGATCCATACTTTCCCTGATCCAACTTACTCACTGTAAAATTCTTTAAAGTTTTATAAAGTTTAGCGAAGTTTTGTGAGTTTATTAGAACTTGCAGGCAATCCGTCCAATGGCACAGTCAGAGTAAAACAAACAATTTTACAAATTTCTACCAGTAATAACACAAGGAATTTATTTTTTAAAAAATAAATTTTCTTTTATTTAGAAAAAAAGCATATACGTTAATCCGCTACATAATCCTAAAATTAGATTGGCATAAAAGTTTCCAAGTCCAGGCCGGCGGCCGGGAAACTCACTGTCCTGTTTAGTTTCACGATCGGATATTTTCACAAGCCCATCCGATTATAAAAAGCTCAACGAAACTATCCCCAAAACTGTGCCCTTAAAAATCAGTGACTGTGTGGTCTCAAACAGTGGATCTCCACCCCAATCGGGAAGCATACCTATACACGGGAACTGACATTATTATACGGCCCCTAGCCTTGAGAATAATGACGTCATCGGGTGGCGTGCCGGTATGCGGTAATTTATGCGAGAAGGTAGATAGTGCGGAAGGCGAGGCGAATTTTACTCCTCGGCTAAATCACTTAAAACAGCCCCTCGACGCTTTCGTATCCGCCTGAAATTTGTGTCAACGAATACAAAATCGGATACTGATTTATTTATTGCAGATATCGAGCGTTACGGCGACGCGGAATCGCTGGAATTTCAGCTGAGAAATTGTTCAACTCGGGAAAATTGAGAGAAACGTAGATTACTCGCGCACGACGCCATATTGTCTTCATCCCCGCCGCGGCGACCAACCTACGAGCGGGTCATCGACGTTGACGACGGATTTTTAGAAATTTAGCCCCTTGTTTTTCTAATAATCCCCACAGATTTATAAATAGGAAGGCATAAACTCTGTTTTGATGGGCGTAAGTGTCTTATTTAGTCGTGTACATTCGTTTTAAATTGATATATTGGATACATTTTTGTTGCAGCGTGTCGGGCGAGTTCAATTGGTCGTAGAGGGGTGGCCTTCGGCGAGGCTATAATGAATTCTGTGTTTTCTATTAGTTTTATCTCTGTATTTTTGTCGTCGATTCTTTGAATAATGTTTTCATTTTATTCCATGGATTAGTTTCAAATATACATTCTTATAAATATGTAGTTATTTGTAATGTATATCCTCAATATTTCACAATTAGTGCTTTCGTTCACAATTAGTGCCATTTGGTTTTTGCTCCCCACCTGTCATAAGTGGTGGTTTTAAGGTTGATAAAATTGTGTAGGTACTCTAAAAATTGTCTTGTTAATTTTTTTCGCCCCATAATCTATGCTATTGGCATCATGCCATTTTGAACGTGCTGTAGAATATTTCTATTAGTGCCACGTAGTGAGACAAGAATATGCTGCCATCTATTGGAGTTTTAATGTACCACTAGGCATTGCTCTGGGGGTCATCTCAGGAGTTCAAAACAATTGTTAAGCCGGAGACCCCTCTAAACAGCAAACTTAATGGTAAAGTGCCTACGATTTTCAGAGCAATACCAAAAAGTCATCAATCTGTGAACTTAACCAATTGAATTTTTGATAATGTGGCGCAAATTATTGTATTGAAAAATTAATGGGCAATGAAATAGAATTTTAAGAAATATGATAAACTTATACTTGACTTGACCTTAGGACAGCTAAGTGTTGTCTAACACTTTCAATTTTCAAATTTATCTAGTGACTGTTGACCGACCCCTACCTATTTTACGATGCCCCTTGTACATGGTTCATGTTGCCAGCGTTCAAACAACTAATATTACTAGAATAATTGCCAATATGTGAAACTACTCAAAATCTTCCCATTTCTCAGTATTTTTTCGATCAAATTCATCCACAATTTAATAACTCTCAGTTGTCCTTGCACTAAATTGGATTACAAAATTCTACTTGAGCCATTGGTGACAGTTTGTATGTTTGTACACTACATGTCACCAAAATCTTCCATTGTGTTCATGGTTTGCGTGGTTCCCACTTGACATTTGAGTACATTAGTCATGACATTTATTTAGCAGTCAAGGATATAATAGTGCATGCATAATGCCGACTAGAATTAGATAGCTGGTAGATGAGAAATTATGAGTATAAGGTTTACAGTAAGCAAATTCATACAGTGTAACTCGTTAAATTTGGATTGGATTTAATAATATTAAGATTTCGGACTAAAATTCAAGTCCCCTCTATATTTTTTCAGTTCAAATGAGAGCTCATAATTCAGATTTCGTTAAAGTTTGATTTAGCGAGTTCACTATCGTGTGTTTGGTGAGCCAAAAATTCTTGAATTTTTGTTCGAACCAATCGCTGAGACTAGGATATATCCATCAATAGTTGGTTTCTTTGACATATAATTGACTTCATTGACATGTTCTTTATTCATCGAAGTATTTATATTAGGCATTACTTGTCTGACATTCGTGAAATACAAAATCGAAATTTTATACTGATTAATATGACCTAGATGATTGAATTCAGATTTAGATCAGTTGATCAGGGTTAAAAGAACTGTACATTCATATTCATGTGCCTTACATTTGCTACTTTCGTTCAGATAACACTAAAAATTAATGCGCTTTCTAGCCTTGTATTTCCTTGTGGTAGGGTCTGATGGTTCGTGATGAAAATTCAGCTGAATACATATGCGATAGTCTAATTCATTTGTACGGCGGTCAGTTGCAATAGTCTGGGCAATTTCAGACATTGTGACTCGGGTGTATTTAAGAATTATAGTCCATTTCTTGATACATGTAGTACTGTAAATCCAGCTTAATGATCATCAAATGAGGGTATTAGTTACGTTGGAACCTCATCAAACTTACACACCTAAAATTTCGTGCATAATCCGACAATGTTGATATTATCCTAGGGTCATCCGTTTATTATGTAAACATTAGGGGAGGAGTGATGGTAGATTTCGGTACAGAGGGGGGGTTAAGAAATTCAAGCTTCATGCGTACGTAATAAATGATCCCCAAATGGATAAAACTAACTATTGGTTATCACAAACAGATTTGCTGGTCCTCTGAAATTTGTTGTTTCATTGTGTAGGCATTGATGTTCAAGATTTCTTTTAAATCAGTAATCAATTTCATCCCAAATGATCCGGTTTAAGTAATTGCCTTGTAGTTGAACTGGTGCTTCAGATCTAGGCCTACGAGGAGGACACGGAAATATTTCAAACATCAGAATTAGTTGGTCGTATCAGATATGAGCTGACGTATTTGAGAACTCGCTCGATATGGATTTTTCAATCCAGATTTCACTCAACGTAATTATGTTGAAATATTTGGTCCATTTTAACCTGGAACCATAGATACTAATTCATAATTCGGGTTTTAGGCTAAAAAAAATTGATACCTTGTTTCTCCACTCTGCTGAGCTTAAATGTTGACCCGGCCGGCCGCCTATCTACCCTATACATTACTTTTTTAAAAAATCGTGATCAATTTTACCATAACAGACCCGGCCGCTATAGAAATGAACTGTTAATAAATTTTATCATAGTTTACAAAACCTGGCCGCTGCGGAGAAACAAGGTATAATTTTTGTTTAGCCTTATTTATGTAATTTAAAGAAAATCTAGGCAAAAGTTCTCATCCAAGTTCTACTAAACTGTTATAAGGAAATTGCTTTTCTCAGTCTTAAGCGAATTATGATACATCTGTCTTTAATTTAATGCTGTATATATAAATGAGGCACATTTTTTTTCTCGTGAACTCAAAAAGTTCTTTTTTCGAATCTATTTTCAGGTATTGGTTTAGTTATTGAACCCCCGTCAAGCGGAGCATCTCCCTAAATATACAGACAGTTCTTAAAACTAGCAAAACTATGGTAATTAATTTTATAAACGGTTCAAAAGTAATTTAGTAAACGTACAGAAAAAAAGAAATCAGTAAACCGGTTCATCAAATAAATATATAGCGAACCAATACACAATATTCACTTGCCACGGTTTCTTTTTGTATGACCTCTCTCAGGTTTCTTCCAACCTGTCACGGGTGTCACGTCAGTCAGCAAGTCTCTTTTTTTTTGAAAGAAGTGTGGTTTAAAAATGAAATAATTTCAACCAAAAAAAAAAAAACCTAATTAAATGAATAATCGTGCACTCATTATAAACAGGCAATAAAGTCACTGTTTAATTCTATGTGTTATATTGATATAAACATGCGTTTTGATTGTGTTATGCTTTATTGCCTGGTATTTCCTGCTGTTAAATGTGCACGAACATATAAACAGGAAAGAAAGTTGGCTTCGAATAATTCTCATTTCTATAAATACGGCTGCCCTTTCTTACCTGGTACTCTGTATTTTAAAAAAAAGTATTTGATTATTGCGTGCGTGTGTGAATGAATGGAACAGATAGTGAATACGTGTGTTTTCCTTGCCCTCTCCCAGATGTGCGGTGGAATTCAGGATTTAAGCCAAGACAAAATCAGTCATTCAGACCAGATCAAGGAAGCGTTTCTTCTGGGAATAGAGGTTTTGCATGTGTCAAGAAGTTTGCCAACCAGTGCTGCAGACTTGTCATCACTAATGTGGGTTTGGCATGTGAATATCTTATTGTATTTGCCGACCATAATCGTGTAGTCGTGATGAAAAAGCACATGGCTGCAAGACCTCTTCACATTCAAGAAATCGCTAAGAATTTGGTGCTATTAATTCACACACAAATCGATGTGGTATATGGGAGCGTTTGAAAAGTATGTACCTCTAAGGGGATTATGTTTGATTACACTGTATAACAGGCAAAAGGGAGTAGCAGAAACTAATTATGTGCCTACACACGCGAGCATATTGATCAATCTGTATAGTACTTAATGAATGAACACCAGAACCAAACTAATAGAAATAGCCTGTGTTACACCTATTCCATAAATGGCGAATTGATGTGATAACACGGAATCTTTTGCTTTATTGGGATCATTGTTCCATACCACTGGTGTAAACTTCTGCATCCTTGTAATTATCTGTATAACTACCTATGCAGTACATATTTTTTGTTTGCAGTACCAAGATTTCATCACTTTCTGGGTGGAAGGGCTGTGGTATTTGCATTGTCCAAGAGAGTATCCCCTCCTGGTAGGGATTCGAATCTGATTGCATCAGGACTCGCCATGGTATGAATCCTGCCCACCCGCTCTAGTGAAGCAGGATTTCGTGCTGTGGCTAAGTCTAGCTATACCATCAGGAATCCCTACCGGGGGAGGATTCAAGGAGGGAAAATTGCGAGTGTTTTAAGTACCTGGAACATACTTTTTGAACGCGCCCTAATACATGCCTCCTGTACAAAATCTCACAACATTCAAGCGTTTTGGTAAAAATCATTCTACATTCTAAGGGTGGATCCAGGAGTTATAATAACCTATTTAATTAAGTCCTATCAGGGTAAGCTCATTAGGGGTCATTCATTTATAACGTACGCATTAGGGGAGGGGAGGGGTAAGTGCAATTGCGTACTGTAATGCTTAATGTATATGAAAAAATGGCCAATTAAGCGAGCAGGTTGGGAGGGGGGTTGAAAAAGTCAAATTTCATGAATGATCCCTTATGAAATAAGTACAGTAGACTCTGCCTTACATGATAGCTTATGAACTTAATATCACTCCATGTAAACAGACATGTACTTATCAAGCTGAGCTTCGCAAATACATGTTACAGTAATGTAGAACTCACTTAATTCGGATGACTAGGGACACTGTGCCCAGATTGATTCAAATTATGTAAAAATATGAATAATAGTTCACATGGTTCCAGGTTAAATGGACCAAATAGTTCATCGAAATTAAATTGAAAAATCTGAATTAAGTAAGTTTGACTAGTAGTATTTTTCAATTTTATCAGTTAACTAATTAGACCAGTACCAAGTAATGAACAGTCTACTTTAGTTTTGTAGGAGGGCATTTCGAAGGGATTTCTTAGAAGTTGAATACTGGTATGCAGAAAATAAGCAAAAAAGCAGGGTATTTCTATTGGAAATTTTGGAGGATGCTTGTCACAAATCTTACTGATTGGTACCAAGTCTTCCTGGATCTGCCCTGGCATTGCACTAAACCTGTGAAGTACGAATGATTACAAACCAAATGAATTCCATCCATCATTATTGATTATTAATATAGTAAATAATCAGGATTTGATGGCGGGTCATTGAGTATGCTTACTGACATTTAATCATCCTGAAAATAAACAGTAAATTTCAGCTGGAAAATAATTATTACCTCGACATGTGTGTGATGTTTAAATGAGCATGTTCTTGCTGCAAAGTATCCCAAATATGACTGCTGGGTCCACCAGTTCCACGGTTGTAAACTTCGAAGTCAAAATTACAGTTCATCTGGATTGGTACCCTAATATAATCCAGGATTTGATTTAACACTGACATTATTTACAGTCCACCCATATTTGTAAATTATCAGCTTTAAACTGTAACTTGATTAGATTTGGGATCATTCATTTATTACGTACGCATGAAATTTGAAATTTTCAACCCCCCTCCCCCTCTGTACGCAAAATCGGCCATTTTTTCATATACATTAAGCATTACAGTACGCAATTGCACTGACCCCTCCCCCCTCTCCTAATGCATACGTAATAAATGAATGATCCCTTTAGTCAGTCGAAATCACAACTGTGCACTGTTATTTAAACAACAACAAAACTTCTAGAAACATCACAATGTAATTGGTAAGTATTGAATTCACAGTGTGTGAACTGATACATGCTGATGACATCGCCCGGCGCTGAGACCAATCGACTACAATATATTTCAGCAGTTTCATTCAAAATAACTGAAACTTGTTAATATTGTTTCTAAGAAGATAGTTGAGAGGAAGCTGATTCGACCTGATGGAACTTCCTCGCACAGCTTTTCTTTTTTTTGTATGAATGAATGAATGAATGTGATACACTCGAGCAAATATCTCATTATGAATAAATATGAAGTGCCTGTGTCCCCCATCCCCTTAGATTTGAAATTGATTCCCTAGACTATGTGAGATTACTTGTGCTGTTGGTTTCAAAATAGAAATTGACTTAACTGATTGGGTGTTCGTACAGCTGTCAACTGAAGGATGTACTGACAAGTTCCATAATACTGTCATATACTGCTGATACCTGTGGTGATATGCAACAGTACTTCAACATGTATACACACGGTGAAAAGACCTCACATTTAAACAGAGTACCTTGCAACAAAGCTGTCACAACGGTTATAGAATCCTCATTAAACAGGAGTAGGATGGATGACTTCATCCATGGTCTGATAATACATACAGGGTACATCGTAAACACAGCTGGATTTGACGCAGGATTCCCCAACACATAGCTGTCAGTAGGATATTACACTAACTACTATACCCAGCTACAAGGCCTCTAAACATTGCTGTTGGTGTGTTAGTAGAATATGCTGATCTATACAAGGCTCTGCTGGCTATTTCAACACTGGCTATTCCTCCATTCATTTTGACATGGAAGTCTTTGTCCATTTACCAGTATTTCTCCAGAGCCAATGAGTTCAACATCACTTGTTTATAGTTGAATTTACTCATTAATTTAAGGAACCACAAGCCAAGAATTTGATGAATTTTGTTGGCGGAATGAAACATTAATTGTTTAGCAGTTTAGGGTACATTCATTAATTATGTACGCATTAGGAGAGGGGAGCGGTGACTGCAATTGCGTACTGTAATGCTTAATGTACAGTCAACCCCTGATATACCGCCCACATCGGTGCCGAACGATTTTGGTATAGGGAGTATGGCGTTTTATCGGCGTTGTGTTACTATGTATTTGTATAGAGATGTACATTGAGAAAACCTGGCGGTAGGCGAGGGTGGCGATATATGGGAGGGCAGTATATCGGGTGTTAACTGTATATTAAAAACTGGCCGATATTCGTACAGGGGGAAGGGGGGTTGAAAAAGTCAAATTTTATGCGTACGTAATAAATGAATGATCCCTAAGGGATGTATAAAATTTGAATTTTTCAACCCCCCTCCCTCCCTGTACACAAAAGCGGCCATTTTTTCATATACAAAGCATTACAGTACGCAATTGCACTTACTCCTCCCCCTCCCCTAATGCGTACGTAATAAATGAATGACCCCTCATGGTAATTTTCCTTGCCTGAACGAATTCTGAAACTACATACTGATGAAACCAACCTTGTTGACCCTAACAACGTATTAGTTGGGACGTAGGCTCTGATCCGGGCTATATTTCACTACATTTTTCGAAAGAAAGTGTCCTTTTCCTTGAAAGAGTCCTTTTGAATATCCATTATTCTGTAATCTATAAAGACTTCTGTTACTAACACCATTATATATATATATATATATATATATATATATATAGTCATCTATATATATATATATATATAGTCATCTATATATATATATATATAGTCATCTATATATATATATATAGTCATCTATATAGTCACTTGGTCAAGTTAGCAATCATTTATACTTTGTTAAAAGGTGCGTGCCCCTCTAAATCCGGAATACAATGGAAGATAAGTTCTAGATCCACCCTCGGATGAGGTGTCATGAATGAGAACATGTAGAATGCACAAAAATGAAATTTACAAAACCCTCAAAGCATTAATTTTTTCCATTAAATTCCAGCTATTCATAGATTATTAAAATGTATATTTCCATTGACCTTTTGAACTGCATTCTGTTATGCCTTTGTGATCAGAATATTTTTTCTATGCATACCTTAAATGTGTTGTATTTATTAAGAAATGTTATGTATAGAAGAAACATTATTGCTGGCCTATTTTCTGGTACTATAAGTGTAATTGCTTCATGTATTACAGGCGCCTATAGATCCATACAACCTGTTGAAGATACTGTCTCCTCAACTCGGAATCAATGGAAATATTAAAGATTTACCAGACGTCGTTAAGATTATCGGGTATGTTTTAAGTAATATTGTTATCAAATTCCTTAAAATGTTTTCTGCGTAGGTGGGACAATCTTTAGAATGCAAGTTTATCGTTAAATGATAATTCCTTTAATTCAGATTGATGAAGGACGCGAATAAACTAGTCAGTCGATGTATATACATAAATATATTACGAGCTACAACAGATTTAGAAACGTTAGAAAGGTAAGATATTTCATCGTTTAGGCGGGGTGGCCACTGACCTGGGAAAACCTCGGGGAATTTGGCAAATTTTACTTAAAATCTGGTAAACTCTGGGAATTTGGATAATGCTATTGACCGCATATTTCTTTATCATAACTGTAACGTCTTAAACCTAGAAATTCTCGGCGAATTTTGTGTCATCACACGGAAAATCAGGGAAAACTCAGTGGATTTGGAAATGGGCAGAAAGTGGTGCCATACTGTTAGAATGACTTATTGCTTTTATTTCTTAATGTAGCATCAATGAGTAATCTGATTTCTGATAAGTAACTAATTTTGACGTCGTAAAACCTAATTTCATTCACACATCTATTGTAGGTTGCTGTTATCTCATCTAGAAAATTCTAATTACCATATATGTTTATAGTCAGACATATTTTACATTTGACAAATCTTTATATTTCGATTTTTGCAGATTTTTAAACAGCGGAGGTTGGGATGTTTTGAACGCGTGGCTGAACGAAGCTAAGGAAGTCGACAATTACCCAATTTTGCTCGAGATGTTGAAACTGTACCAGAATCTGCCGATTAGTCTGACGTTGTTGAAAGCGAATACATGTGCTAAAACAATAAAACTACTGTCGAAATGTAGTAATGAAGGTACGTTCAGAGTATAAACGTAGACGCAAGATTTCCATGTTTGCCTCTCATCAATTAGGCCTAGTTGTTATGTTCCTGAACGATGTGAAAAAATTGGAAAATTGATGACTGATAAAAAGTTTGCAAAGAATAGGCCAGAGCCGTTGGAAGGAATTTTTCAGTGGCGAGGCTTATTTCTGAAGGGGGTCTTGGGCCCTCCCCTGTTAAGTCGTGAGCCAACCATCTAGTACAGAGAACAACGAGCTGCTACGCGGTACAGCGTGCTTTTGAAAAAAGCATTAACAAATTTTCAAGCAAAAAAGTGGGGCGGCTTTGGCCGCCCCCATTCCGACGGCCCTGTAGCTATATTCGATAAAGTGCAAAATTTAAAAAATCTTAATAAATCATTAAACTGTGTGAACAATTCAGTGTCTGCTAAAATATTTTGATCTCCTCTCTATGCCTTATGCAATGGCGCTCAGAATCAATGCTGTGGTAAAGTTTAAATAATTCAATTTTTATCTGTCCAGATTTCTTATCAGTTTTTTGTACCTATTGGAAATGAAAGAATGTAAAAAATCTGGAAAGATTCTGTTAGAAAATGTGAAAAAATCCTCGTGCGTATTTCCTTCGATATTTTGTTCAATATGCTTTACGTTTATTTTTCGACAGATGTGAAATCTTTGGCTTCTGTTATTGTTGATTTGTGGAAAACTAAAATCAGCGAAGGTGCCTTAAGTAAGTCTAGAATTTATATTTTGAATAATACATGTATCTCCATGATTTACAATTTGGGATTCAGTTGAATAGATATTCGAAAGAATAAGGGTACCAATGACCAAATTGTTCAAGCCATTGGTGTCTTGTGTCTTGTGTGATTCTATGGCTCCTGCTTTCTAATCCTTGATGTTGGTATCGTATCTTCGTCAATGCTTCTTCAGGCCCCTGCCCACCTATATTCGACCAATCAGCTTTCGGTTGACGTAGACTTTACTACTTTTGTTCTTATCGAATAACCTATTCGTATTTCAGAAGGATCTAAAAATACGGACGAAAACGGTGCCAAGAAATCGAAACCGGGCAAAAAGGACGATAAAAAGTCGAAAAAATTCAAACCGGAAAAGGATAGTAAAAAACTGAAAAACGGACCCGATTCGAAGAAACCTCGAATCGTATCCGCGGAAATGAACGACGCGGATAAACCGAGTATAAAACTGAAGATAAACTTGAAGGATAAACAAAGTCACACGACGTCGTCGCTGTCCTCGTCGTCGTTGTCGGACGCGGCATTAAAACGCAGTGGAGATCACCTCAATAACGACTCCATTAAAACGAAAGTGTTAAAAACCGGCGATAAGAAAGACGTGAAGAAAATCGATCGGCCGAAAACAGTGAAAACGTTCACGACGAAGTTCCGTTCGACGGGTACGTTCAATTGTAGCGATATAAGCGATATATATATATATATACATATAGCTCACTCAGTGTTCTCCGCAACGGGTTTAACCTCTTCGCTACCATGGGTATACCATATATTTACTTCGCAAATGATGACCTTCTCTCACCATGCGCGACGTATATTTACGTCGCAAATATATTCATTTACTACAATTGCTGGTTGGTGAGCCATTGCACCGCTTGTGTGTAGCCGTACTATAGGCTTGTCTGCCTCAACTTAGTTCCAATTTTTACTCATAGATGGAGGATTAGTTACTCTAACTGCCTCTAATACCGATTTTATTTGAATTGATTGATGCCATTGGGCTCGAATCCTGGTGAGGTAGGTTACATTATCTGTGGTAGTGAAGAGGTTAAGAGGGGTTGATGCCCCTTTCATTTTTACATCCACCCTTTTAGGCTTTAGAATGCAGCCATTTTAAAATTCCAGCATAAAAGAGAACACTGCTCACTGTCTAAAGCTTAGCTCAGGTCGACTTACGACCCGATGATCTCGTCGTAAGAACAGCGGTAGTAACCACGCGACCGCCGATTGCAGATTCGTTTGTCGCATCGTTGTTAGAACACCCGGTTCATCTATGACTCGATCATCGTAGAGTCTATAGGTCATGCGACGCATAACTCGTTTACAATTTGATCGGCGCGTAGAAATGGAACTCGGTCTATTCTCGCGATTCGGCTTACGACGGGTCTGCGATCAATTCGTCGTGGTCGAAAAGGTTCCCGCTGAATAATTCGCGGACCAGTCCAACGAGATGACCGGGTCGTAAGGCGACCTGAATTTAGCTTAACAGTACAGTAGACGTAGTCAGTAACCGGTGTGTGGTTTTGTTTCAAAAAATAAAGCTCGTTGATAAAATAAAAGCTTACGACCAACGTTTAGGTAACTGAGTAGACTGCGCTTAACTTACTGCGATGTGTAATAATTATACGTTGCTATTAAAAATTATTTGAATTTCGAAATGTAGATCTACTAGAGCCTCTTGCAACAAATATATTTGTCGATTACTTCATTGACAATGGTATGTAACATGTTCGATATTGTGTCGCGATGCATTAAGTATGCCCAAGTGTGCGCATTTTTCGGCATAATTTTGAGTGACGGGATTTAGTATCAATCACATAATCGACAATACATTGGTTGTAGTCTGCCGGTCTGTAAATCGCGCATTTTGTAAATTTGTTTTTGGCGTACTTGTCGCTAGTGTTGGGCAGGCTCTTATCCAAGGTAGTCGCCGCCCATCATTCAGAATTGAGGTGAGACAGCTGAGTTTTCAGTTGACACTATCTGCCACCAGTAAGAACCTGTGTCACTCCCATTGCCACAGTGAAATGTACAGCAGAACCAGTAGTTGCTTAATTAGATAGGATTATTTTGGACCAATGGGGTGCCAGCATTTACCAGTTGACACAACAATTGTGGGATTGACTTTAGGACTGTATTACATTTTAGAATGCGAAAAATCCTTTGAAACAACGGAATAAGTCAAAGATATCTTCTACCAAATAATTGGATTGTGTCGAATAGGTTTATTACATAATTGAGGAATTTGAACTATCAGGAATGGATCCCGAGGCCAACTTTAACTTGCCACATCAAAAAAGGACTCTAAGATGTCCTAAAAGGCAATATTTGGTCTGTTAGCGCGCTGAGGGCCAAATTTTGAAGAGATTTTCAAGTCCCAAAAGGAACTGATCCTTTTATCTACTATTGTGTTTTAATATTATGTTTTAATACGGTTAAAATGATTTATATCTATGTAAAGCACACCGATTACCATGTAGGGGTGCGCTATATAAGAAAATATATTATTATTATTATTATTAACATTGATATCCAAATTATATAGGCTATTAGGTGTACATTTCCACACTGAAATGTTCCAATGTTTGTTGACAAAATGAAAAAGGGCACTCAAAAAATTGGATGCACTTATAACAAGTCTTCTAAGTCCCCCTGGATCCGCCCCTGGTTCTTGAGATCCCTGGGGATGCGAGTCTCTAGTTGCTGGCTACGTCTATTGTTTCAAATTGGTACCAATCACTGAATAGTTTTATGAGGTTCGCCTCTGCGGCTTGTGTCTTACACAGTACTCGTTGATAAGTTGAAATCTCGATTGTAAGATGGCAGCTCATTGTTAAACATTGTAAAATTTCCGAACTTACAAAAAACTAGACATGATATAGTGACATACGTATCCATTATAACAAACTGCATAGTGGTGAGATATTCAGTAATCTCTGAAAACTCCCAATAGTACAAGGGTGGGAAAGTGTCGGCTGAGAAAAATGTTTAAAACCCTTTCAGTGCTTGGTTATTGTTACTCTAAAGTGTTGGAGATAATTTGAAGATTTTGAAAAATTCCACCCCACTGCTGTTATACCAAGCACTGGGGTGACCCCAGTGCTTGGTATAACATGCATACCACTGAAGAGTGTCTACACTGCAGCGCGGTGTATCATTAGTTAGTTCGCTGTGTTTGACAGTTGCTGCATTCTTTCATGACACATTCACAAATTACATCAATACACCGCTATGCGGTGTTGTAGCAAAGTTCATCACCGATATGCCGCACTGCACAAGGTTAAAATGTTTCTGAAAAGTCCCTTGGATTGAATAAGCCTAACGTATGTTGATTTTTCCATGTTTTTCCGTGCGAACGTATTTATATCATGTTTATGTATATGAATTAGGTTTAGAAGAAGAACCCGTTCTACCGAAGAAGAAGAAACAAGATTCATTCGAGAACGCGTTGTCCGTTGGAATCGATATGAAACCGTTTAAAATACCTAAAAGAGTGACAACGACGACAACGTAAGTTTATTTCTATCGGGACCCATTCTCAGACTATAGAGTGTAGTCGAATGAAACACTCATCCGTGTACACTAACTAGATAATCAAAGAACTCCCGCGATTCAAATTTGGTATGATAAAATTTATTATTTTGAAACCAGAACGTTTTGGAATGATGGCTGGCTATTAGTCGAAACGTTCTGGTTTTGTTTTTTAAAATTATATCGTATAAAAATTGACTTCTTCGATTGACTATAGAGGTCTTGCACGTGACTTCATAGTTTGTTTGCCAACCAGTGCTGAAGACTTGACATACATAACGACAGATGATTATCAGGGGATTAACAAACTTTGATTGTCTATCTTGTAAATCGGTTATCGTGTTGCCAACCAGTATGGCGTAGTCACGTTGAAAAAGCACATTGCTGCAAGACCTCTTTTAGACCTAGAAAACCTTGAAAATTCAGGGAATCAGAAAAATCCGCAGAATACTCAATTTGACAAATTTTACGAAAAACCTTGAATTTTGATAATGCTTTTGACTGTGTGTTTCTTTATCAATACGTGTTTCGATGAAAAATGAATAATGAATTGTAACATTTTAAGCCTAGAAATTTCTCTGATTCACTCAGGGAATTTTGTGTAATCACATGGAAAATTAGGGAAAACTCTGGGAATTTGTAAATTGGTGGAAAGCCACCCTGATTAACCTCTTCACTACCGCAGATAATGTAACCTACCTCACCAGGATTTGAGCCCAATGGCATCAATCAATTCAAATAAAATCGGTATTAGAGGCTGTTAGAGTTACTAATCCTCCATTTATGAGTAAAAATTGGAACTAAGTTGAGGCAGACAAGCCTATAGTACGGCTACACACCAGCGGTGCAATGGCTCACCACACCAGCGGTGCAATGGCTCACCACACCAGCAATTGTAGTAAATGAATATATTTGCGACGTAAATATACGTCGCGCATGGTAGCAAAGAGGTTAATAAAAATCTAAACTTGAACTAGAGTTGAAATGAGTTAATTTATGCCAAAGAATATTTCCATTATTTAATCTATTCAAACATCGATAACGGTAGTTTAATTGTTATTATATTCGGTAGGTCGAGCGAAAACAATAATAAACCGTTGGATAAGAAATCGCGGGGACCGTCGCAACCGAGTCCGCTGGCGAACTCGCACCCGGTTGAGAAAAACAAACTGTTAACTTCGTCGTCGCAGCCGCCCGAGAAAAAACCGCGACCTACGCTGCCGGGACCGATAGTCGCGACGCCGTCTACGGCGCTCTCGGAAAAATCGCCGACGTCACCCGCTGGCGACGGGAAATTGAGACCGGGCGTTAATAAACAGCATCGAGGTAAGTACTCGTTGATTTCGATGGATAGATTATTTCTATAATTTCAATTTCAATTTATCAAAAATCCAAAGTATAAGTAATGAAGAAAAACAACAATAACAACAAACAGACAAAAAACAAAAAAGATGTGCACTAAAAGTAAAAAAATAAAAGGAGAGAGAGAAGTAATACAATGTCTAACATCTACATGACATTGATTTTGGTGGTCGCAAGGTGCAAATAATGGTGTGTAACGTAGTCGGTTATTTCATAGGAATATTAATAATAATGATTGATAATAATAATGATGATGATAATTTATTCAGCCTAAAATCCATTTAAAATATGCGCATTGGCTCTACATGACATATAAAATGAGAAGATAGAAACAGAGAAAACTAAAACGAGTTTAATTAAAAGCTTTGATGGGTTTTGAGCTAAGATTTAAAAACATTGATTGAAGGACTAGATTTAATTGGACTAGGTAAAGTATTCCAGAGCACCGGGGCAGAGTACGCGAAGGCTTTAATATTACTTAAGATTCCTTGAAAAGTATGCTAAGTTTCCTCCCCGGAAATAGTTTCGATGAGCTCAAAAATCCTCCCTAAAGTTGTTGAATGACGCTTCAATTAGTTCTACTAGGCTACCAAGAAGATTTTTTCAAACGAATGTTTCTTTACCGTATTTAGTGCAAGAAAGTTCCGGATTTATGGACGCGCTGATGGCTCCGGCGGTTCACATGCCTCGTATTAAAAAGAAGAAACCGACCACGCCGACGAATAAAGCTACGTCGCCTACCGGGACGAAACCTGGAGATTCGATGGAACGTCCATCTCCACTTGTCCAACAGCCTCAGCCTAAATTCCCTTCAGTAAGTACATCAGATTCATTGGACTGCTTTTGATAAAGTAAATGGCTTTCGCTTTTGCTTGTGGATCGAGGACCTGATACACCAGCTATCCCATTAGATGACACCACTGAAGTGCCTCAGAAATCAGCTAATTTTCAATTAACTTTGATCGAGATTTTTAGTCCCTTTTATGTGTGAGAATATTCAGTCAAGTCATTGAATTTTCGAGAAAATTATGCACAGATTTCAATTGAGTTATTAAAGATAAATACTACTAGCATTGATGTCGTATGTAAAATGGTGAACCTGGTGGATCCTCTCCTCAATAGCATCCCTGCTGGGTACCCTCATCAACAATGAATTGCTGGGGCCATATTGATGATACGAAAATGTGAAAAAAATTAAAAAAACTATGGAAATGTGTCAGAAATTCAAGAAAAGTGTTTCGAAGATGTTTCGATTCCCCTTTTTCGTCATATACTGAGAAGCTCAGAAGTAATGCTCAGCTGTCACCATTTTAAAGCTTAAGAGGCTTACTATGTCCATATCATGATCAGAAACCATTTACTGTATGTTATTGTCTTGACAATGAAATGTGAAATATTCTTACATTTTGCTATGAAAAAGATGTGAAAAAAGCCAATTGTAAGGATAAAAAGAAATTTGAAAGATCGAAATTTCGAAGTTCATCAATCGCGGACCCCTGGGGAACATGAGTTTAAATGAAACTGAGCCCCTTCCAATTTGTGCTTATTCACATCGGAAGATTCTGGATCCGGTTCCTGACCTATGTTTTAAGCATATTGACCCTTCCTTGCAGTATTACAAAGATACGCTGGAAACGAGCGACGATTCGAAAGAAAAAACGGATGAGGAAACGAAAAACGGCGCCGAGAAGGAAAGGACTCCGACACCATCGGATAATTCTCAAGGAGGTAGATGAATGTTCTGTAATCTAGTAGTGGTTTAAATTAGGTTAAATCATATTGAAGTAATTGAAAACAGTTGTAAGGCAGGCTGCATGCTATATACAGAGCTGCCAACTATTCCTGATTTTCACTATTTTGTTACGAGAAATACTGATTCGATTTGTTTGATCCGTATGGAAATATGAAAGAACATTTTCTTTCACAATTCAATAAAATGTTACTGGAAAAAATTCAATTCATTACTGATAACCGTTTTTAGTGGGTGGCAGCCCTGTATCAGAACACGGAGAAAGTTCTTTTACCAGGGAAACACAGGGAATTTGGAAGTCGATGGATTGTTGCCAGTAATCCCGATGGATTTCATCGGTGCCAAATGATTTGAATTAAGCGCGTGTGACTTAACGTAGATGATATGAAATGACCACTGCTTGTACATTATAGGCGATGGTGCTGAAACTTCTACGAACGGCAAGAAAAAAAAGAAAGTGACCTGGGTGCAGGAATCCGAATTAAGGACGTTTCACTACTTCGAAATGGATAACGAGGAACGAGGTAAGCTTCCGTCGATCAGTAGAAGTCATAGAAAAATTCTTCTACATAGAAAAATCTTTTCATTCATTTGCATGACTGACGTAAATTAAAATTCCACAAAAAAAATCATACGCAAAGTACATACGCAAAATTTTGCTTATTTTGGGCCCCCAACATTTGTACATTCAGCGTATTCTCCATGTGCTGGAATTTTAAAGGGACTGCATTCACGTCGTGGCTGCCGAAGTAGCAAGGCTTTCAATCCCTCCAAAAAATACCGGAAATTAAACTTAATTTTGGTGCAATCTTCTTTTTGTCACATTGCTCAATAATATATTTCAAAGCAATCATCATTATATCAAAAGCCACTCTAGCAGGGGCAGCAGAGATATGGCTGCATTTCTGAGGGGTGAAAACCTGCCCCTCTAAAACCTGTTGTGGAGAACACATGCAATTTCAGGCATATGTATGAACATCATATGGGCAAGAAGCTAATATTTTGGGACTCCGCAATGTGTATGTCTCGCTGACTTATTTCCGCGTACCGGTACCTGGAATTTAGTTAAGTTTTTTTCATCGACAGTGAATGTCAATCGCATTCGAGATTTCGCCGAGTTGAAGAAGGCCGAGATGATGGAAGGACGACAGCACGTTCAACAGCACAAACGAATGCACAATCCGAATGACAAAATGTGCGAGAAAATGTCGTGGTACCGACCCATATTGATCAGTATTCCGTTTAAAACCGTCGAGACCGGTCACATGAGCAAAGAACGCGAAATACAGCGCCAGCGGGAACGCGGTGTTCTTCAAGCTATTTACTTCGGCAGGGATATGTAAGTATTTACGATTTTACCTTCAATCGGCGTTAGAGCTCAGTTTATTGATAAAAAATTTTACGATAGAGGTCTTGCTCCATGGTCAAATAGTTATTTTAAGATTAGAACATGAAAACAGGGGCCAGATTTTAATACAGGGGCCACTTGCTCAAAGGTTGGTTAAAGATAACCAGTGGATAAATACCACAGTAACAATGAAACTTTAATCGTCACTATGTCAACTATCCACTGGTTAACTCTAACCATCTTTTGATCAACTGGCCCCTGGCCTATGCCAAGCTTTTTTCAGGGGCAGTTCTATTTCAAGAAAAAGGCACTTTATCTAATTTTCGAAAAAATTTGGACCCATATTTGTTGACACTGACTTTTTGAAGGGCACTTGTAGGGGGTTCGTTTGCTACCCCGAACCCCCCCTCGGTACGGGCTTGATTGAATACATCGATAATTGAATTGATTCAACTGGCAACCAGTCTAACCCCGATATATTGGTGACGTTGTGCACGTCCTCTCAAAAATAATGACATTTCGAGTAAATCGCAATACTATTCACTGGTCATGTCATTCGCTGTTTCGTAACGACATCGAACAAATGGACTGCTATATATACTGCCATATACAGTGTATCCCAGAAAATGGTTGCTCCGAAATGATTGAATATTTATAAGTTAATCTAAATAAATAAATAAAGTTTTGGTCTGGGTTAGTTTTCAGTAGGATGTATTCTTTACATATTAAGGATATTGGGTCATGTTGACCACGGTTGGCTGGTTTTCAAACACTAATTATGAAGCGACCTATTTAACTTCAAAACCAAAATTGATAAAATAAGGCCGTTCTACGTGACCCATTAGCCTTGACCTGTAAAGAATTCATCCTACTAGATCGCAAAAATTTATTTACTAATATAGATAAACTGATGAATATTCAATCATTTCGGAGGAACCATTTTCTGGGGCACACTGTATAGAGTAGACAGATATGTCTCCAGATATGTACTGATCTCATACGAGATGCTTGATTCTAGGCTACGAGTAGATTCTCAGTTTGCACTCGATTTAGCGTACTGGGATCGTCACTTAAGAGATATATGTCCTGGGTCCTGATTTGTGGGTGACTTGATTTTACATGAAACGATTTAATACGATTATTTCGATGAATATATTCGCTTATTTTTTTGTAAAGGGTACCGGATTCTGCTGCTGAACCAGATCCCGAACTGACGGCCGAAACCACCGAAGCGAAAGTCATTCCCCTCGACGATGTAAGTAGATGTTTACGATAAGTTCTTACCAATGATCTGAAAAAACAAGAATGAAAATATATATATTTTCAGCAATTGTCGATGATCAGAATAATCTTATTTAAAAAAATTCAAGTTTTTTGATGGCTGTACAGACCAGTAAATGCTAAGCTTAAACAACTGTTCTTAAACTCAACTGATTAATACCCTAGTGCTGGAGATAATTTAGAATTTTTTGAAAAATTCCACCCTTAGTGTGTTGAATAACCGGAATATCACTATAGTGCTTCTACACCACGATGCGGTGTATCGTTACTAATATTTCACTATGTTTGACAGGTGCTGCCATCTTTCAATAGAGATAAAAACTAATTTCTAATTACATCAATACACCGCAGTGTGATGTACTAGCAAAATCCGACACCGATTTATACATCTCACTGAAAGGGTTAAATCTCATCAACTTAATCTGAACAATTATTTTTTTGTTGTAGGACGGTGTTTACGAAACGAGTTACGACACGACCGGTGAGTCGGCAGACGGATACGATCCCACGAAACCCGACACCGGATATTCTAGCAGCGCTGCGGACATCGCCGCCACCTCAGCCGGAGCGATGCCGATACTACCGCCCGCGCTGGCCGGATTACTGGGATCTATATCGACGACGAGCAGCAATAAATCCGACGCTTTACTAACGGAGACTCAGTCGACCGGTGGGCAAGGCGACCAACCGAAAGGACTTTCGTTGCCGCCAAATATCGCCAGTTTAGTGGCGAGTTTAGCGTCGGCCACGAAACAACAGAACTCCGCTGAAACGACCGCGAAAACGACGGCCGATGAGAAATCAGCCGAAAGTCAGAACCTCGCTCAAAATAATCCTTTCAGCAGCGTACAAGGTCTCATTAACACACTGATGGTAAGTCGAAATGATAGTAATGTATGGTTCTCGTTATTTTTCTGAGCGTTAGTCTGCTGCTGCTGTTGAAAATTATGCTTTCTTTTGAATCTCAAAGTCGCTATTCATGCACGAAAAGTGCATCTAAGTAAAGTTTGGATCCAAAAAATGTGATGATATATGAGACAAAAAAATTGAAGGGTTTCCTTCAGAAAGTTTAGTGGCCTTCTTAAGAAAAAAATGTTAATTTGGTATCAATAATGTGTCATCAGTAGAGCGCTTGAAGCTTCAGATGTACTATAAGTCTCTTTAATCTGCTTTAATTATCGATACAACTGTTACTTATGTTACTTATGTACATGATGTTAATTTTCCGTTATATACCACCTATATTGATGTGACTGTTCCATCGGATTTTTTCAACAATACAAAAACGTTGGAATTTAGTGTATCAGAGTTGCCACTTCTCCGGATTACTCCGGAATTCCGGATTTAAAAAAAAAAACAATTTCATTTCTGGATTTTCGGGAGAAGTCAAATAACCACAAAAGAAAACATAGCGAAAAAGATAAAAATCAATTCGGGATTTGACCCTAAACATCAAAACGTGACGGCTCCGTAGAGGGTTCGAAAAAGCCGTATTGTGCTGCCACGTAGTGGCAACAACCCCGCAGTACACGATTTAACCAAGATGACGCGACGATAGAAATCGACTGACGCTTCGTTTGTTTTTGGCTCTGGTTTATATATGAGGTGTATTTGACGGAACCAATCGCTATTTGAAAAAATGATCTATAGGCGGTAATGAAAGTGAGGCCTACAACGCGTATTGCGCCAGAACGCATCTCCTGGCGTTCTAATTTCAAAAATTTTCTGGGGGAGGGCCCCTAGACCCCCCCGACTTATTTTCCGGATTTTTAGCTTCACATAAGTGGCAACTCTGGTGTATGCAGGGATTTTTGCCTATGCGCACATTTAATGTCATTCAGTCAGGGTTCTTCATATGCTAGGGTTTTAGTTTTCATTCATTAGTGAAACATCGTGGCTGCCATGCGTCGAAGATGCAAAGCTTTTCGTAGGCGGATTTGGCTAACCAAAAATATTTGCAAAAATAAAAGCTTTATTATGGTGCTTTCTGTTTTTCTGTCAAACTCTTTCAAAGCAATTATTGTCGACACATTGAACTCATGTCTAGAGGGCAACAGATTTTCTAACGGGGATAGATTATTTCCAAAAAAGTTGGGCGAAAAAATGACAGGGATATTCACCCCTCTAAAAGCTCTAGTGGCGATCACTGGTTTTCAAACTAAGCGCTGATTAGACAGTTCCCCATACAGTTAAGAGATAAGCCTATTCTTTCTATAAACTTTCTTCCTCGACACTGCCAGAAAATTGATTGTTCCGTTGATTTCAGGACTTACTGTCTCAAACAATTGTATCCAACAATTACGTTGTGTAAGAATTAAACTTTTTGATTATGTAATTAGATATGCATTTGTTTAAATGGGGAACCCGCAAAACCAGCTATCCCACCAGATGGCGTGATGAGCAGTAGGTCGTCCATTATCAAAATTAGTTCACTTTCGATGATTTTTGAACTGAATTTTTAGACTGCGGCATCCATACATTATCACAGCACCCACCAAATATACAATACTTTCATTCTTCTACTTGGATATCAGTGTAGTTCTCATGAATAACTGATTCATTTAAGAGAAAAGTTAATTCGGTTTTAATTGAAATGTAGAAGATATCGAAATCGGAAGACCAACTATCTACACGCGAACCTGCAGATCCGCGCCTGCCATACGTGAAATCGGCGATTGCCACATTAACCCATTCTGCTGTGTAGATTCCGCTTAGTGATGTTTTGTATTCGTGTTTCGTTTTTCTGTATTAATACTAATTTTGCCGTCAACAGGAACAGAATCCCAATACAGGAAGTATGTCTCCGCCGGATCCTAACAATCCTGAGCAGTTAGCTGAAAAGTTGAAGACGTTACTAGAACCATTCAAACACCAGTTACAAGGTAAATGTCGCTTTCATTAGCTATTGATGGTCTTCACATCTAGATAGATACAGTAGACTCCGCTCTCACGGTGGCCACTGACCTGTAAAACCTGGAAAAACTAAGGGAATCAGAAAAATCCTGGAAAATTCATGGGGTATTCAACAAATTTTGCAAAAGCATAGAAAACTCGTGGAATTTGGATTGACCAGGTGTTTATCTATCAATAAGTGGTTCATAGAATACGGATAAATTATAACATTTTAGACCAAGATATTGCTCTGATTCACTTGGGGAATTTTGTGTTTTACAATCACATGGAAAATTCAGAGAAAACTCCTAGGGGGATTTGTAAATAGGCGGAAATTGGGACTGCATTAGGACTTGATACACTTATACAAGGTTTTTCGAAATAGATTTTAACAACATTCTCAGACTTGAACGTTTCATTGAGTAGACTGAGTAGCGAGTCTACCTACCATATTGTGAAATTTTGCTCCAACGTTTTAAAGTTTTCTTTCTAATTGTACATTAATTAATTTGATTTGATCATTATAGAAAATATGATGCTGCCGCCACCACCTCCTGGAATGATGATACCGCCCCCTGGTGAAGGAATGATGCGACCGCCACCGCCTAGTATGTTCCCGCCGCCATTCGGAATGCCTCCGCCCCCGTTCGGACCGGGACGTCCACCGATGCCGCATATGAATATGAATTTTGGTCCTCACGGTAAGATTTTGGTTGATGGGTGTAATATTTTAACGCAAAAAGATATGAATTAATCTATTAAAAGAACCAACAATAATCTTAATTTTATGAAATAAAGAAAATGAATTTTTATGTACAAAATGTCTATAGGCACGCACCATTTCATCTGCATGTCAGGTGATTCAGATTATATTAGGACAAATATCCACCAGCCTGGACAATGAATAGCCTTCTGAGTTATGAACCCTTTCCCTTGAGTTCATTGACCCTTTCACTACTGACAGTTGCACCCTACATTGCTGGAGAAAATGTGAAAAAATAGGGAAATTCGGCCTATGCAGTGCAGTATAGTGTAAATAGCTGATTTTTTGCTGTATTGCATCTACCTCGCAGTGCAGTGTATCCTTAGTTATGATATATTACTGTATCCTTTTCCTTTATCCGATCCATTCCCCCGGCAGGGTTTCAAACCTGATGGCATTGCTAGAGTCAGCCACGGCACAAACCCTGCCACACAAGACTGGGTGCGCAGGTTTACCGCAAGAAAACTTGCAGCACCTATCAGAGGTATATTAATGCCGAGCCAAATTTCATGGATAGACTATAAATGGAAAACCTAGGAAAAAAAACGAGATATCGGATCGGCTAATAATGAAATCATCTGAGCTGCCATCTTTCAATATAAATCGGAACTAATAAACTGGCAACCTAGTAAATAGCCTTCCGTTAGGATTGCAAGAACATTACGATAATGATTACATGGATAAAGTACAACGCATAGCCGGTATACACAGTGAATGTAAGGGTTAATGACTGATTTCTTATCATCTGTAAACATCCATAACATTGATTGATATTTTGAAAGGGGTCATTGTGTATAAAGTGGAATAGTTGGCACGGTTTAGAATATATATTTCATCATTGATTCGTGTGGGACAAATTTTGATAAGGTTTCCAATTCAAATTGTTAATGACAAGAATGCAGATTTATTGAGCGTCCCTACGACTCCTTCCTTCGACTCCTTCCTTCCTTAAAGAAACTTCTTATTGATTGAAAACACTTTTATAAAGATGCCTGAAATTCCTTTGATATGAGCAAAATTTACAAAACTTCATTAAAACTCCTTCAATTTTGAGGAAAAGGCAATTGGAAATGTTTGTCTAGTTTGCAATTGCGCAGTAGACACCGTCTAAATCAGTTAAGTTGGGACCAGGATTTTTTTTACCCAATTAGACGGCTAACAAATTAGGAACCGAGTTCAGGAATTGTTTGTGATGAAAATTTGCTTACAAAATCGCCAAAGTTCCAAAGTAATGGTTTACCGAGACAAACAATAATGATTTAGGAGGAGTATTTGGGATGAAAGTGATTTTCCGAAATTTGAAATTTCCTCCTTTTAAACTTGATGAAAACTATATCCAGTAACGACGGATTTATTATTATTTGTCGACAAAATGAGCTCAAAAACATGCGTGAATGATTTTATCATTGTAGGTAACCGAGGCAGAGGCGTCGGAGGTCGAGGTCGCGGTGGCCCGCCGCGTATGAACGGGCCGCGATTCAACGGACCGATCCGCGGAATGCTGAATCGAGGTCGCGATGATCGAGGCGGTTACAGAGGACGAGGTACGAACGAAAAAATTCCCGAATTTAAAAAGAAATTTAAAAAAATTTTTTTTAATGATTATTTTTCGATATTTGATAGCTTTTTATCATCACTCGCAACTATCTAAACACTTCGTCGATGATGTATTTTTTCAGGGAGGTCGATATGTCATCATTTTCGTTCGGGGAACTGTATGAAAGGCTCGGCTTGTGCATTCCGTCACGATAGGTCGTAACCGCCGTGCTGTCACCTGGTGTCGCCGATGATACAACATCGTCGTCTTCATCATCGTCATCATCATTGTTCTTATTTCTTCGCTGTAGAGATGTATTGCGCGTCGGGACTGATGATAGTAGTTTACGGTGTTCGTCGTCGTCGACGAAGGTATATCGCAGTGAATAGACAAAAATTTCCTCGTGGTATTATTGTCATCAAACTCTTCGGGCGGATCGTGCGGATCTATTTCGGGAATCGAGTCGGATCACGCTTATTTTGTGTGCCAAATTGCTGTTTATCGACGAGTGACTTCACGCGATATTTCACATTAATTGTTACATGTTATTTCACTTGAACTACGTACAGTAGACTCTCGTCCTTACTCGGTGCTAACTGTATTTATTACCAACTGTATTTTCGAAAGACCCTAAAAATCCTTTATAATGCCACTGTTGGGACCTCTGAAAAACATGGCATTGAATCGAATTTGGCGTTATGAAGATTGGTATTTCCATTGAATTTAAGTTAGATTGGGTAAATTTGTTCGCTGAAAAATGTTGGCGTTAAGTGAGCAGTTGCATTAAAAAAAGGATAGCGTTTTAATGGACTTTGACTGTATTTCAATTTTACTGATTTTGAATTCAACTCAATATTGGGTTAACGTGGTGGAATATCTATAGTCCAAACAGTACCGAGTAAGGCAGAGTCGACGGTATATACACAGTTGGCTCGGCTGAGTCTGAGACCAAATCTAACTGTTCTTACGGTATTGTAATTTTCTGACTCGACGTTAAGTGAGCCGTCATCCCTTCATAGCTCGAAAAAAAAGATCCGATTCAAGCGGAGTCCGCTGTATATGTGCAGTGATAGTATAAATTGGCCCGTTTGTTTATTTTTTATACGAAAAGAAAATGTTTCATCCAACAATCATTGGGTAGAGATGATGAAAAAATTTACTTGGAACTAACCATACATTGACTCATGTTGAGTCTAGCATTTAATCTAGAAGCCTGGACACTCAGGGATTCAGAGTGCAGGTTTAGATGGTATTTTGTGATACACGTAACTATTTTGCAGGGTTTTCACGCTCATCGTTCCTCACTTGCCATGGCTAGCTCCTCACTTGGCCAGTTTCAGAATTGCTATTTCATCCATCAGTCAGCCCGGCGTTTTGTCGATATTGGAAAGTCATTATGGGCCATTTGACGTTCCAAGGAGAATACGTTGAAATTCAATGCATTGCGGGGGAAGTTGCTGTGATGCTCGCGTTTTAGGGCTTGATGGATCCTTCATATATTTACCCATGTACGATTTGTGCTTACACGCATTTTCATTGAGAAAAACCTTTCATTTACCTGCGTTAAAAATCAAATTTCCTTATTCTGGATCAGTGAAATTCCGATTTCCATCACATGCGGATATCATTTTAGCCTGCATTCACTTGTACTTCACGAAGGCTATACAGAACATTCGCAAAATGGTCTGGATTAAGTGGGCTTCATAGAGATAGCGATGATCCTGGTTTAAGTGAGAGCTACCACTGATTCGTGCGGGGAAGAATTTCCTAACACAACCAATCTCTCTTCACAAACGGTGCTAAAAAAAGTGTTGTCGGGTTTTCGACTGCATTTTGTGTCTTTCAATACGGAGTTATTTTTACGCAATTCTTTTTTAATAAACACAAATTTGTTGTTTGTTCTTTAATGAACTGTTGAAAATAAATTCTATTTTGCAATAAGACTTATCGAGTGTTTTGTTTCGTGCATCGTCTAGAGCAGCGTCGATCCGTTCCCTGTATCGATTTATTGAAGAAGGTGGACTCTACATACTACATAGAGCGCCGCCGCAGATACTCCAGACATCACGTGAGATCGTTTAGATAAATAAGTGGATTGAACACTGCTGTGCAGATACGGGTGTAAAATCTGACGAACGAAAGCCATTTCGAACTGATTCCCACCCGATATCTACTTTTAAAACGAACGCGACTTTTATATACGACACGTAGTAAGCTACGATTAATTACTAACTTCTGCGCGTACATTTTACAGCTCCCCGATTTCGTGGTTAGTTGAAAGCTGTGTTTTAAAATCTTGAAATAGAGATCGTCCCTGTCATTTATTCACAGTTGAAAGCTGTGTTAACCTTATATTATTTCGAAACAAACTAATTGACAATATTACTGAAAGCACCCTGCACTAGGCTAACAAAAACTTTGAAAATTCTTTGACGAAAGACCAGCGCTGGTCATGCGTCGTAAATTCTGATTGATTCTAATTACATTCACCTGTACGTACGTGATATCGCTGTCAATAAAAGACTATGGGCGAATTATTTGATGCTCGAGCCCCATACCGTCTCGTCGTTTGAGATGGATTGGTTGTGTTAGGTCAATGTTATTTGTGGCGAAGTTCGATTCCGTAAATAGAATCAAAATTCGCGTTCGGTTTTCCGTTTGAATTAAGTAACGTGTATAAAGATTTGAAATGTTTTCATTCATTTAAGAGTCCGGCTATTGTCGAGGGCGAATGTGAATTATGTTGGTATTATTCGTGTGTTTACGTTCGCTATAAAATGTGTGCTGTGCGAGAAGTAGCGTTTGAAAAATAGAAAAATTGAAATCGGTTACGTGATGATATAAACGATGTAAATAGTTCAAAATATTATTGTATAGGATCGTACGTAAATGAAAAAAGTTATTGTAAAAAAACTAATCTATATATCATGTATAAAGAGTAATAAAGAAACACATTGTATATGTGCATATTGTTTAAACTTCTAGTTGTCTACAATAATTAGTCCATTTCGCATTTGTAACCTGGTCATTATTGGTCAGACATACGTATTACTCTGGATGCAAATGTGGCATGTTCACATCGCGGGCGACGACATCTAAAAAATGTTACCGTAGCCCTGCGGCAGACTGCTTGTAACTTGTATGCAGTTACAGTGTTATTTTTGTGAAACTAGTTATTTTAGTGAAACTAGTGTCCGCTACGTGTCAATAGATTATTGACATTGCTGTATTTTGGGGACGGTTTCCATTAGTCGGTTATCCAAGTAGTTTAACCAACAACGTGGAAATAATGAAGAGATTTCGCTATTATCATTTAATAGGGTTCCTGCTGATTTCGCAGAAACCCTATTTCTATTCTGTGGATTATTATAATTTTTCTCTTTTTCACAGTGCATCTTATTGAAAGAAACTACTCAAACTTTCATCGTCGATGAAATCGAAATTGAACTGTGTGTCCTCTTTTGTGCAGTTTCGAGTCTGTCGTCCGGGGTATTTATTCCACTGTGTGTGGAATAGGGGGTAGTCCACTGTGTTTGGTCAGATCCAATGTGTTTGGATAGATTTTTGAAGCCCACTGTATGCGGGCGTCCAATGTGTTTGGACCAATATTTTAGCGATCCAATGTGTTTGGATAGATTTTGAAAGCCCACTGTGTGCGGGCGTCAAATGTGTTTGGACCAAATTTTTAGCGATCCAATGTGTTTGGAAGGATTTTGAAGCCCACTGTGTGCGGGCGACCAATGTGTTTGGACAAACTTGCTGTCATAGCCACTGGGTGTGGATATGAAGCTGTGTGCGTCTCAGGACTGTGCGTCTCTTTGCCTGCTGGGTGCGGGATGGAGGGCTGCCCCGGAGTGTTAGAAAAGAATGGAAGAATCGTTACGTTTATGAATAAAGAGTGATAATGAATAAATGAATTTTTAGGGCGGGGAAAACTCGACGCGACGCCCGCCGCCGCCGACAGCGATGCGCGAGCCCGCCTGCCGCACGCCGCGCGAACGGCGTACGGGGCTGACGACGCGCGCGCCGACTAGGATCGACGACGGCCCCGTAAAGGTTGAGGCGTCGCGCGTATCGGTGCCTCCCGAGAGTTGTTGGTTCTCCATATTCTGAGTGTGTTTCGGTATACTACGTTGGTCCCACTAATGTGAGATTTATCGGTCGGGGAGTTCGTCTATTATTACGGTTTTCTGATCCGTTTCGGTGATTTTATTTAGTGCATTTTCGTTTTCGTGGAGAGTTTAGTCGCGCTCAACATTTTGCAGTTTTACGCGAGCATCATATTTCATATTTCTTGTTCATGGCTGGTCAGCTTCGTGATGCGTTTTCCCTTGTATTCCACGGGTTTTGCTCGTTGGTCAATTTGTCTTTTACCGTTTTCCGAGGTGGAAATGAAATTGCAAAAGATTTGGCGTCTGAAACCTGTCGATTGTTTACGCTGGTAATAAAGTTAGATTTTTGATCAGTTTCAATGTGTTGTTTTATTGCGTCCTGTCCGCGGGCCTCTCAGTGTCCGTTGTCATGACTTCGGTCATGTTGGCTGGGGGGTTGGTTTAGTGTTCTTAGAGGCTTGAAATACGTCACAGAAATGTTGTCGATATTAATAACCGTTAGGCCCTTTTTAATAGCTTGGCACTATTGATATCGTAGATTTTATTGCAACAATTCTAACTGTAGAAATAAGATTACAATAGACTCACAAACAGCGATTGAAAAGTCCGAAAATTCATACGCATTGTTCTGTAATGGAAAACGTTCAAAATCACGTGTTGGTACAAAATCTGTTGTTGAATTTCTATCACAAGTTTAAGATTATTACAAATACGTATCGTTAGTATTATCAATTGTAATAAATCTAAACTTGTGATAGATATTCAACAACAAAGTTTGTATCGAGACAGTCAATAACGTCATTCTAAAATATGAATTTTCCAAAAGCTAATCAGAGATATTCTGCCTTGATATTCAGTAGTTTTTGAAGTCACGTATTTCACCGAGTTAACAATATGGTTACGAAATAATCCTGCACAACTAGATACTAGATAGATTATACAGATTAGAGCGTATATGTGTATGATACAGTATATGATACGATATAACGAGACCAATAATCTGCTTGATCGGGTTCAATGAAATTGTTAGCACCAAAATGGACTTCGACATCATATACATGTGTTTGACCATAAAATACCAACGCACTCATAAAGTTTCCTATCAATCAGCAGAATTCTCAGTTCGAAGAATTTACGTAATTGAATTCATTTTTTTCGGCAACGACTTTGTTCTATTTCGGCACAACATATCGATTATGAGAGTCAGAAAAGTCAACAAATACCTTCACATTGATCAAAACATCTGCATCTGGACGGAAGCGCAGTTTTGTAAGATTACAACACATGTAGTTGGGGGCTCAAGTTTTTATATCATGTGGAATGAATTTGATGGTTGTCATAAATAAAGAGATATCTCTGTAAAGAGTGTGAAATAAGAGATATCTCTGTAAAGAGTGAGAAATAAGATTATTTTCAAATATTTACATATTTTGACACGCGCGTGGCTGGTGGAACCCTAATTAGTTAAATAATAGTTTGGACTGAACTTAAAACCGATGATTCTTCTATCAATAAGAAAAAAACATTAATATGCAACCTACAATTATTTTTATTATCTAAAAAATATATGAATTTTACTTAACGAACTTCGAGAGACCAGTTTTCTAACGTATTTGGGTCTTAAAACTTCAGTATCGAATGAAATAGCTCAATACATCTAAGTTGTTAGAATCCGAAAGGTTGCAATCGAAAACCACTTTTAAAACAGTATCCTTGTAACATGAAATAATCTCGGACACACTCGGTCTGGGGTTGGCAAATACTTCACCATGAAGGCCTACCGAGAATTGTGACAATGAGTTTCTATTCACCGCTTTCAGTGGTGGTTTTCTGGGCGAGTTGGCCGGGACCGCGAATATGGGGACACAGTCAAATGTATTGATCAAATGCATCAAAATGCTTCACATGCATCAAATTGAAATACGATTGTTTTTTCGTCAATATAAAATCCCGCACTAAGAACGAAAAGTCGAGTCCGAAATGTTTCCTCGAACTTGTGATAAATTCTATGTTTTCGACTTCTTCCTAATAGTTATCTTCGGGGGAATGCTGATCGAGAATTGAAACCTCGAATTAACTACTACGTACGACTAGTTCTAGGAAAAAGGATTTTGTAGGAATTCTATATTACCGTCACAACTCTTTGTAGATTGTTAACAACACGAACAGTTTTCTAGCAATTGTTTCATCGAGAACCAATTAATCAGATTTAACACTGGTGAATGCTTCGTCGTAACTGGGCAGACCGTGAATTTCGGCGACGTCATCTGCTCCAGTAGGTGGCGCTGATGCTACTGTAAGCTGCGCGTAGGCCGAGGCCTGATCGCAGGGCATTTGAGTAGTAACGGCATGCTGACCGTATCCCAGGGGCGGCTGATTCGTGGCGGGCTGATCGTAAACTTGTAAAGGCTGGCGGTACACGATCTGACCGGCCGCGCCGCCCTGTTGTTGCATCATGTAGACGATCGGCTGTTGCTGGGGGAAACAGGCGTTTGGCGTCGGACAGCAAATCGCCCGGCAGCTCACGCACGACTGGACGATCGGTACGATCATCAAAACGATGCCGACAAGCATATTGATCGAGTGGCACGCTACTCTGAAGTTGATTTCGTCGATCGAGCCGGGGGGCCCACTGGGCCCTCGAGAGCAGGAGTAGCGATAGGCATCTTTAAATTTCATCTGCGTGTGTACCTCCAAGCATCGTCTTAGTCGCTCGTCCAACGCGATTCCGGCCGTCGAAAACGCTACCAACACGAAACCCAACAAACACGTGAAAATCGACATGACCATTGTGCCGATTATCGGGCAGTTGTTCTTCGTTTTTGAGCTGTGCAGGCCGAGCCCGCCGGCGACGAAGCACAGAATGCTGCCCCACAATCCGTAGCCGATGAAGTTGAACATCGCACGCGACGGGATCATCGAAATCCCGATGATCAACAGGATGAAACCGCAGACGATTTGAATGATTCCGCAATATCGCGCCGAATTATGAGCGAAACTGAATCGTGATCCGTCTAATCTACGATTGCTCGTCGTGACCGGTTGCGGCGGCAAGGTCGGCATCATCAAAATTTGTGGTTGAGGCGAATTCAGGATTACGTGACCGCCACCAGCGCTGTATACCCGGGGCATCTGCGAAGCCATTTACGATTTTTTTTTCGAGTAGCTGGAAGAGGTGATAAAAAGATTGAAAGAATATTAACTCCCGCATGAAAATGAACGTTTCAACGTTTCTACGTTATTCTCAAATCTTCAGGGCTCAGTTTCACGAAAAAGTTTGAATACAATTTTTGGTGTAATTGGTAACTTCATGTTTTCAATGAGGACAACAATTCAAACTTTACCTTCTTAGGCTTAGACCTTTTTCGTGAAACTGGGCCCAGGATTACTCAATTTACAACAAAATCATAAGACAAACACAATCCAGAACAAATAAGTGACTGATTTAGCAAGAAGATAAAACCTAATTGACTTGGACTGTGATTAAATTTGTAGGGCCTAACGCGTTTCAAAAATTAAGCGAAATTTCAACAACTACTCCGATCAGGACCATAAATTCTAGTATAAAGCCTGACATATTTAGCCAGTAGTAACTTTATTTAGTTATCAATTATTTACAATAAATGGATGCTAAATTGGTGATCGGAGAGAGTTTAAATTGAAATTCAACGAATCGCAAAATGATGATTCATAAAACGAGATATCTAAGCATCTTAAACAATAACTATATTGCTCTCCTACAAACGCATCACACCTACCGAACTGCAAATAGTTTCACGATTGGATATTGTTTTCACAAACCCAGACATTCATTTTCAAAATGGAGTCTATTTTCTCTGAATGATATACATGAAAAACAGACGACATTTTATTCATTCAATTTGCCAATTTTGGTGGCGTACTCCGAAAATGAAGCGAACCATGGAAAAAACCCAGAGATAGGACAAGACCTAAGAAGGAGATATTGACATCGGCTCAGAAGAAAATAAGGATGGCCGTATGAGCAAAGCCTGATATTTAGACAAATACATACTTAACCTGGGTTCGGTTTTATAGACTGCTATTATCTTTAACCCGGGGGTTAACTCAATCAATTTGAAAATGAATTAAGTTAGCCCCCGGGTTAAAGTTAATACCAGTCTATAAAACCGGCACCAGTGGTTTAACCTTAAACTTAATATATACATTAAAAGGAAGAACATTTTATCGGTTTTGAATTGAGTTCTTAAAATGAAAGTGAAATCGCTACACGTCGCAAAAGAACACCCGAAATGAGATCCACGCATCCACACCTACCGAACCCCAAAACCTGAACTCAAACTTACTGAGTCTGAGGAAAGTTGAACGAAATCGTTAATTTTCGAGTTACTTACCACAACGAACGACAAAAACCAACCGTCTCTCTACATTGTCTGCTTACCACGTACGTCAACTGATAAGAGACCATTAGAGCGTCTGGTTTCTAGTAGCTTTAAATACGTCATAGAAATATTGTCGAGATTAATCATCCTCATCTAGCTCTGGCAAGCGAGGTCAATTTTTTCAAAATGATTAACACACACGATGAATAATGGAACGGAATTCAACTTACCCCTTCAGTTTGATTATCAAATAAATGAATTCTGATTAATCACACTCATTAAACATTGTCGCATTAGAGTTTTCAACAATTAGCGATCACGTTTGATCATTATTCCAATGTCCGATACACTGATTGTCAGAGGTCATTATATTCCTCATATTCATCACTTCAACACGGAAACAATCAAACGATGGTTTTAATCCAAAAGATCTTTGAAAATTTCCATGAAAATAGCGTCAATATGAGTATGAAAATCGACGGTCAATCAATCGCGTGCGCTTTGCGCCCAACTCAACCGGTGGCCACGCGCGTTTAAAAGGCCCACTTGATTCTACCGGAACTGTATCAGTTGCAAACAATGTTTTTTATGTTCATGCCGAAAAAAGTTTGAATTTGAATTGAATTTGAATTTTTAGTGAATCGATATCATTGAATCTACGACTTAACTGTACGTGTGTGCGTGTTGGAATATGTAGGCTATATAGTCGTTGTCATGATTCAGTTAATCGTACGCGACGCCGGGGGCGAACTCTTTTATCAGATCGGAGAATCTGTTTGCCTCCAATCGTACTCTTTTATTGGTCACGTGACTTGATGGAGTCTCCGAAACCTCCCTTATGTCGAGGTGGTGTGATTCGGATTTTGTGTGGAGCCAACCGGAGATTTCGGACGGAGACTTCGGAAGTCATAAAAGAGTACGACCCGGGACATTGATCTCAAAAGATGCAACGCCTCAAAACTGAAAGATAGTAGAATGAACTTTGTCCGATACATACAATCCATTCAACATTTTGTGATGCGGTTGGGTTGTTTACTAAAAATGGTTTCTTCGATTGTCCTCACAGTATCCACACCGTGTTCGAACCTGGGACCAAATCTCGATAAAAAAATCACTTCTTTTCGAGTGACTAAATCTACTAATCTATGAGCGAAGATTCTTCATAAACTTGACAACGGCATCAAAGATTTTATTGCAATCATTCTAACAGTAGCGGTGCGATTTCAATAAGATTACGCAATAAGAATACGCATTGTTCTGTTACGGAAAAAAATTCCAAATCACGTCTTGGTGCAAAAGCTGTTGTTGAATATCTATTACAAGTTTAGGTTTATTTCAATGATGAAAATAACAAGACTACATGTACAACAATACAATACAATAACAATAACAATACTCAAAATGATGTGCATTTTATAGTTTCTTTCATTCTTAATATCGTTTCTAGACAATATTAGCCACTTCTAATGTAAGGTATAATCAAGCCTAGTGAGGTGTCTGTTTCGGGAGGCTTCGTTGTCTAATTGTTGAAAAACAGCTGCTGTTCTTAAATCCTTAATGATTAATGAAGTTCTGGCTTAAAAACATTTATTGTTACACAAGGGCCATCGGTAACTATAAAATCTGTACATTGTTGTCATTAAATCATAAGAAAATAAAGGTTACATTAATCATTCAAGAATTTTGAGTGGGGGTCACATGGCCAAGGAAAATACTACCGTAAAATCAAATGCATGCCCTAGGACCCGAGGGGTATCGTCGTCGCGTGTGAGCGTCCGAAACGTCTGGGCGAACGGTCGGGCGGGCGTGCAGATATTGTCCCTGCTCTACAGCCATCCAGTTTTGATTTTCTAGTTACTTGGTGCTACGAGCAATTATCTATAATTGCTCGTAGCTTGGTGTGTGTGTGTGATTTAGGTCGGAGGAGGATTAGCTATATCAAATGGCCGCCACCATCATTTGGTGTACAAAAAGCCATTTCTGAGCTAGTTGCCGGCCATTCTACAGCCCAAGATTTCGGACCGTCTGACGAAAAGTTAAACCAATAAATCAAAAGTAGCGATTTTTTCGCTGACGTTCTGAAGAAAAACAATATAACTTGTAATCAGATCTAATTGAGTCACGGAGAAAAATAAAAGTAGTAAAAATTGCTATCAGTATAGCGCTACTTTTCAGCGGTAACGAAAAAGTCGAAACCTGATTAAGGAAAAACTTCTTCAAATCCGGACTGACTGACTCCGGCCGGTTCAAGGGTAAAGTAGCGCAGCACTCGGTTCCCTTTCGTCGACGGAGAATCGATTGTTTGTCCATATCAATTTCTGAACGATCAAAGTTTGATTAAAGTTGATTGTGAATCGAATCGAAATCGCGTAAACAAATGACATGATTCGCATTGCAATGCGCGGGCACAGGCGTCTTTGTAAAGATGATATTTTCTCGTGTATTGGTTACCATTGGTTTGTTGATGTTTTTGCCTTCTGCTACTTCGGGGGTCGATGTTATTAATGCACAAACGCATCAGTCCTGGTGGAAAAGGTTTTGGAATCGTCGACCATGGTTTGATCATCAGAGTACCGGTAAGTGATTTTATGTGCGACCACGTAACGATGCTCAGTTCCAGCGTTTCGTTTTGAGACCAGCGAACGAATCTATAGCAACCTCATAGATCATGTGATTACAGAGTTCAACAGTTGAGACATTCTGACGGTGTTACCGGCTATCACTGTATGTTACCTATGTTTCTCGGGATCCAGTTCCACGTTTTTGAGTTATGTTTGACGCTAGAGTTAAAACATCGTGTTTCAAAAGGCAACGGGAAGATTGCGACGGTTGCACGTGTTTCTTGTGCAACTTACCGATACGAAAGATATAGGTTACTTCTAAACAAATATCGAAAAAAATATACACAGACAGTAAAGGGACATTATAACTAAAATAATGATTTTGGTCACACCTTTTTATTTCATATTTAATACATATACATTATATTCATGGAATGCATTAGTTATGGCAGCATTTGCCGATACCCCAGCTGCAACAGTTGCTGCTTGGTCCACCGATCAGCCAGTAGGTTCCCTCGCCCAAACCGAATCTTCCTGGGCAGAAACATGGTACACCTCTCTTGGCGATATGTACTTCATCTGTAATTTGAAAAGGTCACGTAAACAAATGTAAAATTTATACAAGGATTTCGTGCATACAGACAACACCATTTTAATTTTACTTTGAAAAGTTTTATGAAAAAATTACCTTTTGCGGTGGCGGCTCCGAGGACCATGAAGATGGCCAAAGCAACGAACAAAGTTTTGGTGAACATTCTGAAAATGAATTTTCATAGCAAAATCATTTGCTGATTGGGCGATTTTTTAATGTATGTTTTCGGAACAGCGCTTACCTGGTTGTTATTGGTGTCTCTGTTTGGATAACAGTAAATTTCAATAGCAGAAATCCTCTATTTATTGTCTCAAATAAGCACCAGCCTGCTGGGATTCGTCAACCGAGAGATTAAATGGCGCTTGAATTATCAAAAAAATATTCATGATTTTTCATCGTAACATGTGTTAGAATGAGTATCAACAAGAAAATTAATTTAAAAAAGTTATTTGACGCCTGCGAAATAAATGTAGAATTTCTGGGATAAGCTAATGTGGAATTGCGAATTTGAAATCGAAGTTCTAAGAAATTTGGGGAATTATGAGATTTGGCGATTGGGTAGATGATACAGGTCTTCGACTGTAGTAGTGGTTTAATTTGTTTGATTGAAAATTCTCAATAATTGATCGCGATCTTGCGACCGATTTCATTTACTTTTGCCTCTAAGCTGGTCTGCAACTTGATTGCATCCATGGTTGTAGAAAGAGCTCTTCTGATGTCTGCTTCATCATGACTTTTAAGTTAATACAATAAACCATTTTACAGTTGCTAGCCGCCATTTTGTTAGGGTACTTTTGTCCCGTATTGTTGGGTCATTTTTTTCTCTTTTTTAAAAACTATCCGTGATGTGTATTGTATCATATTTCATCTGTCGATGGATGAATTTTGACAACTTCAGCAACATTCAAACCGCGTGAATCTCTAGTTTTCAGTTATGTAAAAATCATTTCTCAAATTTACAACAATGCGACATGAGAGCGATATAAAAATCGGTGGTCAGTTTTTGCCGTGCGCATAGAAATCCAGGGTACTGAACTTTGAAGTTCGTTATTTTCAGAAATAATTTTCTAAAAAATCCAAACATTTCAAGCACTGTGCGCATAAACGCACACTTTCAGGTGAACTTTGAAATTTTAAGATATCTTGCCTAGTTTTTTTCCTATGGCACTTTAACTGCAGCGCGTGTATTGTCATTCCGAGATTCGGCGCTGTTTTCTTTGCGTGTATTTCAGTATATGGGTTTTATTTCTTCATTTTCACTACACTTGTCTCTACGGAAAATGGTTTTAATTGTTGGAATGACAATACACGCGCTGCAGTTAAAGTGCCATAGGAAAAAAACTAGGCAAGATATCTTAAAATTTCAAAGTTCACCTGAAAGTGTGCGTTTATGCGCACAGTGCTTGAAATGTTTGGATTTTTTAGAAAATTATTTCTGAAAATAACGAACTTCAAAGTTCAGTACCCTGGATTTCTATGCGCATGGCAAAAACTGACCACCGATTTTTATATCGCTCTCATGTCGCATTGTTGTAAATTTGAGAAATGATTTTTACATAACTGAAAACTAGAGATTCACGCGGTTTGAATGTTGCTGAAGTTGTCAAAATCCATCCATCGACAGATGAAATATGATACAATACACATCACGGATAGTTTTTAAAAAAGAGAAACAAATGACCCAACAATACGGGACAAAAGTACCCTAACAAAGTGGCGGCTAGCAACTGTAAAATGGTTTATTGTGTTACAGATCTACTTTCAATATTTACAGATCTACTGTGGGTTTTCATCGTTAACTCTACACAGAGATTCATTATTTCAGTTTACTGCAGTCATCAGATTCATTCTATATACATGTTTAGAAATATAATAGAACCCCCAAAAAAGTAATCTATTCTATATATCATGTACGTATAAAGCGTAAAGACTTATTTTATGCGTCATGTTGTTTCTGATTTTTTGGGAAGTTGGTATACGCCTAGATTTGAATAATCGGGATAGAACATACATGAATCACTCTAGATACTTTGGAATGTAATATCGTTCATTGACTACCATATATGCTAATTAGGGCGCCAGAACGCCGAACAAGCAAACGGATTTTCGGTGCGCCATTTTAGAAAATTCATTTTTCACATTTTCCCAACGACAATAAAACGTCAGACGAGGTTCCAAGTCGCACCCAAGCAGAAGGGCAGAATTTTTCGAGGCGACTTCAGAAAAGGGCCAATTGTACAGAGTATTCCGGGGCCCCAAAATACCGAAATTCTTGATTTACGTGTGTCTTATTTCTGGATTCCTCTGCGTAATGCCGTACTTGCATGATGTCTATATTCAAATTTCATTCTGTTTTTGGAGTCTCGAGAGAATCTATCCCTTAATCAGAAAACGCCCATTAACTCGGCAGTTGTTCCGCCCATTGAATTCATTTTGTTTGTTTGTTCATTCTTGTTTAAGTAGATCTTATATTGGTTTCCCAAGAGAAACCTTTATTGGATTCATGGAGGAATGTGTGTAGCCTATGAACAGTCTGTGGTTTCCCTGAATTTCAAATGGTCTCAAATGCACTGTATTGTCTCAATTGGACATTTACTTATTGTTGAAGGAATCTCGTTTTACGTAAATTCCATTTTTGACTATGTTCTTTTGATAAAAGAATTTTCTTTATTGTCAGATTTTTAGTTATTGACTTGGTTTTTCGATTTATCATTTCAATTGAGCTCTCCTAAATAATGGATGGAAAGTTTATTTGATACCATCATTAGTAAACACCCTTATTTCATTTATCAAGTTTGGTTTTGAGGAAAAATAGGTCGCTTCATAATTAGTCTTTGAAAACCAGTCGGTTTTGCCGGTGGTCTACTAGACCCATTACCCTTAATATGTAAAGAAGACATCCTACTGATCACTAATCTATCACAAAGATTTATTCATTAACATAGATTAAATCATAAATATTTTATCATTTCGGAGGAACTATTTTCTGGACACACTGTATATCATATACATATTGTTGTAAAGCAGTTAGAAAGTTAGATAAATTATAGCGACATAGAATTCCAAGCTGTGACTTAGGTGTTTATTTTAGTAATATTTAAAATACATAAAATATCTTAATTGAAAATGTAAAGCTTTCGCTTTCGTGCATACGTGAAAATTACCCTCTGAAAAGCCGATTACATGTAAATAGAACATATCGCTATAAAATGACCGATTTCTACCAGTTTTTTTGTTGTTGAATCGTCATCGCATTCATACGTCTACTCATTCAGGTAAGTTCCCCAATAATCTAAACTCATTCGGAGTTTTGTCTCAGTTATAGATATTTCACTTCAGACGTTTGGTAATTCATCCCGGAGCCCTTTGTATGATACAATTTCAGAATGTTTACCAAAACTCTTTTCGTTGCCTTGGCCGTTTTCATGGTCATTGGAGCCATTGCTGCTGAAGGTAAATATCACTTGATATGTATCTACAGACCAATTTAATGTTGCAAGGTTCTTAGCCATCAATGTATTAGAATTTGGACAAAAAACACCCGGGCGTCTTATGGTCCGGTCCATTAAAAGTTCTAACAATTACTCACGATATGATGATATGATTTATTTTAAAGTACAAATTTTACAGAATCAATGAATAAGCAAATACATAAAAAATGTAATAATATTAGATTAGACAAGATATCCCAAAAGACCACTAAACATTACGCACAAAATATGATTCGATTGGCTTCCGCGCGCTGCTCTATATAGCTGGCATATTTCAATATGCATTATAGAAGTTGAAGTTGAAAAGAGAGGAATTCCATGTACCTGTAAAGTCAACGGCAAACGAGGAACCTGGTGGGTGATTGGTGGACCAGATCACAACTGCTGCAGTGGTAGCGGATTAGCTATTGGCAGATGTTGTTGGTAATCACCTAATATCATTGTTCAAAAAAGAAATGTTTGTTACATAGAACGTGAATAAACTGAATAATGAATATGAAATCTTCACTGTCTGATTCAAAATATTTCTCCTCTTGCAAGGGATTGGCGCTAGTCGAGGTAATCTCTTTCGGAAATTCAAAATTACTCGTGTGACGGGTGTCGTTATACATGAATTTTATCGTCAAAAAATATTTCCTTTATGACGAATAATCATGATGATACGTACGTACGTATTATACAGATGACGGAAAACAGATGAAAACAAAGCATTTAAATACTAGAAAATGATAAACAATGATCATAGGAAAATTGAAACTGTAAATATTGACTCGCGCTTATTCTTGACCTTTGAAGAAACAAGTGGAGCTCATTCATATTGGACCGATTTTTCAGAAAATGTTGTCGTCCCCCCGAGATCAACTCAATTCTAGTTTTACTTGTCAATTCAGAAAACGGATTCGTTGTACGTTTTGTTTTGCCAGTTTCACCAAGTTGAACAGCGTGGAGATTCTGTTTAGAAAAGAATCAATGAATATTCTTTGCGGACACGTTTATTTGAAGTTGGTATTACAATCAGTTGAAAACGCGTGTTCAGATGTTCTGTTGTTCTTAACAATGAATTATTGTCAGAAGAAAGAGGCTTATCTTTATAGTCTTCTTTGTTCAGGTTCAGTATTTTTTTGTCACGTTTTCTATTTTTGGAACAATCTTTCTGGGCAAAGTTTTGATAATACGAAAGGATTTAGTTCAACACTTTAGGGGATAAATTCAGGCAATCGGATTTCAGAAATTTGAACAATACGAGTTGTGAAAAGGCGTTGTTGGACCAATCACATTTAGATATATAGCATCGTTCATCTACTTCTATAGAGATACCTAATTTAAACGAAGAAAGCCAATGAGATTTGTACGCATATCTGATGAAATCGGTTAATGACAAATCACACTAATTAAGGGATGGGCCTAGATTTTGAATGCTATCAGTGTTTAGTGTCATCCGCCGCATTCAACATCACACGATCATGAACGCGATCAACATTTTCCTGGTCGGTGTTTTCTGTCTCGTCGCCGCCGCAGAGGTTTTCGCCGAGTTCCGTTTTCAACAATTCACTCGACTGCCAGAATGTTCGATGGGCGACAAAAAGGGCGAGAAAAGCTCACAGAACTGGGCGAAAACAAACCGCGGGATCGCACACAGAAATATTCGCAGCGTCTTCGAGTGCGGAGCTGTTTGCATGAACGATCAGAAATGTTCGGCGATGTCGTTCGACGGAGGACAATGCTACCTCTATGACGTCTACATTGACAACGCAGCACCATCAATGGCAAAACCAAATACTATAAGGTAGGTTCATTTACTATTTGCAAATTAAGCGCGAATTAAGCCTGAATTATAGGAGCCCGATAGCTATATACGAATTTAAAAGATTAAAAACGAAATTTATTTATCAACTTAATAATCAAAAACACAGAATAAACAGAACATTTAGTCGACTGGGCCCTCTAGGTCATGAGTTTCTTTTTGACTTCACCGGTCAAATCATAGGAGCCCGATAGCTATATACGAATTTAAAAGATTAAAAACGAAATTTATTTATCAACTAAATAATCAAAAACACAGAATAAACAGAAAATTTGGGCGACTGGGCCCTCTAGGTCATAAGTTTCTTTTTGACTTCACCAGTCGTCCAGCGTCTTATATATATATTACATATTACAATATTTTGTACTTGTAATTAATAATGCTACTTCTTATTGTAATTTAAATCTGAAGTAGAAAAAAATTTTTATTTGATTAGAAAATTGTGTGTTTAATTTTTAGAATAGTGGGTTTTGATTGTATCACGGCAAGTTTCGATTTGGTTCCTTGAGAACACTAACGTTCATGTTTCTTAAGTAAATGCGCACAATGATTTTCTAAATGAGTACGTTTTTATTCCTTGTGTTTCAGAAGAGTAATGATGGACCAACCACCAGCGCCAGTAGCAGTAGTACTAACGCTATGACAACGGGTAAGTTTTTTGCCCACAAAAACTTAACTATCTACCAAAAAATATACAAGTTTTTAACTATGGGAAGCAAGCCACTCGTCCGCCCAGTCACATTTATAGCATGTATTCAGAACGATACTATCTATGTTTTTATTTTTTCAGCTATTGCAATCGTAAAACCGAAATTGCGCAAACTTCGTTATTTCTTCGATTTCGAGAAAGTTGATACCGAACGCGGAATCGTGTTCGGCGAGGAAGCCAATGTGACAGCGCGTGATATCAAACAAAACATCGTGAAACTTAAACTGGTCGAAGGGGTCGATGGCAGCCAAACTATAGCTTTGGCGAGTCCGATTCTTAATTTTGATTTCGGTGACGTAAACGATGAAATTGATATGAAAAATTACTCGATTTCATTTTCATTCCGTGAAAGCGGTGTGATAGCGATCTACTTCAAGAAATACTTAATATTCCATCGCCAAGATTATCAAGTGCGTCAAATTTCCAGCTGAACAATCGCTGATATATTTTATCGATCAGAACGTATTCAGAAAAATGAAATGGGTTTCGTTGAGATGCGTAAACGGGGATTTGTACGTTAATGATGGGCGTGTATCACACCGTCAAATCCATGATAAGGCGATAATCGTCGAGAGGAAAGCTGGCGATCCAATATTCCGTGTTGGTACAGTTTCTCGTCACGCTGTGATGGATAATCTTACATTAGAAGTCTGGTATTATTGAACCGACAGCGAAGAAAACAAAAAAACATCAATATATAATTTGCAGATTACCGGTATGGTCGTTACGATAGGGTAAATATAAAATGTAAGAACAAGCCAGCGAGGACGGTACAAAGACAGCCGGTGCTTGTGTTATGTATCAACCTCAAGAGTTACAAAAGAAAAAAAAACAAAGAGAACAAGATAAAGAAAAGGGAACAAAAACAAAGAGAACTTTAACTTCATTCAACATTAAACAATATCAGTTACAAGATGTAACCGATTTGGATGAATTAATAATTCAACAATATAAACATTCCACTCAATAAATGATAATATGCTATTTATCAAAAAAATTAGTTTTAGAATATTATTTAATTGGGTTACAAAAAGTGACCAGTTTGGAACAATATGATTATGTAAATTTCGCACAATAAATCACTCTGATATGAATTGAAATGAATGAGTTTTGTATTTTTTTAATTCAGACTCAGTTCACTGGACTTGAGCTAGCCTTTTTACAGTTTCCTGGCACCTAACCGTGTTTTTGGGTATCCGCTGGGGTCCGCATAGTTGACTTTTTTCTCCCAATCTATTTTGACTATTTCGTTCGAATCTCTGGAGTAGATGTCACGGAGCCGCGGAAGGGACATGGTGAGAAATAATTATTATTTTTTTTCGTTCGAAGGTAATGTGTGACATGGTGATGGAGAAAACATTTCTAGATAGCCTGTAGCGCGATCATTATCATTTTTTGTAGGTGAATTTTCAATAAACAATTGATAGAATCAGAATACATCGACCAAGAAATTACGAACGTTAGTGAAATAAATCTAAACAGTTGTAGAACTAAACTGATTCATCAAACGCGGATTTGTTTGATAATGGAACCAGGATAATAGAGCGTTCAATACACTTGTGGAATTAACTTTTATATGTTTCACAATATATATCCGTTCAATGTCACCCATTCACTTCACTTCAGACAAATTTGACAAAAATTGTATTAGATTCTGCTTTTTTATCGTTCACATTCATATTCTAACATTTACATTTTACACCAGAGGGGCCGCGCGTCCCATATCATGATCAGGCCTTTTTAAATCGAAATTGTGATGAAAACACAAATGAGGGCTACTGTGTTTTTAATTTGATGATTTCTTTCAGAATTCTGGGATTCGGATCCGTACTCCAACTAATCAAAAAGTGGGCTTCCAGTATAATGCCGGTCCATGATAAGTCAGTATGGTCAATTACTTTAATTTACAATCTAATATAATTACAATAACTATCTATGTAGATAGTTATTGTAATTATAATGATTCTAACGGATCATCATGCGTTAATTGAAATTTTCAGTTTCATAATATGTAGTTTTTTATGCTTTCTACAATTTTCAATCATCTTGATTAGTTTTTTTAAAAGTTATAGTGTGTATGGAAAAGGTGATTTTATTAGAGAAACGTTTTATTTCGTCGACCAGCCCTGATACAACTTAAAGGAGTAAGAGATAGAATCAACTGTATTTCACAAACCATAACTTATTATTTTGGCACCAACTCGATGTAGAATTCTACCAACACCAGCAAGAGAATGCTTGCTGTATTCCACAAACTTTTACTCAGTATTTGACACCAACTCGGTGGAATTTAACCGGTCTCAAATTTACCGCAGTAAGAGACAGAGTCTACTGTATTTCACAAACTCACTCATGACACCAACTCGGGATGGAATTTTCCGTTCTCAACTTTACCGCAGAAACAGACGTGAGTCTACAAACTCTTACTCGGTATTTGACACTAACGCGGGGTAGAATGTTTCATGTCAAAACTTCACTGCAGTAAGAGGCCTTCTTATTCAAGGCTACGGTCACAGTTATTTCTTAATCATATGATGTACCCTATTTTGGGGGTGCGCCCCTCCCTGAATCAGACGCGCGGCCACTGCTAGATCCTCGTCACAATGTTTTTCAATCACAAACAGCCCCGTGCATTGACAGTACACTAGACACTAAACGAATGATGATGTAACTTCAAAGTGAAGCGTCGGAATTCCATGAAAAAATCCCCTCGATATGTAGGCCTAGAAATATCGTTGAAGAAGAGAAACAAAATTCAATTTCTCGGTACTTAGTAAGTTTGATCAAAAGTAAATTAGTATTTTTGAATTGTTTATTTACTCTGATCAAATGTATCATCCCCAAAATCTAGGGTGAATTATGTCAGCACTTTTTTCTCTGATGAAATGAATTAATTGTTTGGATAGATTTTAGTCCTCAAAAGTAAAAGAAGCTTTGTGGCGTTTAATGCCGGTTGATAAACCCACGAAACTAAAAATGAAATGCCTTCCCTTATTCATGCCCCCCTAACAATAGATCTCAGGATTAAGGGTTAGGATTAGGATCAGCAGCCCCATCATCATTCTCCACTTATAAACACTGTCCTCATTGATTTCCTGGCCCAAAATATGTTCCAAATGTGACCGGCCCGCTGTCAAGTACCGGTAACGAACCGTATTATGGCGCCATCTGTCAATCCAGGAGGTTACAACAAATCTAAATCAAGGTCGTAGAGCAGAATTTTAGTTATTTACCCGCGAACACATGATTTTGTGAATAGAACGGGGTAAGTTATGATTTAGGGTCCTCGACTGTAAGTCCAAGGAAAAAACTAATCACTTAAAGCAAAGGCAAAGAAACTTCAGGAAAAAAAGTGGCAAGTAGAGGAAGTAAATGAATTGTAATTCAATTCAATTTAATTTATTCATTCATCATAATAGTAATCTGTACATACTAAGATTGTCAATGAATATAAACAAGGAAAAGAAAAGCTGCCAGAAACAAATGATGAAATGCAAACAAACAGATTGAAAAATATGATGACACATAACTATGATAATGGAGGCTGGAGCACCAAGTTGAGACAGATGATGCACCTGAGCGCTTAAGGCGCCATCTATACATACTTTACAACATTATTTACAATATTACTTACAAGCAATTTGTTAAAAGCATCTTCACCCGTCAAGGGATTCGAACCCACTACGCTAAAGCTGTTTCCCGAACCCCTTGACCTCACGAGTCGTTGGAGTCGTTACTAGCCGACCAGAATCCGGTCGTACCAATCACAGCGCTTGTAACAAACCGTCAGTAGACTTCTGTTGGTTTTCCCGTTAAATTGACAAATCAGCGAACGTTTTACCGAACAAGGAAGTATTTCGCAAATCGATATATGACGTCACGCGCAACAGCGCCAGTAATGAAATCACGCTTCGTGAGGCCAGGGGGCTGGTGGAAGCGAGTTCGGGAGTGATACCGGACCCCTGGCAAGCGAGGATGGTTTAAAGCCGAATTTCGTAAAAACGCCCAAGTTTAACAGAAGCCTTATGCTGGTATTATTGTTTATAAAATTAAAAATATTCGAAATACCATCAATATCAATATGCTGCAAGTTAAATTTGATCCAGTTTAAGTTGTGAATCCTACAGTTTGTGATAAAATGCGTTTCATCATCTAGACATTGACATGTTTTGCATGTTTTCGCTCAATCGCTTCCTCGCTCCCCATCGACTGCCAGTGGAGTGAGCCTGAAACCCCGTGGTGTTGGACCGAGAACTCTCCCAACAAAATCCATAATCCATGATACGATCAAGACTGGTATCAAACCAGAGATCATAATCCTTGCACCGGAGCTTCGGGCCAAATCATACGCGATATCCACTAGCCTCCAAGCTTCATATCGCATCTCTTCAAAGTTCTTACAACGGCGAATGTCATTTGTGGCAACGTGAATGATAACGATATCATGATCTCCTTTGTAGTTTACGCTAAATCAGTATAGATTGTCCAACGAACTCGTTTGCATGGATTCCGCGCTAGCATTAATATTACGGGTAAGTCTGTCATAGTTCACATGGTTAAGTTTGGAATCGGAGCATACAAGAACTTTGACGCATTTATCCATCGATTATCGACGCTATTTGTGTTGATTTCCTGTTTTGGTTCCTCCGTCTTTGCCGCGTGCGATCTACTTTCGGTGTGACTCACATGACACGAGACAATTTCTAGTTTACTAGATATGTGATCAACCGCGTCATCGATACGCGTAGAAACGGAATATCCAGATGAGACGACCTCATCTTGTGATTTTAATACTAATTCCTGGGTCTCACTAAGCAAATCCCAGTAAACTTTGTCGGTGTTCGAGACATCCTGTTGGATACTGTTCAGATATGGTAAAATGGTGTTAGAATTCTCAGAAAAGCTCGACGCAGCAATGCCAAGGCTCCCTATTATTTATTATCCAGATGCTTGAAACTGTTCTTAGTTGACGAAAGTTCTAATGATGCGATAATCAACTGCGCATCATTCAGTAGAGATTGTACAGATTTCCGGAGCTCGGAAGACTCAGACAGGAGAGTTGTTGTATTTCCCACTATCTCCTGTACTGAAGGAACTAGTGCTACTGACTCTTCTAAATCTTTATACACCTCATTTCTGTGAGTTTGACCAGTAGCCGTCGCATAACCACAATTTAGACACGTGCCAGGTTTTGAGATGACGCTAGTTGAAGCAGTAGCTTTGGGTTTACTAAGTGAGCGACTAGCCCTCTTGAGTTTTGTAGCAACTACTTTACTAGTAGAACGTTTCTTTTTAATTGCACGCTTATCCGGTAACGCACCGTTCAAATGCCGTACACTGTCCAATAACGCAACGAATTCACGCGAGCTCCGTGTGTCCATATAATTCCCCTGAACGGTAATAGTTGCTGTAGTCGGAAATATACGTATAGTGTATATATATGTTCAGGATTGTCACAGTTAGTGCTTGATATCTGCACCAAAATATCATCCAGTTTATCTCCCTTCTTCTCTTTATTATCGGTCCGGTTCACCATGAATACATCATTCATTTCAAGGCCAGTGTAACACCTGTAAGCTATCGCTTGAATCCAGTGAAGCATTCTATCGGGCGATGTCTTGAACGCTAGCATCTTAGCACTAGGATCGTATAGTCCACGTTTAATCGATTCAAATTCTGCATTCGCCGATACCCTTGGACTTCTCCGGTTTAGCTGGTATTGTGGACTAATACAACAACTTCAGGTTGACCATGTCATTGCACTTTTCGTTCATGGTTGTTTCATCGGATTTAGCATTGAGAAACACAGCCAGTTGTTCTGAGATATCTGACGGATCTGAGTCCACCGGTATTGTGCCTGTAAATGTAGCATTACGAACATCATTGTAAGAAGCACCACCGACACTATCATCAGTTACCTTCGGCTCCTTTGTATGGGCGTTATCCACAGCAGAGGACGGTTGAGAGACATTCATTGTGCTAGTACTAAGCCAACTCGAATCACTATCGCAGTCAGAGGATAAATAGTCTGCCCACGAATCAACAACACCGGAAGTACCAATTATGGGCGCTGCCATCTTTGAATCACTCGAGTAGGCCGAGACTTGAAAATATATAGTCCATGATACCGTCACGAATATATCTTTTTGAGTTCAGGCACAATTCTCCAAGGCGTCTCTGTTATATGTTTAATAGTTACAGTCTAGCGAAGACGGTAACTTCTTTCGTGTATACGTCAAAAACGGTGAAACGATAGACCGTAATTCAACTTTACCGCCACAGTGCGCCACCTGGCAATCAAAAAAGATAAAATAATGTAGATAGAATGGCTGTGTGATTAGGCGCTTTTACGAAATTGAATCTGATTCGGTTTAGCTAAATCCGATTCGATGTCGGAAACCGACAGGATTAGTAAATCGAATCGTTTTTCGTAAATTAGTCGAATCAATTGATCAATTCAAAGGTTACGATTCAAATGAAAATGGGCGTCAATGGTGACCGAATTATTGATAGACGACAATTTGCGATAAATGTCTTTAGCCCGCAGTCGAAGAGGACGCCATGTTGGATTTAGCTGACTAAATCGTCACTAACTTGCTCGCCGAGCAAGTTAGTCTTGTAATCAACGCACAACAGATTCGTAGTTTGTTTGATACCTATAACACCTCACCTGATGATCTATTTGCAAATCGGCCGTAAAGTGAGAGTAAATTTCCGTCGATTCAACGGCGGCTATTTTGCAAACGTGTGGAGGGTGCTGTCACCTGTGGATTGAGGCTAGGACCACAACACAAACTAACGAAACGAAACGAAATTGAAAAAATTAAGAAATCAACACTTATTCACATTACACCTGTAAGCCATCATCAGGCGTACTGATAGAATTTTGTAATCAACGCACAACAGATTCGTACGTATAGAATTTTCAATCTTGGCTTCGTCATTGTGGGATTTCTCTCGTTATCATCATACACGGATATTATGTATCTTCTCGTCTTATAAGTTGGAAAACTATCAAAAATAAAAATGGTCGTTTCTTTTTGAAAGTTTTATATAAATCCTTGTAGGTCACCTAGTCTATCATGCCACACGTATGCAATACAGAGAAATGGCGGCTAATGGCAAAATTTGTGGAGAAATTAATTAATTTCTCAAAATAATGTTGATTAATCACTTGAAACATACATAAAATTGGATTATTTCAAAAGGTACCTGTGTAGTTTGTGGTTTAAGCCATCAATTGTGGACTGAAGTGAATCGAAAGTATATTTTTGAAGTGTTACTTTTTTCAACCGTATTTTGGCTCTTGTCATCCCTAATGTTGGTATAAGCCCATCCGATTATAAAAAGCTTACCACCAACGATTAGGTAACTAAGTTACCACAGTGTAATGACCACCACACATGCCACAGGCTGGGGCACAGGGACTTGTCACAATTGATAGCGAATGAATAAAACCAGTATCAATGACAACCCCAGTATCCTCCTTGCATTGCATAATGAATAAAATGTGACAACTAATTGTTGTCAATCTGAAAATGACCTACTCCACTCTTGGCTGTAATTTCAAAATTTTTCAGCCGATTCACATGTCACATGAAATAAGGTTCAACACAAGCTAGTCTTTCTGTTTACAACGAGCCTATAGCCATCACTACGGCAATCATCTCACAGCGAAGTCAGCATTTATTTACGGGAGTTTGCTCAAAATTCACTGAGAACCTCCATGAACTGGCCACTCTCAGGACTGGGTGAATGGTGGACAGCAAAATGCCAAATGGTAGTTTTGTATTTTAGAGAATCTTAGAGATAACCCGTAATTCATGTGAATCGGTTGAGAACTTTTGAGAAACTAGGAATTAACTTTTAATGGCCTTATCCTGATCCCTCCCATCGGACACCCCTAGAATTTTTTGGTCTTTTATGATTACCGAAACTAATCTTATGTTACAGCAGGAAACAATAACAAGAATTCGACGGCAACAATGACCCAACGATCAATACATTGGTTCCGTAAGGGCTTGCGTATCCATGACAACCCGGCGTTGTTGGCATCATTGGCGGATTGCGACGAATTTTGGCCGGTGTTTGTGTTAGATCCGTGGTTCGTTAAAAACGCGCGCGTCGGCGCGAACCGTTGGCGTTTCCTCCTTCAATCACTGCAAGATCTTGACGAAAGTTTCAAGAAGTTCAACACCAGGTAGGAAAGATGATAAGCTGAAGTCTGTAGGTTAGGCCGTAGTAAGACCAGATGCGATGGTTTGAAATTCCCTGACCCTGTTACTTGGTTTAAGTTCACCTGTGGATAGTTAGTGGCAACAGGTTATAATTGCCTAGTTAAAATCCCACAGGATAAAAATCCCCTTTAGGTAAATATCCCCCCATAGGCCTATGTGATTTTACAACAAAATATTTCAATACACTTATGCGGAAAAAATAAAATATTTCAATATACTTATGTGGGGAAAATAACAAAATATATCAATGTACTTATGTGGAAAAAACAAAATGTTTCAATACTCTTATGCGGAAAAAACAACAAAATATTTCAATACTCTTATGCAGAAAAAAACAACAAAATATTTCAATACGCTTATACGGAAAAATCTTTGATAAATTTCAAATTCTCCGTTGTGTTGGTCACAACATTCGCCGTAGATAATGTGACTGTGACTTTTAACAATAAGCTATATGCATCAAAAATGTCATTATCATATTTTTGAAAACCTCTGAAGAGATATACTCGAAAAGTCCTAATAGAATATCTATGTACATATGTATTCCTAGATATTGTTGCGAAAAGTATTATGGAGTTTTATATACTCTAGTTTGATGGAAAACTAAAATCCGCAGGATTTCTACCTAGGGCAGATATTTACTGAGAGGATTGTTACCTTCTACAACTGCATTCATTTATCTCGCCCCTCTGCATTTATTTACTTTGTATAGACCTACATTGCTGTTTTAGGTTGGCGATGTATCGTTTAGGGGTATGGAAAAGGAAGTTGGGAAACCTGATATAAGAAAGAATAGCGTTTGTAACTGCGTTTTACCGCATATCCTATTGTTCTAGGTTATTTGTAGCGAAAGGCAAACCGGAAGAAGTATTTCGTAAATTGTTTAAAGATTGGCGAATAACGAGATTGACGTTCGAAGTCGACACGGAACCGTACGCGATTAAGCGCGACGCCGAGATTATCAAACTCGCCGAAAAACACGGAATACAAGTCGTACAGAAAGTGTCTCATACTTTATATGATATTGAAAGGTAAATTACAATGAATTAAAGGTAAATGTTTGGTAAAGAAATTTGATCAGAGTTGCTACGACTCCTTGATTCTTTAGAAACTCCTTCTAAATGGAGAATGCTTTTAAAGGTGCTCTTTTTGTTGAAGCAAAATGCCCTCTTTTAACTCTTTTAAACTCCTTCAATTTTGAAAAATTGGCAGTTAGGAATTTTTGTGTAGTTTGTAGTTGTTGAGTAAACTAACTCTAGATCAGAACAGTTGGGACCAAAATTTATTTTTTCCATTATTAGGCAGTTACCAAATTAGAAACCAAGTTTAGGTAGTGTTAAGGATAGAAATTTGCGTACAAAACCACTGAATTAGTGGTTTACCGAGAAAAACGGTACTAATTCTACGGAGTCTACAGTAATTGGGATATGAAAAATATATGCGCTTCCTTGGAATTTAAGATTTCCTCCTAAGACCTTTAAAACTCCGTGAAAACTCAAGAGTCATGTAGTACTCAACCTACTGATCGCAACTCAGGGTCCTGTTTCACAAAAAAGGTTTAAGTCTTAGTCTTAGCATTGATCTTATTGCATCATTAAATCATTTTATCGGAAATTGTGTATTGAGTTGGACCTAGGACCCAGTATCTCATGTGGGTCCTGGGGCAGGGGCGGTGTGCAAGATCTCGGTAAAGATTAGTTAGAAAATGGCATTCTAGCAGTTGCAAATCAACAAAATAAGATACCCTATTCTAGAATTATCGATAAAACTGTGGCTTCGTTTTTACACAAAGTGCCTTTTCAGATTTTTTATCGACAACATTTAAATTTTAAAAGGGCACTCAAAATTTAGAGGGTTCAAGAAAGTCTCATAAGACCTCTGGATCTGCAGATTATTTGAAAACGAAGTAATTTTTCACTTCAACATAACTCATTACTCATGATTTAACTTTCAAGTTTAAGATGTATATATAGATAATTGATAGACTTGTCATTAATTTTATCTCCATGTCATGTGTGTTTTCAATTGTTTCCCTCTAGGCCTGATTTTCGGGATGTTATTGATAAATTTTTCATTCTTATTCAGGACAATAACTAAAAACGGCGGAAGACCACCATTGACTTATCAGAGAATGCAAAATCTAGTGTCGCAAATGGGAGTGCCAGCTAAACCAGTTGAAACTCTAACCGACGAACATTTTAAAAGTAATCTTTATCAAGTCTGGATAAAATGCGAATCTGGATTACTCTGACCTGGATAAAGCAGGTTTACTGTATTTGATGATATACCATACATTTCTGAATTGTGGTTTTAGATTGTACAATGCCGACTGGAAATGGAGTAGATGATGAGTTTAAAGTTCCTACGTTAGAAGAACTTGGCGTTAACTCGGCCAAACTCGGGCCTAATCTATACCCAGGAGGAGAAACTGAAGCCATGAGTCGATTGCGAAAACACCTCGAACGAAAGGTATCTTCTTAACGTGTCTGCAGAGTCTCTACGACTTCTTTATTACTTAAAAACTCCTTCTAAACGGAATATGCTATTAAAGGTTCTTGAAACTCCCTTTATTTGAGGAATTTTGAAAAGAGGCAATTAGAAAGTTTTGTCTAGTTTGTAGTTGTACAGTTAACTATCCCTAAATCGGTACTGTTGGAATCAGGATTTGCTTTTACCCAACAAGGTGGCTGATTTAGAAGCTGAGCTAAGGTACCGTAGTATTAAGGATAAAAGTTTGCTTACAAAACTACTGAATTAACAGTTTACCGAGATAAACAGTACTGAATTAGGAGGAGTCTACTGTAATTGGGATATGAAGGCGATGCAGGCACTTCTTGGAAATTTGAAATTTTCTCCTTCAGAACTCGTTATATCCAGGAATGACTGATTTGTAGGGACCCTGATCTCTTTTGAAACATAATCAAATTTTCAAATCGAATAACGTATTTCATAGTAAAATAAATTATCTCCAATTACAGGCGTGGATTTGTAATTTCGAGAAACCGAAAACCGAACCGAATTCGCTAGAACCGAGTACAACCGTATTGAGTCCGTATCTGAAGTTTGGTTGTTTATCGGTTAAGACGATGTACCACGGTTTACTGGACGTCTTAAAACAAGTCAAGGTAATGCGCATTATACCGGGACATTGAATTCCTCGATAAAAAATCATCCCAAAAAATATTGACAAGTTACACACCCTAGATATCAAATACACTATCTATTGAAGTATATTTTACCAATCTGATTCGGGGTGAAACATTGGAAGCGAACCTTCTTTAGTTTTACTCAACTTGCAACTGATTTCCAGCAGTAGTGATTTTTATATTATTATTATATTATTATATTATTTACCCTTCCCCATGGATGCGCCCATACTTTATGAATGACCCCAAAGTTACTCATTTATTCGTTACAACACAAAAGACATAGTTTGCATGTTTCGATATTTTTCTCTTACGACATATAGAAACATTCGCAGCCTCCCGTGTCTCTGGTCGGGCAGTTATTATGGCGCGAGTTTTTCTATACGGTCGGCGCCGGAACTGCGAACTTCGACCGCATGCAAGGAAACTCCGTCTGTCGTCAGATTCCGTGGGACAATAATACGCAACTGTTCGAAGCTTGGAAAAATGTAAGTATCGTGTAAAAGTATTCGAGTAAATTTTGAAGATTTTTTGGGTTTTTCCGTCCTTTCCTAACTGAATCATTTGAAAATTTGAAGTCCATTTGATATCCGAGTCGGATTGTATGATACAGTCAAATCTATATAATTCGGATCCATTGAATCCAGGTTAGATCTAATCTGGGTATCTTTTGTGGTCCATTTATCAAAATTTATGTAACATTTGAAATTAACAGGGTTCGTACACATGGAATTCCTGAAAATTCAGGCTTTTCCTGGAATTTCAGGATCTTGGTCGTCTGAAAATTCTCTAGTGGTCAGTCTAATTTTCGTCACAATTAGTAGTCACCATTATTCTCGGCTGGATTAGTTCAATTAGTCCAAAACGATCTGAAATAAGCGGGTGTGCTTCCCTGTTCCACTGAAATTCATGTATGGCCTATGATTTCGGAAAAATATTGATGAGTGAGTTGATTAGATCGAACGAGCGAAGCCTACTGCGTTTTCTATTATTGACTGGCATTGTTTTGTATTCTAGGCACGCACTGGTTACCCGTTTATAGATGCCATAATGACTCAGTTACGTAAAGAAGGTTGGATTCATCATTTAGCGCGTCATTCTGTGGCTTGTTTTCTGACTAGAGGAGATTTGTGGGTTAGCTGGGAGAAAGGACAGGAGGTACGTACGCACGTTCACCGTGGGGCGTTGAATAGTGGAATAACATCGTATTTCATAGATGATAGTAACTAGGTACGTTACTACAATAAATTGCAAAATCCTAATGCATGACATGTTCAAGCTCATTGGTAATACTGTAATTCTTTTGAGATTGTCAGATTGTGAAGCATTTCACCTTATGGGTATGGCATCCCTGGACCCCTAGTGGCTGTCCAAGGACACCATGCTCACTTGATGAAATGCCTAGTTATTGGATCATTACCAATTATTCTATGGGCCAAGGCCTAAAACATAGACCCCATGTTTGGGTTTTTGACCCCTACTGGGCATGGCCCATATGTCTATAAATTGCTACTAATCCTTACCAAGTTTGGTTTGGACATTATACGGGCAAGCTGCTATTATGTTACAAAGCTGTCCTTGGATTCAATCCCCTAAGGAAAGCCTTAGCAGCCCAGTGGGCCATTAGATGAATTAACTCAATAAAACAGCAGAGTTATATCAGTCGGCCGGTAGCTTGCTTTCTCTGTATCTTACATAGCATGATGGGTGCAATCGAATTCTAGCCCATGATATTTGTTGAAGCCAGGAATTGGATCTGCTTCACCAACAAATGACTTAACATTATAGTAAATTTTTTCAAAACATTTCATATATTTTTGTGATTTTCAACTTTGCTTTCCAGCATAACTTTTGATCGATATTTCATTTCATCATGAGGGTTACACTTTGATTGTAGGTGTTCGAAGAGCTTTTATTGGACGCTGATTGGAGTTTAAACGCCGGTAACTGGATGTGGCTGTCGGCGAGCGCGTTCTTCCATCAGTATTTTAGAGTTTACAGCCCGGTTGCTTTCGGGAAGAAAACCGATAAATCCGGTTCATACATCAAGTAAGTTGAAGAAAAAAACGTCAATTACGAAGAAGGGACTTCAGAAACGCTTTGACTCAATTCTATGAGTTATTTTCAGACTATTTAATTTAGTTCGAGATGAGTGCAAAATGGGCAATTGTTTTGGACTTTGAATTACTTAATACAATTGATTTTAATTACAATCAACCTCTAATATACCACCCCACCTAACAAGAGATCGTTTCTGAGGAAAAGGACCATCTGTGGACTAGTTACAATTGACCCCTCATATACCACCATACTCTCTATATTTACCTACAAGATAGTAAATCATGAATGTGGGCAGCATTTTGGGGGTTGACTAATTACAATTAATCATTGGTATAAAGTAATGAAATTTTCTTTTTTGTGTGTATGGTAAAAGAGGATGCTGTTCAAATTATACAAACTTTTGTGTATTTTTGTAATTGGAATATAGATCGTAGGAGGTATTTTTGTTTTTTTTTCAATGTTAGGAAATATTTGCCGATATTGAAGAAGTATCCTGAGCAGTATATCTACGAGCCGTGGAAAGCTCCGCGTAGCGTACAGGAACGTGCTGGTTGTGTTATCGGCATTGACTATCCGAATCGAATTGTCGATCACGATGTCATTCATAAAGAAAACATCAAGAAAATGGCTGCCGCATACGCCGCTGCTAAAGGTATATAAGATTTTTATCTGATTCAATTATAGCCTTCAATTATAATTATTACTCCAAGATCAGCCTGAATATTTCTGAAGGCTATGTCTAAGTACGAATGGACTGAGGTACTAGTTGATATTCGTTTCATCATCTTTGTCTCTGAATGAATTACAAATGAATATTACCAGAATAAATAAACTATGACTAAGAGAGTGTTACAATATTTATCATAACATGTAATATATAATTCTAATACAACAGCGAGGATACCTATTGAGGTGTACCAGTGTTTCCATTGTCACAGTGGATTAATTTCTCAAAATGTCTACTCAGACATCCGAGTAGCTTGTCAGCCTTTGTCCGTCGTGGAAACTTAGATACGATAATGCGTAATCGAGATATTTCCAAAAACAGTTCTCGAATCGGTCCTCCCTCCTTAGTAAAAGGCCTATTGAACTACCATCAAAACATTACGAAGAATGATATCTGATTTTCAAATGAAACTACACAAGTCTTTATTTGAATAGATAACAAAACTGTTATACAATTAACCAAACTTTTATTACACGTATTATGTTGTACATTTGGATTTCTCATTTTGAAACTAATTACAGTGATGATCTACTTAAGTTTTTCAAGCCCTTATGCTATTAGCAGCATTCTACATTACGAGTTTCTTATAATATCTATTTACAATATTTCATAAATGTCAACAAGAGTAGCAGAAAGCTGTGAATCTAATCAACTTCTTCAACAGTCGGACCTTTTGAACCACATCCCTCGGCACTACCCTGCGACTGCTGCTGATATATTTTCGCGGTCACCGGTGTACAGACTTTCTGCAACTCTACCAATTGATGTTCGAATTCATCTTTCTCGGCCAAACTATTACTATCCAACCAGTCAATCACTTCTTTACATTTAGATTTAACAGTTTCTTTATCAGAATCGGACAATTTGCTCGCGTTTTCTTCGACAGTCTGTTTATAAGTAAATACAGTACTTTCCAGTTTATTTCTCGCGGCTATTTTCTCTCGTTGTTTCTCGTCGGCGTCTTTGTATTTCTCGGCGTCGGCCACCATCCGATCGATTTCCTCCTTACTCAAACGGCTCTTGTCGTTGGTGATCGTGATTTTGTTAGACTTCCCGGTGGCTTTGTCCTGCGCCGTAACGTTCAGGATACCGTTAGCGTCGATGTCGAAGGCGACGTCGATTTTCGGGACGCCTCTCGGCGCCGGAGGGATGCCGGACAACTCGAACGTTCCCAGGAGATTGTTGTCTTTGGTCATTGCGCGTTCGCCTTCGTAAACCTGGATCATGACTGTGGGCTGGTTATCGGAATACGTAGTGAACGTCTCGTTCGCCTTGCACGGAATTTTAGCGTTTCTTTCGACGAGTTTGGTCATAACTCCTCCAGCCGTTTCGATACCGAGCGAAAGTGGAGCCACGTCGACCAGTAATACATCTTGTACGGTGCTGTCGGCTACGTTAGTGATGACTGCCGCTTGCACCGCTGCCCCGTAAGCCACAGCCTCGTCCGGGTTGATCGATTTATTCAGTTCTCTTCCGTTCATGAATTCTTGCAGCAGTTTCTGGATTTTCGGAATTCTCGTCGATCCGCCGTCGAGGACGACGTCGTGGATCTGCGACTTGTCGATTTTCGCGTCGCGTATCGCTTTCTCGACCGGTTCCATCGTTTTCCGGAACAGATCCGAACATAGCTCCTCGAATCTGGCGCGAGTAATCGACGAATAGAAATCGATTCCTTCGAATACGGAGTCGATCTCGATGTTGGCGGTGGCGCTCGTCGACAACGTGCGTTTGGCGCGTTCGCAAGCCGTTCTCAAACGGCGCAACGATCTCGGGTTCGCCGACAAGTCTTTCTTGTATTTACGCTTGAATTCCGCGACGAAGTGCGACACCACACGATTGTCGAAATCTTCGCCTCCCAGATGCGTATCGCCGGCCGTCGAACGAACTTCGAACAGCGAGCCCTCGTCGATTCTGAGTATCGAAACGTCGAACGTACCGCCGCCCAAATCGAAAATCAACACGTTACGCTCGCCCCTCTCAAGTTCTTGTCGAGTCCGTAAGCCAAGGCGGCGGCGGTGGGTTCGTTGATGATGCGCAGCACGTTCAGACCGGCGATGATCCCGGCGTCTTTCGTCGCTTGTCTCTGCGAGTCGTTGAAGTAGGCCGGTACGGTGATAACGGCGTCCGCGACGCGTTGTCCCAGAAACGCCTCGGCCGTTTCTTTCATTTTGGTCAGCACCATCGAGCTGACTTCTTGCGGCGAAAACTTCTTCGTTTCGCCCTTGAATTCGACTTCGACGACGGGTTTGCCGGCGTTGTCGCTGCGTACTTTGAAAGGCCAGTGTTTCACGTCTTTCTGAACGGCTTCGTCCGTTATCTTCCGTCCGATGAGCCGCTTAGCATCTTTAATACGTTTCTACACTCACTTGCCACGGGTGGATTTACAGGTTTCCAGCGTTCCAGAATTGTCCTTCTTTGGAAAAAGTTTGGACAAACATCATCTTTGTCCTTCTTTTTTACTCTTAAGTCCTTCCTATTGATAAAAATAGTCCTTCCAAATTTGAGTTTTATGTAGTTTTAAGTATTTTATTAGTAAGGCTGGTAATTCAATTGTCAATAAGATAAAATATACTGCAAAGTCTTATGGAATTATCCTGGAATAAATGACTGGTCCTCATGACTAGTATTCCGGCAAAGGCATTGCGAAAATGCGCCCTTATGGGTCCTCATTTTACTGGAAAGTACTTCTTTCCGAGTCCAGAAGTTCTTTCTTTTGGGTCTGAAATTGCCGAAAAAGTCCTTCTTAGTACTTCTTTTTACCCTGGCCTTACCACTGGAAACCCTGGATTTAGTATCGCCAGTCAAATATTATTTTAAATGTCCAATGACAAATTTTGATGATCTTTAGTAATCATAATTGAAATATCACTGATTATATTTAATTACTGGGATGGGAGACTTTGCGCATTTAGGTTTGTTAGAAATATATTTTTTACTCGAAAAATTGTTTATATGAGATTTTCTATAAGTCAATTTAGTTTGAGTCAATGGACTTGAAGTTTATGAAATTCTCAATACATTTATTTACTACGATATAAAATGTTTTCATATTTTGATATGCTAAAAAATTGTCCCAATCGGAAGTAGGATGGCTGACTTGTGACCGTTGCTGTTTTGCAAAATTAGCATTCTATGCGGATTTTAAAAACTTTCATAGGAAATTTTAAAGATGATTTAGTCCTCTGTCCCGAGGTTTGTTCTGTGTATATGTCATGAAATTGGGTGGATGAGAAACAAATGGATGGGTGGATGGGGCAAAGCCAAAGCAGTTTATTGCATTCACTTTGTACATGTATCTTTCGTCCATCTGTGCGACCGACCATCTGTAGACAGAATCTAGTTTTTGGCGAAATATTTGTTGAAATTTTTTTTTTCAAATTATGAAAGCATTTTTTGATTTTATACGGTGTATTTTGCAGTAATTCCGGGTGTTGGATCCGTATTCGAAATATTAATCAAGAAAACTGGCTTAATTTTTTTTAAAATGTTGAACTAAAAAGACACTTTTCTCTCGAAATTTTTTTCAGAATCAAGTAGTAATGGAAAAAGCACAGCCCAAAGTGGTGCAACGACTCCGAAGAGAAAATCAGCGAGTAACAGCGCTGCTAAATCTAAGAAACAAAAAACGGATATCGCGAACTATTTCGATAAAAAGTGAACGACGATATAGTGTAGTATAGTAGTTTATTTGTCACCATCAATATGTACAAATGATAAATAACAAAATAGGTTACAGACAATGAGGTGACAGGCGCCTGAGCTGAGCCATAAACAATATTTATTGTTAATTCGGGAAATACAGTGGAACCTCGTTACGACGATCTTCATATAGTATTATATAGGACCTGATAATCTTTTACAACAGTTAGACTTCGCTTACCTCAAACCTCGATGAACCAGGGAATTTACCCCAAGGTATGTGAATTCCGGGGCAGTCAAAGCACGGACGGGCCCGTATCACGATCAACTGGAATAAGAGATTTTCAGGACAAAGAGGATTAAACACAGGCATTAAACAATAAACGAATATGAAATATAGTTAAAATGATGTATACGAAGATTATATGTGAAATTTAGCTTATCTACGATGTATTTGTCCGAGGCAATCGACTTTAGGGTAAACGGTTTTATAGGGCATTTGAAATTTTTTAAGTGCCTCAAGCCAGGCATCCGAGGCAACCTGGGTTCGCCCCTTGTCTATATACTGTAGTCAGATTATGAGGTCAAATTTTCCTTATTTGGGTAACCATTCGTGTTTTTGTGATCAAATATATTATTATGTGAAAGTTTGTGGATTTAAACAACAAGGGTTTACTGTAAGTTCCAATTTTTTCAGGGTTCTTGGTCAATTATTCGATTATTCGAGACAGAAAAGACATAATATCTACAATTAATGATACATATGCACTATTTTTGCTAGAGTGAATGTGAAGAATTGTTTTTATATTTTATTGATGTAGTCCAGTTAGTGATCGTTTAGTACTGGAATTTATACACCTTTTCAGAAGACATTGTGATGATTGGTCATGAAGAATAATTCTCAGGGCTTATACATAGTAGAACCTCGTTACAACGACCTCGGGTATAACGATTCATCGGTTATTTACAAACTTAGAATTTCCTTCCAGATAGGACAACGTTGATCATATCATGCCTGATGACATTGCTAAACTCAGCCACGGCACGAAACCCTGCCACACTAGACCCGGTGCGTAGGTTTGCGGCACCAATCAGATTGCTCGTTGTATAATCACTGAGGCAAATTTCACGGAAGAACTTTAAATGGGCTAAGTTTAAGCGGGATATTTGATAAGCTGATAATGACATCATCAAAGCTGCGCACTTGGTCTAAAAATTTTTAGTGTGGCAGGGTTTCGTACCGTGGCGAGCCTCGATGCTATCAGGTTCGAATCCCTGCCGGGGAGGATGAGATTTTCTGGTCCCCTGAAGTTCGCTGTATCCAGGTTCTACTGCATTTGTAATCAGTTCATTTACCGAAGAAAGTATTAACAAATGCTAGTTTTTGATCACAGTTTGAATTGTATGAATGAATGAATGAATAAATGTTTTCATGATATTCGATGTAGAATTTTTGGCGAAGTAGGTTTGCCTATGCTAACGGTGAGGTAAAACATTGGACCAATAGTGTTGATTTTTGGTGTCATGGTTTGGCTTAATGAGTTCTCGAGCCAAAAAAAATTTCATATTGATCGAGTTATTTTTAGGGGACTTATTCTTGAAAAACACGTAAAAACCCTGCTATTTAGCACTAAGTAATGACACGTTTTTTTACATATGACAATTTGCATACTTGGAATTGAAATATATTTAGGTTCAATCCTTCCTGGAAGTGTTGCCATTTTTTGTTCGACTCATCTGGATGTACTTTTCGAGCTACAGGCCCTAACTTTATAAACCCCTAAATGTCCTCGTTTCTATTTATCTAATGAATGTGATTGGTTGTTTGTGGGATATACGGGAAATTCCGGGAATTTCGGCGCTTCTGATGTAATTGGGAAAGCCCAATGTGGAACCCAAAACAAAATGGCGAGCATTTCATTCGATTAAGTATCGTATGTTCTCTTATGATTTCTTTGTTCGGTGTTACGAATATAACCGCGTAGGCTATTCAATTCAGTATCCGAACTAGCAAGTATGATGACACTAATGGAGTTTTGGCTTAGATTTGTCTTGTCAATGTCTGGAAGACCTGCTAACCCGTATGGTTTCACCGCGGCCGTCGGATTTTTTATAAACCGTGTTACTGCTCTCCTCTATTCAATTTTAGTACCTTCTTGGGTAGAATTGTGAGCGGTGATAAATTAATAGATGGACTAAATAGTCTGTTGACAATAGCGGGCAGTGGAATGCTGTCAGCTATTCATCTGATGAACAGTCAGTTTTTTCAACACTGATTTAGAGGTGGGAGCTAGTCTACAAACATAGACCCCTTATGTCGCTATCGTACTACGGAATTCCGTGCAAAGCGATGTATAGAGAACGTACAGTATAAGTCATCACACGCGTGCTGTTAAAAAAACAAACATAGATGAGACAAGGAGACGAGCGCAGATTTTAATTTAATTCAAGGATAATAAAAATCTGGAAATTGCGAGTATTCTAATATCTTGTATGCATTAATCGTGTAATAAGGGGCTAAGAATTAATAAAGTGATTAGATTTAGAATAAAAGATTGTTGTTTGAAGATTTTGTTCAGCATATCGTCAGTTGATGGTTTTAATTCGGTAATCTATTCTACATTCGATTGCAATCCAAATTAATTTATTGTTAGTATAATATTTTTGACAATATACACTCAATGATTTGATGGTGAGCCACAGGTCCATTGGACCTTTATAGTTTTTTCGCGTTTGGAATTGAAGCCTGCTATCGGATTTGTTTCATAGTCGTTTCTTTTTGAAGTACTTGTTTAACCTTTTCTTCGTGCCCATCTGCTCGCACCTCCTCGTCGTGTTGTTCATATCGATATTATTTTTTGACGCCTTATAAAACGTTACCATTATGAAACCTAAACAATGATAACCATTCAGCGTCATTTTACAAACGACAACCGTAAATCGATGTGCAAAACATCACAGGTCTATGTGTACACATACAAGGTAGTTGGCAAAATATTATTGACAAAGATGTAGAATGGCTTCCTGTGATTATAAAATGAGCTATATTTTAACGTCGAAATGTTATATTGCATTGAATATCATTAGAAGACGCATTGTAATAGTAAAGGATGTATGATTATATCAGACGTGGCAGGCATAAGTAGAAATGATAAGTAAATCGGATTATTCGGTCAAAATGGCGGATGTATACACGATTTGGAAGTCTGATATAAAAGCAAGACCCTGACATGGGGATGCTGGTGGAATGACGAAGCTATCTACGATCTGTGTAGGGCCGGCGTGAATTTCATCAGCGGCTACAAGCGGCCATTATAAAAATGTGTAAACATATAATTTCAATATTCAAATGTTTTAGAAAATATGTTCGATATAAGGGGTATGCGGGTTTCATGAGATTAGCAATTTATAAAAGCATAGCTGTCATATACGGCTCCGCATCCTCTGATGGCATGTGTAAATGCCTTTGTTTATATGAAGGTTCTTATATCAATGTTCTCTCAATGTTCACGTGTTTGATGCCATATTGATGGTCAGGCACAATCTGGTAGATTTACACTTGACAGATCCCCGTTACAGTTTGTAGAGTACTTTGTTATGTTCTTTAGCTGTTTATGCAATCACGTGCAACGCCCTCTATAGTCAAATTCAGGGGCAGAGAGGCCTGCTGGCTTTGGCCGGGCCAATGATTTTGCAGATGATCATCGTTTTATTGAAAACTAATTTGTGATCGGCTATGAAATAGTTGCGTATAGAACATAATGATTCGTAACATTCATAAACGAAGTGACTAAATCGTCCGCAATTTGGTTGATGTTTGCCTGTGAACGGAATCTGTTGACGGACTAATGCCATACAGTGTGAATAGGTTCGAATCCCATATTATGCTTCGGGCGCAATTTATACCTACTTTGTGGTCTGTTCATAGTGTACAATCAGAGCTTCCAACTGTAATTTCCACTCATGCTACGTTATTGCCGTTGTTTAATTAAACCAAAAGTTTGAGCTTTGTTTCTGGCCGTGGAGAATAGAATACGGTACACGGAATTTAGAGAATTGGACCACTACCCACGACTGAACCTCTAAGTGAAGATCGAAACAATACAGTAAACTTTTTTACGTTTGAAATTTATTTTATCAATAAGAAAAATGTGTAGCAAAATACATAAAAAACAACAACTGGAAAATAATCAAAATAAAAACGATTTACGTTGCTGAAAAGATTAGAAAATTCGAACCAAAATCAGTGCGACTTATAATAAAAATAAACTGTAAATTATCATGTGAGTTATCATTTGACATCAACCGAAATCATTTTTTGTATCGGCTAATGATACGTTATTTCTCATAATCAGCTCAAATGATTCTTAATTTGTAAACTGCAATAAAATTTGAAATCAGTTCCTGCCAGGTCTGCAATTTTTATTGTACCTTCATGGCAAAAAGTAATAGGGGAGATGTGGAAGAGTACAGAGCTATTCGTCCGTGCCCAATGCAGAGAACGGTACATGCGTAAACTGTCGGTCCACGTGTAGTTTGAGACAAAGAAATATACCCCGACTTAGAAGTCCAACTTTGAATAAGCAACCGTTTTCTGAAAACTACTAATTCTCTCCTACGCGGAATATTAAATCAACATCTACAAATGCATCTAAAGATACTGAAATAATTCGGTTTTATTTGTCTAGTCTAATACTCTAACCACAACTAAAGGACGGTTGACTGTTGTTTCTCGATTTCAAGCTGGGAACAGGAGTCGGAATCGGGAAGTTGAAAGTAGGCCTACTGTGAGGCGAGGTCCGACTTAGAAAACTCTATACATTCAAAATTTCTTTGAATAATCATAACCCCCTGAGACAATGTGTCAATTTCTGAGGGGCCAGTTGCTCAAACGTTGGTTTAAGATAACCGGCGGATAAATACCATAGCAACAATGATATTTCAATTGTCACTATGTCAACTATCCACGGGTTAGCTGTAACCAACTTTTGAGCAACTGGCCCGAGAAATTGGTGGTACATGTACATTGGTAGTGGAGTTAATCATTCCGCGAAAGTGAACACGGGCACGTAGCACGACAAATCTAAAATGAAATATCACAAAACAACCTTTTAAGAAACATTCAAACTCGCCTGAATTATTATTTGGATGATTTATCAACATAATGACAGTTTTAAATTACCATAAATGCTAGTTAGCCTAAAATTTCGTTTATCGTACCGAAGGTACGTTCGGTAAATCTTTCCAGATTCGTTCTAACTTATGATAGCTGAAATCACAGGAAGAAATTATTTAGAAATTATTCAAGATATTTCCTGCAAGTTAATATTTTTGTGCCCAAAAAGGTCAAAGAAATTCTGAAAGACATCGCTACTTTTCAGCTGCACCAAAGTATACGGTGCCAACCTGACTTGAACGAAAGGCTGAATCCAAGAACATGTCTATCTCACTTTTGAGCCCAAACGTCTACTTTTACTTAGTAGCCACTTGAGAACAATAAGCAATTAACGATATCAGCTTCCTTTCCAGTAGTATACATTTCAAAACAGTCACTCTGAAATAGTATTCCTTTCAATTCAGTTGGTTTTCTATAGTGGCTGTTTCAAGAGTCTACTATTGAAAAGTGACCATTTTGAAACATCTGGTTTCTACTGCTGCGTGGTGAATGTTGAACCTGGTACTATCATTCACGGTACCGCTTCATTCCGTTCACAGGCAAACATCAACCAAATTGCAAATCGTCCTGAATTATGATACGGGAAAACTATAGTCTCAAATAGCCCCGGATTCTCGAAATGCAACTATTAAAAACAAGAACATTTCCCGCGAGTAACGCCTCGTGCCTTCGGCCGGGCCGGCCCTGCTGAAATGCATGTTTTTCATTCATATCCGGACGTGGACGGTTTTACATTTCTGCATCGTCAACCGAACAACAGCAAGTCTGAATTTACTATTAGACAAACAATAGACTAAAAAGTTCATACATGAATCTACCACAGTTAAACCGATGGCGATTTTTCGCCGAACATTCAGCGTGTCCGAATGATTTAAATTACCTATGGGGGTATACATGAAACCAAAACCAGCGTAAGACATTCTTTCAATAAATACCAAACATTCGAATGCGACAAATACAACAACAAGAGCAAACGACATTCGCAATGCACGTAACTCTAACGTGTTGGAAGTTTGATTCTTTATTGCTGAACTTCTACCAATTCGTGAAAATTTGATCACAATCAGAGCCATAATCAAAATGACGTTTACGCTGACAAGCGCGACCATAGGAGCGATGATACTTGATACTGCACCCCACCAGCCTTCTACATGAATCTTCCAAAAATGAATTATCTGGTAGTAAGCCACAAACCTATCTTGCTTTAGTGTAAATAAGTAGTGAATACAACCCTGCGGCACAAGAATTTGGACCGGAATAAACGACGGAAGGAAAAAACAAAAACTGAAAACATTTATCAATAATATGATACAATTCACTACTTTTCGTGTCCAGAACAATCTCGATTTTAACGGGAAAATTGAAACCACAAGTCTTTCTAAACTGATAAGAATAACGCACCAGTTTCTTGTCAGTTGAAACATATAAAACGGTCCTAAGGCAATTTGTATAAATTCCCAGCCAAAGAACCAATCATCTAGACGAAAAATGATATCCCCAAAATGTATATAGAGGTGAATTGCGCGTAGAGGGTACATGACGAACACACTTGACGAATAACATATGTCGAAAATAGCGAGAACTTTGAGTAAATAGTAAACATCCTTGTTCATCTTTTCAAGGCTAAAATTGTTATGATGTTCAAAGTGATGCCCAATATAGTGACGGGTCCGTAAAAGAAAATGTAGATATAAACGCTGATTTGATAAGCCAAGCGGATTGGCCGCGTAGCCCGAGCCCAATGGCAACCGATAGACCACACTTGTTGTAGTTGACAGAACTGTACTGTTTGAATAGCTCATCATTCGTCTAGCAGCTCCTCACGCCAATGTCAACGACAGGAGTGTAAAATATCATCTCTAAACTTCCAGGCGTCAGTACACACCCATTTTCAGTAGCAGGTGGCAATTTGCACACTAGTATTTCGTCTTATCCCGAGGTCCTATTTTGACTCAGAAATCAGTTGCACAGTCAGAGAGCTTTCTGTGGCTAACCTAACAACAAGATCAGTCTAACCACTTTTGGTCTAACAGTCAAACAAAGCAATAGTCACTGATGGGTCCTCAAATAAAGTATGTAGTTCATATCTTCAAACTTCACAGATCTATGTGCATGTGTTTGTTTGATAATGTAAGAGGCGTGGATCCCATGTTCGAAATACTAAATCACGCTGTTTGATATTTTAATTGCAGCGTTTCTGCGGCCATCAAGTTTTCCACTCGTGGCGAGTGATGATCCACCAGGTGTCGCTAGTGTGCAGTAGAGACAAGATCATACTTTTAGGGATCATTTCTATAGTATGTATCGCTAGGACATCCTAAAGCCGAAACCTGTCGCGACACGGAGTCGTACGCCAAGACTAGATTTACTATGGTAGCTGATTCGGGCCATGTAAAAATAAAACCACAAATAGTGCAAATTCTATTTTACCTAAACAGTGTTTTAGGGTCATTCTCAAGAAACGCCGCATAGATATGGATCTACTGATAACTGATTCACAAAAGTAGAAAATCACTTACTTTTGTTGAATTCAGATTCGCACTTCCAAGCGCGTTTGCGGCATATATGGTTTGTCATACTTTCGATCGATGGTTTTCGTATGAGATTCCGAAAACATGCCTTTTTTTGCAAAAAAATCTTGTCGGTCAACGAAAATATTAGTCTAAAATATTCATGAGATTTTTGTAAAATCCGCAAAGGGGTCGAGAGAATATGTAAAAATTTTTTTTTCGTCCTCCACGAAAACGCGCAAAAACAAATATGACCGCACAAAAACAAATATTACCGCGCAAAAACAAACTTTTAACGCGCAAAAACGAAATAATCGGTTTTTGCGCACTAAAAGTTTGTTTTTGCGCGGTTCAAAATTTCTGGTCGAAAGCACCGTTTGTTTTCAAAAATCGTGGTCATATTTTACTTCAGATTTTGCCGATTTTTTCGGAATAATCGAACGATTTAACAATCTCAAATCTTTCTCAAATCACACAGTCTAACGCAGATATTCGTTTTCTTTCAGAATAATCTTACTTGAAGCGGATTGGATTATCAATAACTAAGTTACGAACTGTTGAAGTGACATACCTATCGACCGATCTGACGGAGAGTTGGCTCCCTTGTTTTGTTATATATAGTACCTAAGATACTGGGGTCAAAAAATTTTTTTGTCAGGTCCCTGTGGCGTGGTCACCTGTTGAGTCAAGCGCAAAGCGCGAGCGAGTGGTTGACTCGCAATTTTTAGAATTGATTATTATGAATATGAAGAATTGTTTTCTATGTTGTTGATGTAATCTGATAGATCCTAAGTGATCATGTACCATAATTGCTTAGTACTGGAAATTCTTTTCAGAGGACACTGTGATGATTGGATAATGCGGGATAATTCTCAGGGCTTATACTGCAGTAGAACCTCGTTATAACGACCTCGGATTATCGGTTATTTACTAAACCAGGAAGAAAGACACTAAATATTTGGATGGATTTATGAAAGCTGTAGGTACTGGAGTGTGTAATGGGTAGTGTAGTGTGATCTTCGTGCATTTGTGGCCAGCACACAGATCACATTGTTCATTGGGGTTTGGTCCAGGACTCACGAGATTTTCAACAACACGGAAGTTACGTGTAATAAATGATGACTTGAATTGCATGACTACCTACCACCCCTCATTATTGTTGGAAAACTAAACGTTCCGCACTGACTAAAAATTAGTAATAACATTTTAGAAATGGCCAGAATTTTAACTTAGGTTCTATCTCATTTTTATTTTACAATTGCGATTGGTATAATATTTTTTAAACAGCCGTTAAGGCTTCATGTTTCGTCTGCAATTCACTGCAAATAGTTACGCAACTACGCACATTTCAGTGTTTTCGGCAGCTGTACACTCAATCGGCACCGTTCGTGACTAGCTTCACTGCGGAATTATCATAAATTAGCATCGTCATATCACATCATAAACTTATATTGTGCCTTAAAACCCTAACAGCCGAAATAATTGAAATGCACACACGATTTCTATCATCGAAAATTGAGAGAGTGGCCATGTTTGTGTTCTGCTGCTTCGCGTAAATACCGCGCGGTGGCGCAACCGCGCGGAGTGGGGCTATAGACTGGTTGCCGGTCTCTACCTTCAGTTAGAGACCGGTTGATCCCATCCTCCATTTTACATTTTCGATGCATGTCAAACATGTCAATATCGAGTTACTTCCGGGTTAAAATGGCGTCTCATCGAATAAGCGAAACTAGGAGTAATATCAAAATCGCACTGGAATGATTGATTACAGTAAATCAGCTGATTATCTAAGAATAATAAATGTAAACAACAAAGAAAAGGAAATTTAAAGACCGAAGAAAAGGCATAAAAGGCAAGTATCGAAATAATCCGCTGATATTTACTCGGAATTCAAACCGACAACTGAATTGATACTTATTCATTTTGTAGGTAAGAAAAAGGGCTCAGCTGCGATAGTCATTCTGAAGGAACTTGGCCGAAGGGGGACATGCTTTCTTAATCAACCGTATGTGAAATATATTCAGTGAATTGTTGTGTTTATGATGTGAAAATCACTAAAGTCTGAATAAAGTTTACAATTGTTCAACTCCTTGTCAGTGTTTTGTGAGATCAGATATTTGGATCCACCGCAGCATCTCCACTTATATTCTCGATACAGAAAGTGAGTTGGGTCAGGCTTGGGTAAGACCAATAATTCAGATCATCTTGATATTCGCAATATTTTCCTCTCCTCATGGACCATAGATGATTTTTGCTAATAAATTGAGTATAAAATCCATCAAGAAAAACTCTTTTTTTCTGCCATTCTATATTTATTGTCCACTTCTTGTACACAATCTTATTCAATATACAGATAGCCTGACAAGACGATACGTATTTTGTGACATTGCAAATTGTGTGACAACAGAATGACACTGATATCTCGTACTTTACTCGAATCACAAAGACCAAGTCTTGACCAGACAGTAGGCTAAATCCATGCTCGCTCGTGTAGTTATTCATAAATTCCAGCTCTTTAAACCCCATCACTGTATCAGAATCAAGGAGTTTCATCGTTATTTGGAATCTAATTTCATGGCGATTAGTACTGGATTCGTTAATCGCTTTGATTCGTGATTGACGTTAATTTCTGAAATTGAATCAATATGCATATCACCAACAATTAAACCTGGATTGACTTTTCAATTCATGTTTCATCCGTTTTTCAAACTTACCATGATTCAACGACAATTCATTCTGTGCACGTTGAGCTCATTCAATTTAAGACGTATAACTTCTAATTCTTAAGAAATCCTGCGTTGTATCTCAGAAAATCTTCATCAGAACACACACAATGACCTACAATAGACAATCAACAGAATATTTGTAAATAAGTATTCATTTAATGTTCACAAGTTTTAAAAGACATTGTCATTGAAGTGAAGTAAGTGGAGTTACCTGTCAATATAATATATTCATCACCCTGAAATCGACTGCTCCAGTGTCACATTCAGAATAAACAATCAATCTTCTTAAGTGAACAGACAAATTGCCGGTGTCGTGGCCTCTGCTGCATGGCTGGTTCAATTCAGTACGTCAGTCAGTGGGGATTGGTTTTTCCACTTCAAGTTCGTTGTTGTTGTCGATTGACGACCGTTCCTTTGAGCAGGGTAGATTTTGACGGCGCTGTAACGGAGACATCATGAATTGTATATCGATATTTTCGAAGCCACACGGAGTACAGGTGCCCGCAGAAGCGTTACCTGATAGTTTTGGTCGAGTCTCTTTCTTCATTTGTGAAAAAATCGACTTTAAAGCGGTCCATGGAACGTAAATTGAGACACTCTGGAGGCGGCCATGTTACATTGTTCACGTGATGAAATACTGAAATCTGATTGGATCCGTATATTCCGCGGAAGATGGCGGACGGGTTAAACCTGTCATATTCTGACTGCGAATGCAGGTGGCGCAGAATTGGACAGGCGACCAGTCTAAGTGGGGCTAAAAAACGATTTCGAAATTTATGTTTGGTGATCAAGAGTTAGAGGTAGTTGAAGATTATGTTTATCTCGGAGTAAAATTTAATTGGAATGGTAACTTTGCTAAGGCAAAAAAGTATCTTTACGATAAAGCTATGAGAGCTATGTTTTCGATCGTTCAAAAAGGCAGACGTTTGAAATTGCCCATAGATGTTATGTTTAAATTATTTAATATGTGTGTTGCTCCAATAGCCATGTATGGGTGTGAGATCTGGGGATACGAAAATCTTGATTTATTAGAAAATATTCATTGCTTCTTCTGTAAAATCTTAATGAAAGTGACGAAATATTCTCGCAACTTACAAGTTTTATCAGAGCTAGGACGTTATCCTTTGAATCTGGATGTTAGACGCAGGATGATTAACTTTTAGGTTAAAACAGTATCTGGAAAGCAAACCAAACTTAATTCAATACTTTATAAAATATCTTTCAATTTATTTTTAAGGGATAAATTTAAGAGTAATAAAGAAAACCTTTGATGACTGTGGTTTGTCCTGCATTTGGACGCAGCAATTCATGACTAACAGTAAATCTTTTTCATAACGAATAAAACAGATACTCCGTGACCAGCACCTTCAAGAAACTGTATCTGCCATAAATACTTATCCGATATACACTAACTTTAGGCAATATAAAAATGATATTAGGTTAGAGAAGTATATAATAGAACTTGGTGATGACTTAGGAACTAGTTTATTTGAATTTAGGGTCGGGTCCTATGTTTTACCTGTGAACAAATTTTCAAACCTTCATTTAGACAGAGCCGATAGAATATGCCCCACTTGTAATACTTTAGGTGACGAATCCCATTTTCTGTTTGACTGTACCTTACTTAACGAACCCCGCAAAAACTATTTGAATTTGAATACCTTTAATACCCTTGATATTCTGAAAAACCCAACGGTCAAATTAGGAAAATTCATTAAGACCGGCTTAGATGTATATAGATCCCTCCAATAGTATATATAGTATTGTAAATAGTTGATGTATATATATTTTGTTACGTTTTCATTCTCTAAATGTTAATCACTTCAATGTTGTTTTGTAAATATTTGTATATACATGTGTAATAGTTTTCCTCCATATACCATGGAAATGGTTGGAGTAATCGTAATCGTAATCGTAATCGGGCCGAAACGTCTTGAATTTCCACCCAAATAGGACAACGTTGATAATATGTTATTGGATATACGTAACAAACTATCGGTTGTATATAAGAACAGATTTGCTGGTCCCTTGAAGTTCGCTGTACCGAAGTTCTGCTGAGTTGCTAATCGGTTTATTTAACTAATGTAAGTTTTTGATTGAAGTTTGAAATGAATGAATGGATGAATGAATGAATGAATGAATGAATGAATGAATGAATGAATGAATGTTTTCATGATATTCAATGTAGTTTTTGTTTTTTTTTTCAACTGTGGAATTAAAGGCTGCTATCGGATTTGTTTCATAGTCGTTTCTTTTTTAAGTGCTCGTTTAACGTTTTCGTGTCCAGCTGCGCGCACCTCCCGTGCTTTGTTGTACGATAGCCTCGTCGTGTTGTTCGTCGTTCACTTCTCAATATTGAATCAACTAAACTCTTAGTGGAGTGAGGAAGACACTTCGTACACTGCTAAGATCGCGGAATATTCTTATGGCCGGCGCTCCTCCAACTTTTGAAATCGGGACTCGGATGGGCAGTCGAGTCTGTTGGACAGCCCTCCCCCGCCAGCATCGGCCTAAAGGCCGATCGAAACCATGGATGTTTGCCGTTCTATTGAGACAAACAGGCGATACTCTTTGGAGGTTTCTTAAACGCTTGAGACAATATAAATCAGTTTTAATCCCACCATACATAAAATCAAAAGAGTTTAAACGCAATTTAAGGACTGAAGAGACCACCATCACATGTGAATAAAATGATTACGGGGATAAGACATACACGTACACGTACACGTACACGTACACGTACACGTACATATACATACCGCATATACATACGCATATACATTGACATTTACATATACATATTTAAAGGATCGATTCAAATTAATTTCAACGAATAAATTGAACGTATTGATGAAACCATCCCAATCTACTTTCACGTGCGTAAAGTGGGATCGAAATGCTATCGTTTGATAAATTCAAAACCTGTCGCGTAGAATAAGTTAACGCTACTCTCGAATTCAAGTATGTCAGTCTGGTCGTTAGAATTTCTCTCACTCCATTATTCACTCGTTTGTGTGAATAGAAAACTTTCACTGAAAGTATAGTACTGCCTTTACTGGATAAGCCTTCTGTTTAACTGGTCGCAAGAATCAGTCATCTCGATTCTTACCGAGCCAGTTTCTAATGGGCTACTTCTAACCCAAGTATCAAGAAAATCCATTTAAGCCTCATTGAATCTTCTCGAAATAACCTGATTTCAGTCTACGGACGAATGGACGGACAAAAAGTGAACTCATTTGATGTGGCGCTCAAGAAGCGGATTGCTCACGACGAGAGCGTCGACTCTTGATTGGCAACATTATGAGGGGCGATGTAGCTAGGCTCCAGCAGTTATATGTAATGCCACAGTCCATGGTAATACCAAGGTTCATCACCGAGAAGAATATTATCAGGAAAATAACCGAAAATACTACATCACGTTCCTTCAACTGCATATCATTAGTCGTCGGCAGTTCATCAAGTGAACTCCCACCGCGTAAACTTTGGCACTAATCACTTAGATAAACAACCAGAGTCCCAAGGGGCACATAGCCAGCCTGTCAGCTTTTCATTAAAAGGTAATTAAATGATGCATTCTGTGGGTTACATTTGTCAAAATACACTCCCAGCTCAGAGTCAATACCAATGATTTACACAATACAATTGTGTTTTCATAAGTAGCACGGCATCATCCTCCCACGTCAGGGATTCGAACCTGATGGCATCGCTACACTCAACCACGGCACGAACCCCTGCCACAGTAGACTGGGTGCGCAGGTGCATGCGCAGCTTTGCCGCACGAAAACTCGCGGCACCAATCTGCCCGATTGCTCGTTGTATAATCACTGAGATAAATTTGACGGAAGAACAATAAATGGGAAAACCCGGGCTAAAATTAAACGGGATATATAATTGGCTGATAATGACATCATCTAAGCTGCGCGTGTAGCTGCGTACTCGGTCTAGTGTGGTAGGGTATCTCGATACCGTCAGGTTGGAATGCCTTCCGGGGAGGATGCACGGTCAGCGACTGAAGTTGGCAGGAACAAATACCGCAGATAAATCTGCTCCCTTGGTCTTGATTTGAATGCGGAATAGACTTGAATTTTCTGAAATTTGCTCAATAAAACAAAATTGAATTGGATTTGTATTATGTTCAATAGAGTAAAATGGAATTGGATTTGATGTTTCTTTGCAGAATAAATTTGATTAAATTTGCAGTTTGAGCAGATGGCTATTTTAGGGTGCTTGCTATAGCGGCCTTTTGGACTTTGCTTGGCCATCATAAGAAAGCCTTCTTAATATCATTTTTGGTCTGTTTGTAAATATTCTTATAACATGCTTTCTTATGAAATAAATTGAAATTGAAATTGAAAATTGAAATAGCATATCAAGGTCATCCATCCGATTTGAGAAAAAGCTATTTCTTCCCGGACTTTGCTATTTTCTTAGTGCAAATAAAAAATACCCCTCCCAAAAAACCAAATCAAATAAAGATTTCACAGAAATCGATCTTGAAATACAACTTTAAATCTTGAAATAAAACCCGGAAGTAAGACAGTAGACGATACCGCGTGTTCGCGTGAACACCTGCTGTCCCTGCGGCTAAGCCAATCATAGAGGAGTCTGCTTGCTGAGTATGATTGGCTTTTAAAAACGGATATCTTTGCATTCAGATTTTCGCGAAAAAGCTCATATAAATTTTAAAGAGGCCCTTTTTTTCAAAATTCAGCTTCATATGGTTTGGAGAATGGATAATGCTTTAATGTATGGATATATGCTCGGTTGCACAGTCAAAGAGCCTTTACGCTGTAAACCATGTCATCTAAATTCGCCCCATTTGTATAGCAATAGGCTCAGCCTACGGCTGGCCTAGAAATTAAGATTGAAACAGTCAATGCTAAGTAACCCTTCTTTCTTTAGTAGTATTCGAAGCTGTGACCATCTCTGCTGAAAAGCTACCGGGGCATTACACTAATCCAACGCGTGGTTTGGGATTTCACATGATATTCTCTGTAATGGATTATTTTCAATTGAATGGAATATGATTCCACTTGCACACTTATAACCGAAAACATCTAAATTTTTTCAATTTCAATAATTTCACATGATTTGTAATCGATACGAAAGAACGTTGAATTGAGAATATCAAGTGTGATGTCCGGTTCGAATCCACTTTCGAACTTAAACCGCAAGCATCTGAATTTTCAATTTCAATAATTTCACATGAATTGTATTCGATACGAAAGAATATTGAGATGAAGATATTAAGTATATCTCTGGTGTGAAGCACTGAGAAAGAATTCTATAGATGAAAACTTATCCTGAATTTATCCTAAATTCAATCAATTAGTCGACCGTTAGTTTCCACATTTAAATCATACGCAAAATACTTCATGGTAATTTCACCGTTCATTGTAACATATATTACACTATAGTTGGTCTTTATAGCCTAGCCAACCTCAGCTATAGAAACTAAACGAAAATATGAACTTAGTATGTCTTGTCGAGTTACTCCTGAACGAAAATATGAACTTAGTCATATCATGTGACTCCTGCTCTCGAATATAAGTATCTCAGTAGACATCACATAAGGCACCAGCAGCAACAGGAGACCATAGACGAGTTTCACAGCGCTCTGAAATCGGATATGATTCCTTTCATAGCCATGGCTTAGATTTAATGTGAGCTTATATTTAATGAACCGCCAGTTCTGAAGCGAATCTAACACTTTGATATAGAAGTCTTAAGATTTGAGTGCTTCAAACATTCAGCCAAGGAGGCAAAGCCACTAACACCCACCCGTGATATTTAATCGACAATGATGATGTCGAAACTATCGTATAAATCGCTTATTCATTTGACGGCCAATATGACGTCATCGTTACAACTACATATATGAAATAATGATCATTACATTAATAAATGAATGTGGATTAAATGAAGCGTCGTCGTCGTTGAATTGTCTATTTATCACGATTTTCAGGTGGATATCAAACGACGGACCTCGTATACCCCATCTTAAACCACAGTGTATTTTGGTTTGTGAACATGAAGATAAATATATTTACGTTTTCTTGGACCCTTCCCGCCCACGATAACGAACTGCTACCGGTCTCGAAATATTTGCGTCATAAATATTTCATATAAGACCTCAAAGTTCTACTTTCGTCTGAATTCTAAGTATACTCCCTTGCCTATTCCATCGTCATATTTTGCTGACCCGTTATCATACTCTGTGTGTTGAAGCAGCGTCAATAACAAGAAATCGCGCGATAATTCTATGAAACCCTCGAATACACATTTTTTTTGAATCAGCTGTTTGCAATTGTAATAATCGAAAAAGTGGTTTTAAATTCGCAATGAAATTTAAGATCAGGTTATTTGCGATGTCATATCCAGTTGCCCATCGGTTTTCAAATCGCGCGGGCAACAGAACTTCATATAAGGAGTTCTACCAAACATACTAAGCATTATCTCTATCACTCAGCATATTCGGTTTGTAGTTTTGGGGTGCACATACACGCTCACCAGTAACTCCTACTAAAAGTTTTGAATTGTATAGGTTTCGTTATAGTTCCTACAATGATAAGTAAGTTTTTGAATATGTTTTTTCATGCAAATAGCATTTTTCAACTGTGTCTTATCGCGGAAACGGGTAATTTTTTCAGTTATTTTCGTCGCAATGTTTTTCTTGCCGCTTTAGTTAAATGATTTTGTTGTTTTGTTGTGTGCTGCTCTAATGGGCAGAAGTTCAGGCTTTACTATATCGCTTGCAACAAACGTCCATTGTACAAAGTACATGGTAAGTAAGATTCCCGAAATGACTCATATCAACTTTTTCTGGTAATGTGGTGTTTTTGTATCGGTTTCAAAACATTTTTACATATATAATTTTTTGTGCAATAAATGAACCAAATGTTATGAAGCAAAAGTTTCAGATGTGAGACCATACACAAAGCATCGCTTATAGTTGAATTAAGTGAATTATAGATGGACGCCAGGCGTACGCCCCTTAACTAAACACGTATGTGGACACTACAAAGAGTCTAACTTACTGACAGGCTGAAACAATGAGGTCAGGGTACGTCCACCTTGGCACTTCGTAGGGTATTTTCCGGCGGTAGTATAACGTGGCCTTCCGTAGAGAAAACCAGCAGCATTTGGTCAAATTGTTGTTATTATACAAAGAGATCTAGTAAATTATGTTGAAATCTGGCATTAGAAGTAAGATACTTTTCATGTTATATCAATCACTTCGCAGACAGTTTGCCCTAAAATTCATATTTACTCATCTTCATCCTTTCATTTCATTTTTAAATTTTCTAATTATCAAAATTCATATCTGTGTTTTGTTCTACTGCGGGGTGTATGGTTCCCCCATTGGGTCCACAGCCAATAATGGCTCCATACATCCGTGTCATGTATGTAATTTAAAGTATGTGTGTACGAAAAAGAAATTTATATAATGTCCATATATGACGAAATAAAAAATAGAATAAACAATAAAAGAAAGAAAGAAAATAATGCCATAGCAGCGAGATCGAATTTAGCGAGATCGAATTTAGAATAACGAACGTGCCGGTTCGGTACTAAAATGTTTGGTTCTTTAAGCAAAACCATCGGACATGAGGACAACTTAAAAAAGAACATTTTACTCAACCAATTTATTTTTCTATCAAATTTCTCTTTCGTAATTCTTGGTTGGTTACTTTTCTTACAGAAAATAGATTTTTTTTGTGTAATGCACTATTTGTTGAATTCGTGTTCATTTTTCTTATTATCTTATAGACAATATTTTAGATAATTGTCTTTCATACTTTGATTAAGATCAGTAAGCCTCCGTAAAATGTTTTTCTTTTAATTTGAATTATGATAAAGTTAAGATTAGATCAATGGCTGTGTGTCGAAGCGTCATACAGTTAGATTTCATGTATTCCATATTATCCACGAATAGTGAACTGTTGTAGAACTCATGTGTTAAGTACGCGGCAATTTAAAAATTACTTTTAGCGCGTCAGTCAAATATCCTTAGATAAAATCCTTTTTTGCAAAAGATTATGACCCAAATACTATGATAACGTAAGGGCAAATTGAATCGTAATAGTTACATTTATTTTCAGGCAAAATATTGAAATTCGTTGCTGCGCTGTGTGCAATTTTTGTGGCCATCTGCGCGATGGCCGCGGCCGATGAAGAAAAAGAAAGAGCAGTAGAGACCAATGATTTGGCGAGGTTAATCCGGAAATTACCACCGTGTCGCAATCCAACCGGATGTCCCAATAGTAACAAAAATCCCGGTTCCTAATGAAAATCATTTCTGCGAGTCGTCGGGCGCTGGGTTCAGGAATGTTACTTTTAACGCGTCCCGATTTTTTCCTGCCTCTCACGCGCATTCTTTATACAAAGCGTATTTCGTTTGTTTAGCTAATTTAAGAAACGAATCGATAACAGACAGTAATTCGATTAAAGACAAAGAAATAAATTTTGTTTCACCGTATTCCCGTGTTCTCGGTGTTTTCTTCAAAATCAGATATGATCCAGGGGCCAGTTTCATAGCCATGGCGTAGATTTAAGACGGGCGTACGACCCCCAGTACTAAAGCAAATCAAACAACTGAAGACAAGTCTTAAGATTTAAGACAACTCATGAACTTGATAGTGGGCCAAACATTCAGTCAAGGGGCAATGCGACGAGGACCTACCCGTAAAGACAAAATGCCAAAATGACAATCAATGAAGGACGTAGAAACCGCCCAGATCTATCGTATAATTATTCATTTGACGGCCAATATAACGTCGTCACATTACATAAGTAAGTGCTGTCTTTTCTGCTTTATCAAAATAGGACATACCTCTAGGTGGACAGCAAATAAAATCGAAACTGCCTATAATAGATACGCTTAATAGTTCTCGACTTATATAATTCTAGATGAATCAAATTCGCTTATCAAATTTACTCACGTTTGCAAATTCGTTGGTTTTACGTATAACATAATATTTGAAATTGCTTCATCCGCAACATTTCAATCATATTCATTTTCGCTTTGATCGAATGCGTTGTAGCCGCGACAAATCGGTAGGTTCATCTAAATACGAATACATTTTGTAACACACCTAGAAAAGTGAAATACGACAGATGTTTGATTACATAATCCCGAGGATTTTCATCAAGCAGAATTCTCAGCTAGATAAGTACATATCTTAAAAAGTTGTTTGGAGGCTATTCAACAATATCCTGTTGCACAGTCGCGATCTTAGTCCCAAAGTCTTAACCGTTAAGTCCGGTGTCTTAAATCTTAAGACTGGTCTCCAGTTAGACGTTTAGATTGGCAACAGAAGATATGTTTAGACCAGTCTTTAATCTCAGCCATGACTGAGGAACTGGGCCATTTATAATTTTTGAGTTCCTTTTGTAACCGCGTGAGAAACTTTTTCTCAGTTTACATATCAATACAAATACATAGTAAAACACCCCCCCCCTACCGCCATACCCTCTATACCGCCAAAATCGTTCTCCACCGATGTGGGCGGTTTATCGGGAGCTGATTGTATTTAAATCATTTATTTAAATGGGATACCGGCAACGCTACTGAGGAAAGCGAGGATTAAGCGCTAATCAAAATTAAGGCGAATTTATCCTGTCAAATCAGATTTTATTTCAACGAAAATCGTATTTATCCGGAATTTACAAAAATATAAATACATAGTGTGGCTATTCTACTTTTTAAGAGAATGCCCGGAAACAATATCCGACTTGGCCATATTCCAAAGAAATAGCAATATGACCTCAGTTCAACTGTAATTAAACTGTCATCATATGTACATATAAGTTTTAAGCTAAACTAAATTTTGTCAATTGACCATGTATATGAATGCCCTCGTAATACCTTAATATCCGAGCGCATTATTCACTGCATTGTTCTAAGTCATGGAGTTCAGTGTTTATTGACAAATAAAACACTCCGTCGAGTTATGATGTCTGTGAAACAATGAAGGGGAAATTTAATATAAGCGACTGTTGTATATTTCATATGCACAGCAATACCACAGGCGTCGTCAGAATTTTTCAAGGAAAATGTATAACCTAATATGTCCAGCCATCTTGGTGATATATAGGCCAAGGCCGTTTTCGCGTAACTGTTAAGAACCGAGCCGACGATCACACAATTATATCTGTACTTCGATTTCCGATTTTGAAATAAGACCCCCTGGTTCGCTCCCGGCAGGTGTGGTGGGTTTGTAAGGTACACAAAATCAAAAAATCAAACGAGGGTTGATTGCGACCAAACCCTTCGCCACTTCCTGCGCTATCAAACTACACACGTTTTAACTATACATTATTCAGAAAAACTTCCATGGAACAGTTCAGAATAAAAGGAATTGATTCTCGCTCATTCAGATTTCAAACATATTCCAGCTTTTCCGAAAGGATGCACGTGAATCTTTCTTTACAAATAGAAGGTTCTCAATTAACCTCAAGATTGTACTATAACGTATTTCACTATTTCCGAAGGTTATGACTATGACGTGGGAATTGTCAGTTATCTTATTCTTCCGATTTTCTCCAAAATACGGAAAATCTGCAATTCAACGATAGTATGATTTATGTACGTAAGTAGATCGGTCTGGTCTATTAAAACTCGTAGTTCGCGTATTCAGTTCAGTTTAAACACCAGGGAACGCGGCACTGAACGGCTGACTGGACTAAACAGTTCCATAGATTTTTCACGCCCCTGCACTGCTATATTAAAATCAAGGGCAAATACTGGTTTGACGTACGCGAAACTTATTATAAAGGATTTAAAGTTCACCGAGAAAGGTACTGTCTATTCATCAATATTCATACGTTTCAAAAATACATATATATGTATATCAATATTTTGATAGTACGTGTGCACTATGAAACAATAACAGAAAATCGATGGCAAATTTGAAAATTCGAAACACGTCGCATCTCACTCAGCAAGACCATTTTACATCGTAAAAACTACAATATTGGACCGTTGGGTATGACTGCAGTTTAGGTGTCCCTAATGGTTATGTACCTAACCTTACCATAACACTATTCTTTAATAACACTAACGCCACCCAGTGGATAGGTGACCCAAACTGCAATGGTGTTCAAAACGAAATTGCGTGAGGGAAATATTGATATTCGCGAGCATTTCAGTATATATGACTAATATTTGTAAGCAATTTATACATGCATAAAAAATCGGATCGGCTCGATTTTGTATAGCTCGATACAATAGTATTTTTTTCAACAGCTGTGCCGGGAATCGGTTAGAAACAACATTTGTCGTGGATGGTGTCATTAAAATACAATTGATATTATTGAACGATATTTAGAGTGGTGACTGCTTGTAATCACAATTTGACCTTCCCATATACATACGACCGTTCAATTCAAGACGGAGCATTTGGTGTACGTATATGCGGCGGATTACGAATTAATACGAATCTTGTGGGCAAAAGTGAAATTGCCGTATTAAACAGCAGCATTCATAAAAAGGCATATAGCCTCATTTAGCCATCGCTGTGCACACACGTCTTAATAGCGTGTATAATGATATGTACGAACTTAGAAAAAAGAACTGTTACGGTATATTGTAAATGTAACTGGAGTAACTGTATTTGTAAAACTGTAAACTGTTTACTTTTTTGTATCCCGTGCTCGAAAAAATTGTATAATTTCTGGAGTAATGAATTAGAATTGAATCTGATACGGGTTTCATATTATGTATCCAAACTTTGATTGATAAAAAATCGAAGTTAGGAAAAGCTGGAAATCATCGTTATAAAAGGGTTCGCTCAAAATCGTATTAACGACGTTCAGCTGGATATTTTGTGTATGCATATCCAAGACAAATATTTCAGTCTATCCACTCACCTATATCCCAATGGACGACAACGCAATGATTGGGGTACGTTTAACAGTTGGTAAGAGGGATGCTGCCGCTGCTTCTTACAACTGCAGCAGCAGCTCCTGGTGGTGGTGGCGGTGTGATGCTGCTGGTGGTGGTTGCACGGCTGCGTACATGTTACTGATGTATAGTGTTACTAACACCCTTCATCACGCAAGCAGCACCAGTCTTACGCAGTGTGTGCCGGCAAGTAATCTACAAATATCTGGATTACGTTTATTAATCTATACAAAATACAGGTAAATCGTTAGTTATTGTAGTAGATTTACTACTAGGCCTATCATGTATTTTATTCGAGCAATGAACTCCGCAGTAGCAGTATAAGATGATGTTTGTGTCACGACCAGGGTTCGTCTGATGTCTCACTTCCTTATATTCCAATTATCCAATAATTGGAACGTTGACCTTATGCTCCGATGCGTTCATTTCCACTGAGACTGAATATGACTGCAGAAGAGCATACACCTCATATTTGTTCTAAACTCTCCCTTGCGTTGTAGATATTCATTTATATACTCCAATTTATCTCCACATTCTATAACTACACCTGCACATTTCCGTTATTCGCCGCAATGACTGTCAGTGGAACCTCCGGAGTCTATTCAGTTGCGGGGCCCATTTCCACTGTTGTTATTGAGTTTGACCATGGATTCTTGAACAATAGTCCTCGATTCGTCTTGCATTTCCTGACCGCTGATTTTAAAAAAGATTGTCAAAAACTCTATATGGAATCTAATATTGGGATTTTAGTTACAGTTTAAAGTCAGGTTTTACATCAAAAGAATCGCTCTTCAGTATTGGTCCTCAAGAACGGTCGTGTGACCATTTTGGGCGAGGAGATACGATTCCATCTTAAAAGTTTATTTCATTGGACTATGTAGTTGATTTGAAATTTCCCTACCAAGGGTATGCATCCCCAAAATAGGGAATATCGTATAACTATAAAAGGGCACCCCGAAAGAAAACTCATTGGTAAACATTAACTCCATTTTTGGATATTAAGAGAACATGCTTATGAATTTAAACTTTCTTTGGTATCAATTTCGTATTTTTTATTTATCGTAAAATTTCAGGCAACTTGGACATTTTCAGGAAGGGTGCTCACCCCTGCATCCTCCCGATGGATCCGCACCATGTACTATTTATAACATAAAGCATATCTAAATATCTACATGAATACATGTAAATAATTAACGATGATTGTCACTGGATTCTCTGTGGTCAATAGTACATATACACTCTCGGTATAATTCATGGTTCAATTTTCACGCGTTACATCGACAAATGCATTTAATCCCGGATTCGACCTCAATTATATAGATCTATCGATATATGTAAATCCGTAAGAATAAGGGTGAAATGCCAAAACATGTTTTCGAAATATGACCGAGTTCCCATATACATGTTTAGATATTGGAAAAAGTGTATTTCACATCGAGGGAAAGGAACCACGGGGCATTTTCGTACAAAAATGAAGGGAATTTTACGAGATTTTTGGCATTTATCCCAATGCAGGTATCGCCGATCCTACATGGGTAGTCGGTAGTGTGTAAAGGTTTATTTACACTGTTATAGTTTGTTGTTTGTGTAGTTCATGGTATCATGGTATGAATATCTGATGAGCTATGGAGAAGCGACTGAGCGTCGGAGGTGGAGGCGGAGGTGGAGAAGGAGGAGGAGGTATCGAGGAGGAAAAGGAACCGATGTTGCACAATAATACGACGTTAACGACCATCGAAAATCACCAACAGGAACCTCAGCTGCAATCACAGACGGCAACTGCTGACGAGGACGACGAAGGAATCGAAGTGAAACTCCGGGAACCCTGTCCGGGTCGATTCCGTATTAAAGTACCGAAAGAAGTATTACACGGCAATGGACCGCTACTTACTAAACGCCACTACAGGTAAGCAAAAATCACAGCAACGATGACAAGAGATCGTTCCATGATCGTGGTCTACATACAGGACACAGTTCTTTAGATCGTGGCCGGTTTTAAAGATTGGTATTAACTTTTACCCGGGGCTCACTCAATTCATCTACAATTGAGTTTACCCTCGGGTTAAAGATAATACCAGTCTATGAAACCAAGCCCAGTTATAAGTTTGACACTGGTGTTAGATGTTAGTTTATTTCCAAAAGTTAGACTCGAGTCTAATCTTAAGCGAGAACTAGATCCAGTAGCTGACTGGTTCGTTGTCATGTAATGTTCGCAATAAACCGTATTTCAGCGGTTTTGCATTCAGCAGTAGAGAAAGGAAGTTCAAGTCGACAGCTAGTTAGAAAACCGATCCGAGATACTGATGTGGGACTGAGAGAAGTCGTGACGAAATAAAATGAATGATTATGCATGTAAATTTATTTTGACATTGACAATATTCTCTACGATTTTCCTGTCGTCATCTATTTTCCTGACGGTTCTACCAGCGGACTATAAATAGTCCATGGTTCTACTACTCTGTATAGAGCTACGTACGTAATAGATTAGTAGACAAGTCCTGCGGGCAAGCGTGATTTATCCATATATGATTATGTATATTCCGACGATTGATTTAATTACTGTTTGAACCGAATCAATAGCTATATCAATCTACTGTTGATCCACATACACCCATTCGACAATGCAGATGCATTGTATGGTTGGATATTAAGGTTTTCATTTTGTGACATCAAGCCGTATGGCCACGAGGCTTTCTCAATGATATAAGGTATCTGCGGTTTCATTAGCCGACTTAATACCGTCCTTGCTTGTCAGGGGTCCAGTATCGCTCCGGAACTCGCTTCCACCAGGCCCTTGGCCTAACGACGCGTGATTTCATTACTGGCGCTTTTGCGCGTGACGTCATATAACAAAGATATAAAATGATTTTTCAAACTTACGAAAATACTTCCTTGTTCGCTAAAATGTTCGCTGATTGGTCCGTTTAACCGTATATTCAACAGAAGCCCAATGTCGTTTGGATTCTTGTCGGCTGTTAAGGACGCGAGTCACGTAACGAGTCGCGAGGTCAAGGGGTTCGGGGAACGGCTTTAGCTTAATGCGTTCGAACGCCTTGATGGATGAAGATGACTGCATACCTCATAAAGTACAACACCATCTTTTTACTCAGATATATATATATATATATATATATATATATATATATATATATATATATATATATATATATATATATATATATATATATATATATATACATACATACATACATACATACATACATACATACATACATACATACATACATACATACATACATACATACATACATACATACATACATACATACATACATACATACATACATACATACATACATACATACATACATACATACATACATACATACATACATACATACATACATACATACATACATACATACATACATACATACATACATACATACATACATACATACATACATACATACATACATACATACATACACATACATACATACATACATACACACACACACATACATACATACATACATACATACATACATACATACATACATACATACATACATACATACATACATACATATATATATATATATATATATATATATATATATATATATATATATATATATATATATATATATATATATATATATATATATATATATATGTATATATATATATATATATATTAAAAGTCCAAAAGTTGACAATTATATTTTGCTCTCAGGCCCGGTGATGACGAAGGAGAATGAATGGCCGCCAACCAACCGTCTTAATTAAATGAGACGACGCCCGCGAAATTTATTTTCGAAGCGAATGTCGTACCAAGGGTGTTTGAGCCTACTTGGAACTAGGGTACCCCACACCAATGTAGCGCCCCAAATCCATCGATTAGGCGAGCAATATAATAGTTTGTAATTCGAATGCAAAGAAGCGCCATATGTCATGGGTCATGTGGTATGGACATTCCCGAATGGAATCATTTGAAATGAACGGAAATTTTGACTAAATTCTCAGAAAACGTGACCGCGAACAGCGGCACCAGTCCGCCGCGGCATATTCATAGTCATCCTATTTCACTGCGCATGCATAAAGAAAATTGGGAATCAAAAACATACTCTTAAAATAGCCCTGGGGATGACTTCAATCATAGAAATGAATATATGCTACCCGTCTAAAATGCTTTTACTAACCGACCCGGACTATTTGTGAAATGCCGATCCATGGATTTGCGATACTTCATTGCAGAAACTGGAAACATCTTTATTCCTAGCACAGAGGTGATAAACAATGCTACAGACATAACAATTCACTTGAAATTAGAACTGATGAAACATAAAAACCGATATTCATCTTTTTTGATTCTCATTGTATGGTTAAATATTTTGATTAGTTTTAAGGTATCCGGTAATCTTAATCACGAGTGCGGAAAAGTATCGATAACTGACGCGCAGTAATACATCACGCGTTTTTTGATATTTTAGATTTGAAATGAACTCGGTCTTTTTTCATAAAATCATCATTTCAATTTCTATTTAGACATATGAACATACACGACTGATTTGTTATAATAATGTGCTCTAAAACAAACTGTGATGTTATATCAATCCGGGTTGCTTTGGAAAAGTGTTTACCGTACAGAACAAACATTGCTCGAGCAGGTTTTCAACTATTAAGTGTGTAATATACGTGCGTATTTATTATTCACAAGTTGGCTTCTCCCGCTCTCGGGGTTTCATCCTCGACACTGGATCTGTATCTACGTTTAGATTAGAACGCCGAGTAATTAATATACATCTATACAATAAAGCTTTACCTTGAGTTAACTGCGGAGTATAGAGGCAGTCCTAACTAAATATTACTTCACCGCAATGATTATTCGCTTGGAATATGCGGGCCCGTAGCCAGCCATGTGGGAGAAATTCCATGAAAATGGAACTTTTTGTAAGGTGCCCATACACGCGAATATCGGGTCCTGGGAGTATTCGCGAAGAAACTCTTTGCAAAGAGGAGCAATTTCACAGCTTCTAGTGCAATGGGCTGTACTCCTATATTTCTATGTTTGTATATATCCATCATAGAAAGCGGAATTTTTTTCTTATCGCTGCATTTGATCTTCAAATGCACGGACCTTCTACCGAAACTACAAATGCGTACACGTTGATTTTTTTTGGGACGATGTCAAATGAAGAGGGACCAATTTAGAATAGTCATTCAGTCTGTTCAAAAATATCTTCGCAGAATGACGTCACAGAATTTCATTAGTCGGAATCGCAATTTCTTTTTAGTAAATCGACCAGAGCCCCCTCGGTGAAAAGGGCGGCTATACGCAGCTCTGTCTTATCTATAGGAAAATATCCCGAATACGTGAGATTTACGACAAACAAAAATGTACCTAGTGGGTATTGGCTCAATTAATCTAAAATGCTTTCTCCAAGATGGATTTCTCGTACTCGTTTTTTTGGTATTGTATTGTATTCCCTGTTGTAACATCGAAACCACTTTGTAATAACGAGATGCGCGCACATGTTCCGGTCATTTAGTTCCGGTCTCCGTGGCGTATGTTTTACGACCGAGCTGTAATGCTGTCCCATCCGATCCGAGAACCGCCGTCATGCGTCGAATAGAAAATATGTTTTGCCGTTTTTTTTTCTCCGGTCTTGTTTCGCTCCGCATTCGAAGGTGCTGTTCATAACAAGGAGGAAAAAGTAACGTGCATAACTTTGCCGCGATTTTGTTGCAGTGTATATGTAAACCGATGTCAAAAAGACTCTTCTATTGTTTAGCCCGCAGTGAGTGAATAAGAACCAGGCAAAAGAAAGTTTTTAAAAAGGCTACTGAACTTCGGCTAAAAATAAGAAATATTGCGCTGTCTGGAGCTAATTCGACTATCTATACCTCCCGTGCATCTTAAAACATCAACAACACGAAGTACGTCTGCGGAATAACGTTATCTTTCGTTCATTCTCTTTTGAAAAGCTGCCGATTTCGACGTTTTTTCAATGCTTGACACCGCATTGATGATGGTATTATGAACTAACGATGGATCGTACGATACGTACGAATTCCTATGCGTTTAGATGTTAGCGATATTAAAGTACCAGAAGGTAGATTTTCACTTAGGTCTAATTGAAATTTGTTTCACAACAGTTGATTTCCTAAATAATTCATTCGTTTTATTGTTTGACGCAAAGTTGTGACGCTGCGGTCGAGTAAGCAGAAAGCGCTCGCGCAAAAAGCCTCGTTATATTCTGTTGTAATAAATAACGCTAGTATTCTCGGCTGTTATTTGAATCTATCAAAGGATTTTATTGTAGCTTTTTTAGATTTGAACTGTAGGACCTGATTTTATTACCTAAGTATGAAATTAATTTTGTTCCGTTTGGAATTCTTTCGGCTTCGGCGAGTATTGGCGGTGGGCATTTATAGCTACGTTGTATTCTGGTCAGGCCACATTTCAACGTAAAACTCAATAACAAAGGCATTACGATATGATTTTCCATTCACGTACTATCAAAAACCGAATTACACGCATAGGTCAGGTAGCCATAGGCCTTAATCACGTGACAATGCCATATTGATGGTCAAACACTATGGTAGATTTGCGTGACAAAACAAGAAATTTGACATTGAAAAATGACCATATTATTAGGCAAGTCCCCAGCACATCACATCACACTAGAAAACAAGAAAACTAACTTGAAGGTTTATCGACGTCTTGGAGAATAACACAATATATTGCTCAATATTGTCGACATTAAATAATGAAATATAAATGATATGATATTAAGGATCGATAAAGTTATGTTGAATTTGAATCGACAATTGAATCGACTGGCAACGCGACCAGTCTAGCCCCGATATGTTGATGACGTAGTGCACATCCACTCAAAAATAATTATTCAAATCTATCATATATGAAATAATAGCCATGAAATATATTTAGTTTCAAAATAAACGCTAAAATTCATAATTGTTATTGCTATTTTCAAAACGCAAATATCGATGACGTAGTGCGCATCGACTCACATAGAACCACGCATTATATACTAGGTATTGTAACGGTTTTAATGGCGTCAAAAAACTACGTTGTCACGTGCACGACGTCTTTTAGCGATAGTAATGATGATAATGATAATTCATTTCCACAATGAATTACAACATGCCATGAAGAGTTGGCAAAATATACAATTATGAGATATTCTAATATGATGTGGAGGAGATTAGATGAAGCGGCAACTAGTACCCACTAGTAAAGCGGTCCAAACTACATAGGTTTTGCCACTAAAACTCAAAATCAATTGATTCGGGTGCTATGGTTTCGCCTGAAGAAAAACTTGAACATGCGGTGAATGTTTTCGTTCTAGATTCCGCGGTAGCGCGGGACGTGTTCGCTATATTCGAGAGAGTTTAACTCGCCGCATGCTCCACCGCGTTCCCGGTATTCCGCGCTGATAAAACCAGCCTGTTTACATAACTACTTCGATAATATTCCGATTATCGGTAGATTATCACTGTAGGAATATCGCAAACAAAGCAAAAATTAGCATTCTCCGTGAACAATAATATGATTGTATAACGGCTTCATAAGTCATTCCGAATCTAAGCTCACGCGGTATATATATTTGTGGCGCTAGCTCGAACTAGTCAAGGTCAGAGTCAAATAGCAACCGAAAACTGTCGCGCTGGCCCCTTGGGGTGTTTGATGAAATGCCGTTGAGTCATGTTTAAATCATCATGTCTAATTTTTGATTACGAAAGTCTACAATTGTGTTTTACCGGTAGATCTTAAGCGGTAAATCTCAACACTAAAATATAACCGCAAAGCAGCGCAATTGCATTGTCGGGACTCGAACCTGATCTGGTGACTTTTTAACGTATTGTGTGACCCTGAAATGAAAAGTTGCTGGTGATGTAAACGGATGGGGCCCTCCATTTGTTCAGTCGGTTCAGGGGTACGGACCCGGATTTTCAAGTTGCATCTTTATAGCACTTTTTATGTGATAATGTTATCATGTATTGTTGGGTAGTAGAATATTCATAAACTGCGCTGGACCTCCTGCGTGGCCCAGCTGTAGTTGTCGATATGATGATCCATCGCGCATTAAACAGCGAATTAACAAAATGTCCTTCCCTGTCTGTATCGCCAAAATTCATTTTGTATTGTCATCGTTCGTATCGAAAAGCACCTATTTGAAGTGTAAAAATATATATCGATCCATACCGCTAGAGGTATCTATCAATATATGTTAGCGTGTCAATGTCTATAATGCGAACCCACGCCATATGTTTCGCATTCTGCGTCCAGCAGTTTCATGGTGTTAACGCCATGTGCTATAAACATATCTCTCGGGGTAAAAGTAGAACCGAATTAATTATTAATTTACGGCTCCTTTTCATGTTTAGCAGTCATGATATAAAGGTCTAATCATCTACAGGGGAATATTCGGACACGCGTGCTCGGGTTCGATGCGCTTCCCTGCATATTCCCGAATGTAAGTTTAGAGCTACAGTTGAAGTCTATTATGGAAATTGAATGACAAGCCATATTGATTATCGAGAATTCTACTCGTGGCAAGTGAGGGTCCGCCATGTCATCTGGTAGTTTGGGTAAACCTATATAGGCATTTTTACGAGCAACCGATCTTTGCGATCGATTTCACGATCGCATTTTGCGATCGACCAACTCGCTCCGCGAGCGATTTGGCGATTCGATTCCCAAGATGGGGGTACCGGGTAGCTGATGAAGATACGGTTTTGATCTCAACGTCACTGTTTATGTCAACTGATTAACCTAAACCGTCGTCGTTTTTACGAACATTCGATGCGATTGCAAAATCGACGCAAATCGCTCACGAAATCGATCGCATAAATCGGATGCTCGTAAAAACGCCTTATTTTTCTCTGAACTAAATGAAATTATTTCTAAAAATAACGAACTTAAAAGTTGAGTACCCTGAAGGCGCATGGCAAAAACTGGCCACCGATTTTTATATCGCTCTCATGTCGCATTGTTGCACAGTTTGGGAAATGGTTTTTGCATACGGTAACTGAGAAGTAGAGATTCGTACGGGTTACATTGGTATATTTTTGATCAATAATTGATTTATTTACGAAAAAGTCCATTCAGTTTTAACTGAAATGTAGAAGAAATTGAAGGCGGAAGACCGAGTAACTACTAGCGAACCTGGTGGATCATCACCTGCCATAAGTGGAATCCACGAATACCACCGGGGGTTGGAGATTCCCTATTGCACGAACAGGATATATTGATTCTACATTCCATACGCATTCATGTATATACAACAGTAGCATATGATTCTGTGACGTCACTTTGGTCAGCTATGTGATGAATAAATATGTTTACTGGAGCTTTGTATTAATCAATAAAAGCGAATCAATGCAGTCTACACAATTACTGCACGTAGATTACCAAACTTCATACGCAAGTAACGCAATCAAAGTAAATCTACTGCATCGTGGAATAGTGTGTTCGAAGGAACGGGGATAATCGCGAGTGCAAATATACATGGATATACGTACTAAAGAATGTCCATAATCCACATTGCAAACGGACAATTCCTTTGATGTCCGAAGTTATATACGTGGAAACGTTCTATTTGGGTTTATAAAGGCGGGCCTGTCTGCGGTAGTCTCCTCAACGGAAAGCGGAACAGCATATACACCCCCAACCCTGGTCCGTCAACATTATTCCGCTTGTTGGCACATGTGGTGTCGATTCCAATTGAATGCCGATGCTCGAATATCGATAAAACTTTGCAGTACTACGAATGTAGCGGCTCATCTATAAAGCTATGCATTTCTTGATTTCTTGCCGTTGTCTGATCAGTCCCACAGGTCCCACGCTGTGACTGTGTACTTTGAACTAAGGTGTTAATGAATCAAAAGAAGCGTTTTATAGTCTATTATCAGACGTATAATTTGGAAATATGTCTTGAGCATGCTCTCGGCCCACTACTGCCATTTAGAGTCTCCAACGAAATCATCAATTTTTCCGCCTGCTTCAGCGGCTCAGAATCTACTTCTGTTCGCGAATGATGACAGAGGTGGAACTATTTCGATTCCCCCAACAACATTGCGTGGTGGATCATTTTCCGAACAACCTCAAATATCTCATCAATTTCAAAGGTCGAGTTGTCTTCTTGCAAAATATTTCAAACATCATTCTCTTATTACTACTACACCCACCAGCGTTGGTGAATACGTGCGATGTCAACAGTCCCGAGTCGCTTTGCAAAATTAACGGATAAAATACCGACTAAACAACAGAGGAATGTCTGATATGCGAGGGTAATTTCATCAGTTTGGGGCGGAAAGTAATAAAAATACTATTAAACGGAGCGCCACAGAACAAACGGTTGTCATATTACGGACATTAAATTCGCGTACATGCATAGAACGCTTATCATATCGAAACAAAACATAACCGCGGGACAATGTTGATGGAAGATAATGTCCTCGCGTAATTTTACAAATGATACATATTTACTTTTTTGACGCCGTAAAAACCGTTACAATAATGTTTATATCCATACCTAGTATGCGTTATATAGGGGGCCCTGCGCGAGTCGATGTGCACTACGTCATCAATATTGGCGATTCAAAATGACAACAATTACGATTGTGAATGTTGGCGTCTTTTTTGTAATTGAGTACATTTCATAACTCTAATTTTATGTCTCATAAATCTTCATTATCATTTTTGAGAGAATGTGCACTACATCATCAATATATCGGGGCTGCGGACTGGTCACCGATCGATTCAATTCATTAATCGATATATTCAAATCCAAAATAATCTTACTGATCCTTGATATTTTATGATATATTTTGTGATTTATTGTCGACAATATCAAGCAATATGTATGTTATTTTCAAGCCGTCAATAAACTTAAAAGTTTGAAAGTTGTGAAACGAGGTTTATTCCCATTGTACTTTGCCGTGTTTATAACTTCTCTTCCCGTTCCATCCCTTTTCGTTACGAAAATGGTAAACATCGCAAGAGCTTAGTCGGCAACGGAGCGAAATAGCAAAGTGGCGATGTGAACAGCGTAAATAAGCAGTGAAATATCGAACAAAAATGTTCGACGACATTTATGTTTGCATAACGCCACGCATAGGATTTGTACATATATTGCATGTCTAAAAAGTTGTTGATGTTAAGATTTTATGTAGATGTCTGCACGGTTTGCGGATAGCATTTTTCAATTATTTCTGGTGAGAAACTTCTTGATCCACATAGTTGTATCCAGCATCTCCGGCTACAGAATGTGTGTAATAAAGATATATGCGCGCGCGTGTTTGTGTGTATATCCAGCATCTCCCACGGTTTCTCAGCTGCTGCCATTGCTGCATCTCATCTTCATCTCGAGTATCATTCATCTTAAAGATCAATAGGAATACATCGCGTGCAGCGCGAATGATGTATAATGCATTACTACTAGCAAAATCCGACTCGATTCTGATGAGCCATTTTTCTTCAGGAATTCACGTGCATTCGAAAATGATTAATTCATCATTAGGTAGATCGGTTTTAAGGTTAAAATAGAAATGATACCTTTTTTTCTCATAATCGGCCGGGTCACTTATGTGAAACCGCAAAATAATTCGTAATCATTTTTTTTCCATAACTGGCGGGTCCGTTATGGTTAGCTTGATCATGCTTTTAAAAAAAGTAATGTACAGAGTAGATATAGGCGACCGGCCGAGTGAACTTTTAAGCTTAGCTGAAATGAGAAACAAGGTATCAATTGTTTGTAGCCAGAGATCGCTAAATGGGCAGACCATTTTTCGAAGAATTCGAATTGATCTTTCGATGACGTCACGAATTATCGAAGCACCAGCGATTATAGGTGAAACCCCTCACTGAAACAAATGAACTCTTTCGATGAGAGACGTTCTGATGCGCCCCCTAGCGAAAGTTATATAAGTCTGAGGTGTGTAAAGCACTAGTTTGAACTCGGCGGTGGTTACATAAACAGTTCGGCGATAATAAGTTAACTCATAACGAAATAACGATCTAATTAGTTGGGCTTGTTACAGCTAGTGAGCAATATTGCTTTAAGGTATGTTGTGTTGCGCTTGTGGAAACTTCTGTTTTTCGAAATAGGTACCTTAGCGTACCGATCTAAAAGCATCGCTCCAGAGATTGTTAAAGCGTATTAGACGTTGTCTTACCCTTTCAACGTGAAATTGGTGCTGAATCAACGAAATAATTCCATCAAATCCATTTGTATATCTTCTGTTTCATGTCACTATTCAAAACATATTTTTGTTATCTTGATTGGTGGTGGTGGATTTGTTTTTTTTTTCATTTCTAGGGCATCCCCTCTTTAGTACAGCCTTTTGGCTTTGGGATGTCCTTTCAATAATGTAGGATCAATGGACATTAAATCAACTCTTATAGAAATTGTGATCATATATTGATAATAGATATATAGATATATCATTAGATTATCAAAATTGTATGTAATTATTATGACTTTCATAAGGGCATATTTACTGGACTTCAAAACGCAAAGGTTCCATATGATACTTACATAGGCTATATGCATGTAGGTGTAAATTACCTGACCATATGGAATATGAAGTACATATATTATAGAGATATGACCTTCGATAGGGGCAAGGCGGTACGGATAAAGTTCTCATTGATTTATCGACAATTCAAAATTGACATTCATCGATCGATATTTTGTACAGCCGATGCTAGTTTCGAACGGAATGAAGTCGAACAAATCGATCGAAGAATCGATAATCAATACTGAACAAAATATACTCGTCGTTGACATGTTGTATAGATTTGATGAGTTTTATCAAAAATAATTATTTTTATGTATTTTTTGTTTTATCGGTTAACGAAACCTATGAATATTTATTCGCTACCGCGGGAGATGTTACAATGTCAAATCGGGTACCGCCTTCAATGATCTTGTTATCTTTAATTTATCATGGGTGCGCATGGAAAAAGAATAGTAATTGGGATAAGTTTTAGTTTGGTTTTTGGCTCAATTCCAATTGGACTCGTTGCATGAATTTGAAATTAATAGCCTGCAGAACACAGATCAAAAACCTGTGCTACAGTCGTTACCGTAACTAAAATCGACTAAGTCGCCACCTATCGGTTTATCAATGATCCATTGTTGGTCGTTACGACTGCAGTATTGCTTTACTATACAAAGAGGACTCTATGTGTTTTTGGTTATATATTTACTAAGCACAGTGTGAATAGTTTTATTTAGAAGCTGATTCTTGCGAAACAAATATCCGAAACATATGTTTATAACAAACCTAGGAAGGATGTTCCGCTAGATCCAGTTTTAAAAAGAATTTTCTTTCAACAGATTGCAGAGACTTTATATATATATAGTACCAGGGATAGTACTGGATGATCTAAGCTACAGTTCACCCCGATCTGCGATTAGGTCACACCAAAGGCGGATCTAGGGTCTGATTCAGGGGAGGGTACGCCTCGAAATAGTGCCACATCATACGATTAAAAAGGGCACTCCAAAAGAACATTAACTCATTTTGGAAATATCGAGGATCCAAGCATATGAATTTGAACTTTCGGTACCGGGTACCGGGTATATATCAACACATTTTCATCTTCCCGTTAAATTCCAGGGCAACTCGACATTTTTAGGGATTGGTGCGCACCCCCTGCACCCAGACCTTGTGTCTGCCCCTGAGTCGGCGATTTGGCCAAGACTCGGTTTGTCGGATCTTTGCTACACTCTGGTCACCCGGGATCACGAATTGAACGCCTAAATTATGTTATGTCAAATCGTTGTTTGGCTACGACCTCTTTAAGTACACTCCGGTCACGTCTAATCCGATCCGATAGTCGTAAGAAATACAACATTGCCCGACCCTTACGATTTTGCTTACGACTGGTCTGTGCGATCAGTCTTAGCGATTCGCATGTCACAAAGATTCCCAGATTGACAAATCAGCAACCGGTTGCGATCGGATCGAATCTTGCGACCTGAGTGAGGCATCAGGTTTGATTGGACGCCAGAAAAAAAGTCTAGAAGTATGGAACTGATATTTGAAATTAGAAAAAGCAATTATTTTTTCCGGCATGTTCACTCGGTGTACAGCGTTTATGAGCGCTTCGCATTTCTGAAATTAGTACCGACGAGAAAAAATCGCCAGCCTTCCTAAATTTAAAGCATGCTGGGTGTCGTACGGCTGTGACGATTCTGGTAACCTTGACAACCGCGATCGAAATTGGCCTTCATATGCTGCTGAATATAAAAAGATGATAGTGAATTTGGTTGATTGATTTTTTCCATCCACCAGATCTACGTCTACGAAACCCGTCGCGTGGCGGGTGGATTGTGTTGGCGTTGCTATGGTAACGCGTTGATTGGCCGTGTTTTGCTCGATCGTGCCAGACGAGTTTTTATAGAGATAATCAAATGATAAACTATTGAACAAGATGCGACAATCGCGAACCAGCCACCCGGGCAACGAATTGATAAGGTTGCGAAGACTTGACCTTTTCTTCGATGTTGTATATGTTTCTGTACGTTATTGTTTTCTAAGTAATTATTCTTTTATCTGAGAGCAGTGCTGAAAAACGTATTAATAGAGATACTTATTTTGATTTAAGAAAGCGCATATCCGTAAAATGACAAGTGAACAAAAACGCCTCGGAAATTAACACATATATTGCTTCATATTGTCGACAATATCATGATATAAATTAAATTATATAAAAGATAAATAAAGTTATTTTGGATTTGAAAATATCGACGATTGAATTTAATTGACCGGCAACCAGTCCGCAGCCCGATATATTGATGACGTAGTTCACATCCTCTCCAAACTGTATCAAAAATAGAATACGAGTTATGAGATATATATATATACAAAATAACGCAAAAATTTATCAAATAGAAAGTCATAAAACATATTGGATTTCAAAATTCACAATTGTGTGTTATTTCGAAACGCCAATATCGATGACGTAGTGCACATCGACTCGCACAGAACCCCTTGAATAACGCATAGTAGGTTTCAATGTTATATAAACATTATTGTAACGGTTTTTACGGCGTCAAAAATCCCACGCTGAAAAAATTCAATTATGTTAATCTGAAACTAATGAAGACACGCAGTCGGTTGTACGCCAACACTCAATCAAAATGGAACTGGATACCGAAAACTACCATAGGATTCATCAAACACGTGATTGACGTAAGATACAAGTTGACTCGATTTTCATGCAAATGAACGCCGATAACTTGATTACGATTACGATTACGATTTTATTTACACTCCAACCATTTCCATGGTATATGGAGGAAAACTATTACACATGTATATACAAATATTTACAAAACAACACTGAAGTGATTAAAATTTACTTGAGTTACTATCGATGAGCGATCCTGGCGAATTCTCGTGGAACCATCGATTACAACGGCGATACCTCGCTTGCTTTTTGACGCCGTAAAAACCGTTACAACAATGTTATATACTATATTTAAGGGGTTCGATGCGCACTTCTTCATCGATATTGGCGTTTCATTATAACAATTGCAATTGTGAATTTTCGCGTTTATTTTCTAATTGAATATATTCCGTAATTTCTATTTCATACATCTAATATTTGATAAATTCTAAATAATCATTTTTGAGAAGATGCGCACTACGTCATTCGACTATCGAAATATTTACATAATAAAAAATTTATATTCAAGTAACCGGGGACTTGTCTGAAAAGAAGATTAGGACGTTAAACACCTGTTTTCGCGTTGTATCGTTGAGCAGTTATATAAACACCGATAAGATAAAAACATGTTATTTAAAGGCTGTTTTCCCACACTCAAGGTCTAATTTTATTAACCTTGCCGCTGGGGAGATGTTGTCCTTTCCTATCTGAGTTCGGCGGTAATTCCGGGGTCCCCGAGCGCCCGGCGTATAGTTCCTGATGCTATTACCAGGTGCTGTCAATGCAACACGCTGCAGCGGGTTTCATGTGTGTGTCTGTGTGTGTGCGATCAGTAATAGTGTGGTTGCTATAGTGAACAGTGTGATATCGCATTCAGCGTGCGCTACCGTATCGGGAATGTCGACCACGTCGTTGTCGTTAGATTAATTCAAAATATGACGGGATACGTTTAAAGCGTAAAACTGGATTTAACTAATAATTGTACGGAATTGTTGCCTATTCGGGCATTCCCCACTCCGATCATGGCCGATGGACTCATCACTTACAGGTTTGTTTTGCCTTATCGATTTTTTTTTCATTCTTAATCAAAATTCAATCGAAAATATCACGTTCAATTAAATCGTAGCAAATTACTTAATTCGATTTCTTTGACGAAAAGCTAATAAAATTCTCAAATTAGGAAGTCATTGCATATGGTATAATAGTCGTTGCATGTACATGTATATGTAATGGTGAACTGTAAATTGTAACTGTAAATTGTAAATTGTCTTTTTGAAAAAAATGTGAAAACTGTAATAAATTAAAACATCTGAGTCTTGAATCTATGAATCAACACAGACTTATGTCCGGTGCGTAGAAAATATCTAATTTAAGAGATCCAACGCTTAATTCAATTAGTTTATTCGCATGCGTTTGTGATCGTCGTTACTTTTTTGACGGACTTCGATCTCCGGGATTTTGACGCCGTCAACGACATTAGAAACGGTATTATTCGAATGGATGTTGATGATAATAATAATGTTCGATCTATAAACAGTAATGATGACCCGTTGTTAACGTTGTGCGGATGGGACATTAAAGGTTTAAGGATGAAACAAACAGCTGTCGCCAGTAATTCAATATAGCTCTGCACCGAATTGCCTATTTATTCATGCATATACATCCACGATGAATACGTGCATACACGTTTTATACTTTTACTTTATAATTTTAGTTAGCTCACAAAACCAGTTCCAGGGGCGGATCAAGAGGCCAATTTTGAAGAACTTGTCGCATCCAAAAAGGCATTTCGATGGCCACAAAGGCAATATTAGGTGTACACCTGCACTAAAATGCACCAATTATATTTGTTGACAAACTAGAAAAGGGTATTCAAAAAAAATTTGATGGACTTCTACAAATCTCACAAGTGCCCTGGCATGAATCAGCTATGTCTTATGTTACTGTTACTGTTATGTTACTGTTCAACATTACGGAAAATTATATGGGTTGATAATTTTGGATCTAGCTTTTGAGAAAAGGGATGTATACGTAAGTCACTCTGGATATGCCCCTGAGTCCCACGAGTTGAAATTCAAACGGATTAAGTACCCGTAATGGAATATGAACTATAATCGAAAATCTATAGTTTCTTCACAATTCTAGAGTTGGTTGCGATTTAGTGTTAACCGGTAGTTCATTTACTCCAAATCATTTTGGATTCTATAGAGTCAAATCTGATCCGGAACTGAAGTTTCGATTTGAGGTCATTGCAGTATTTGTATATATATTTCGATATTAAAATATATGTAATTGCGCAATCGACTCTGGGAGAGATATTTTTTTAAAGAGTTCGCTTATTTAGATAGTGGTAGTTATAAATTTTTGAGATGAAAGTAGCAGTTCATTGGAAAGCAGATCGAAATATTTACCCGATCCGTTCGAATAAAAGAGTAACAATCTAGTCAAAACCGAAGATTAGTTGTAAACGTTATTGCCAGATACGACGAAACTGATAAATGGACGACGGCATACATGATGGACTACGATTTTGATCACTCCGGATCACTCTGGATGGTTATTTATCGAGAACAAATAACGCCGGGTATTAACTGGTAGAGCGATCGAGCGAGAGAGGGAGAGAGAGAGAGAGGGGGGAAAGAGGCAGCCCGTGAGATGAGTGGTGACATTATAAAACACTGAGAGCTAGTTAATAGCAACTTCAGCGATACTGTCTGTGTTCGCGGCGTATACATATACATATACACGACTAAATTGACCGGTTCTTCATTATATTCGCAGCCATTAGCTATTCCTTAGAGTAATTATTACTTACAGGTGTAAAGTGAAATCGCCCGATGACACTGGATAGTGTGTCCAGTCGACTTTACGTATGTTGCCGTAACGCAACTGGCTGTTAACAGTTCAACATCAGTGCCAATTTTTATAAAGCTGATCGTGGATAATGCTGTAGGAAGGGGGCTAAGAGTTACTGCTAATAGGCTAATTAATAAGGATGTTATCTCTATCTGAATCTAGTCATGATTTTTGTTTGAAACACGACCGACGACACTGACAAATTAATCCATTTTAATCATTTCAACTCGCATAGCCAAATCTTGTATACCTGCACTACTGAAACTATATATGGAGACGGGGCTGTGGAGTTAAATTCATACCTAATGAGTGGGTCACGGGTGTTGCTTTTATTCTAGGATGAATCAAAATATCTGAAGAAACCTGATGCAATGATTGCCACCGATTGTAGATCGATTTTCCGAACACGAAGTACGTTCTTGTGATAAATGAACACATGATTTAGAATTCATCGTGATACGCATATACATTTTCATATTTTCGATATCGCGGATATGAATACATACGCGCGTGCAGCGCTGTTGTATGCTTTACAACATCGAATACACGAAACACTGCACGAGTAGCCGAGGATTATTTCATTCCGCAAAAATGGGAATCAATACCTGCGACAAACATTACATATAACAGAGGTCCTGCAGCAATGTGCTTTATTCACGTGACTGCGCCGTATCGATGGTCAAACAAGTAATTTACATGTCAGGTCTTAGAAGTTTGTTCGTAATCCGCTGATTATTTTTGGTACCCGTATGGCAAGTCCCCAGCACTGGTTGGCAGACTACGTCATATGAAAGACCTCTATACCGCATCAGATAAAAGGTGGCTGAATCCCGAGATGGTATTTTTCGAAGTTTGTCAGGTCTGTTGGAAATGCGGGGTCGTACCTACCATTTGAATTTTAGTAGGGGGGGGGCAGAGAATCCCGAAAAGGGTAGTTGATATAAAGATAATATTTGCAAAAAGGGCAATTTTACTAAATTTATGGGGGCAGCTGCCCCCCCCTCGCTCTGCTAAATACGGCCCTGAAATGTTGGATTAAGTTCTTGAAGCAAGTGTGGTCGATAGAACGCCAGAACACCATAACAAGGAAAAACAACGAACTTTCTCCGTTTTGGAGCGCTAAAACGTGATTAGGGTTTCCTACCGATGACTTTCACTTATATGGCCCAAATCAGCGCAGGAAAAAAGCCACCGTACGGAACCGTTATCTACGGTATTTTTCATAAACACATACGTTGTAAAATTATTTTTGTTAAACAATCTGTGTTTCTACTGTTTAATACCATGAGAGAATACCATTTTGAGCGATACACTGAATAACTCGGATCTGCTTTGCAAATGTTGCTCAGTCAATTCAATTCAATCAACGTATCGTCAGTTTCCTAAACACGTAAAGTTGATTGGTCGGCTCAGATATTCGGGATACCGGGAGGACGCGATTAATTATTGAATTATCTCTATATGATAAGCTATTCTTGCATCGGAGGTCAGTTTTATCCCCTGCAGAGCATTATACCACCAGCGAGATACGAGATTTTCGTAGCACACGGTTGAAGGGAGAGGATATATTGATAGAGTGACAGAGTGTATTAATACTTGCGGTTATTAAACACATTGAATAATTTCATTTACTGGTCGACTGAGTGTCATCTCTAGTACTGGGGTCAACAGGTCTAATTTGAATTGATGGTTATGCATCGGCGTCTTTAGCTGCGCATGTCGCCACCTACAGAATTTATTTATGTTTTTATTTTTTTCAATTTTATTTTCGTTACCCATTTCGGGTATTAGAGGGACAACAAAAAATTCACAGATTTAATAACACTACACAAAAACTACAAATTCGAGAACACACTGTCTTGTTTAATTCAACAAGCAGAAATAACAAGAGTAATGAATTCGGGTTTTTATGCGTACATTCAAATATATAAATGATTATATTACAATTTCATATACATTCAAATGAAACTCTACTACACTTTTTTACGGAAAATTACTGTGTGTCGCCACCTAAATAGTTATGATTATCATCGGGATTAGAATATCTATATCCCGTATGTAGACCTATCGGTATTTTTCACCAGTGTAATTTTGAGCTCAGCCACTCATCTGGAATTCCGGCGAGTGCTTTCCAGAATGGACGGGTTTTCACCATATGGACCCCTATAAAACATGTATAGGCAGCTCATCAGAGAATTACAGCGGCCACCTAGTATTCATCTTTCAAGTTTAGAATATCGAACTTTCGACTTTCCTTCGAGATTTCCAGTCGACTAATCAAGCACGCTAATGTACATCACGACTTTGAACTCGAAATTCCGATTTTCAAACTCGAGAAGTCGACTTTTCTAATCTAAGAAAATAAATACTAGATGGCCGCGATGGTTTTCCGTGATAGTAATAGATATAATTTCTGATATTTCATTTCCTCATTGAAAACCGGAATCATTACGGCTACTCTCGCTTTTACAACCAATTCTCTATTTCCCCTGGCAATGGCTGCAGCCGGCGGTGGGTCGGCTACCGCTCATCCTCGCTTGCCAGGGGTCCGGTATCACTCCCAAACTCGCTTCCACCAGCCCCCTGGCCTCACGAAGCGTGATTTCATTACTGGCGCTGTTGCGCATGACGTCATATATCGATTTGCAAAATACTTCCTTGTTCGGTAAAACGTTCGCTGATTGGTCAATTTAACGGGAAAACCAACATAAGTCTACTGACGGTTTGTTACAAGCGCTGTGATTGGTACGACCGGATTCTGGTCGGCTAGTAACGACTCCAACGACTCGTGAGGTCAAGGGGTTCGGGGAACAGCTTTAGCGTAGTGGGTTCGAATCCCTTGACGGGTGAAGATGGCTACCGCTACACGATATAAATTTTGGACACTAGAGGATTTGTTGAAGCCGTTTATTTTGAAGCCATTACGCCAGCGGTAATTATGGAAATTTCACCAGTCACCCGAGAATATATACATGTACATGGAATTGGATATTGGAAAAGTTACAATAAATTTGTGCTTATATCTTAGGCTAATTGGGTGATGACGAAAGCGCTTTAAACTCATAGCTTATAATCTATCGTTCCATCGGAAACATATAATACCATAATTTCTTTTAAAGCTAATCAAAGTCGTTTTAGCGGAAATTTCCTATTCGATCGTGCTAAGTTAGGATATTTTCATCGCGCCGAAGTATTTAAACGTGCTTTGGATTTACATCAAGGTGTCTCTCTAAGCCTTTTCGTTCATGCAAATTAAACGATGGGGAACGACTGAGAAGTTTGAAAAATGAATTTTGAATATTGCCATTACCCGCGGTCTACAAATCTTTCCTTCGTATTTTCGAGTATTTCGAAAATATCTAAGGCTAAAGAATGTTTTACCTTGTTTCTCCGAAACCTAGCCCCGGCCTGCCGCCTATCTACCCTGTACAATACTTTAAAAAAGATAATTCTGATCAATTTTACCATAACAGACCCGGCAGCTATAGAATGAACTGAATACAAATTTGATCATATTTTACAAAAATGGAAACAAGGTATCATTTTTGTTTAGCCTAACTTTTTGGACGATTTCCCATTTTCTATCAACTCGCAAGCCTCTCTTTTTCTTACGAGGGATTTGTAGAACTCGTCGGAAGTTCATTCTTTTCAATTGTTCGACCGCGTTTTCTGTCTATCCCCATCGGTTAAAACCTCTGTGGGGTATAGGTACCGGTTAAAAACGAAGTCGCTGAAAACATCGCCGTATAGTTAAACAACCTGTTACAAAAATATGCTAGTTACTCAGCTATTTTGTTGGGAGCTAAAGAACAACTATAAAAAGTAAAGGGAGGTTATTTTAGTGTTTACGGGTATAATTGTTGAAACAAGTTACACGCTGAAAGAAGTGAGCGCATCCTACGGATTTTTATTGCCTATCCTACAGGTGAGGCAGATTAAACAACAATCAACAACATCCGTGTTTGAAATTCCCATAACCTGCATTGACCTTGAACAAACTGACTAATCACTTTTTTACAGGCTCTGTAGTCCGTTTTTGCCCTTTCCTATCTGTTTGGGAGGTTAGGCTATTTGCTGCTTCAGTGGCATTTTGTCGCTTTAAAAATGTTTTTATACACCGCTTACAATACGTTATATAAGGGGTAGTGAGAAATTCGATGTGCACTACGTCATCAATTTGGCGTTTCGAAATAAAAAATCGTGTACATTAACGTTTATTCTTAAAATGATTGAATTTCGTTACTCTAATTTTCTATTTCAATGAAGTTACTCTCTAGTTCATAGCAGCAGCGGTCTTGAATATATAGAACCGCTAGTGGTTTTGAATCTGCCACAAAATTTCGCTCGGATTTGCAGGGGCCCATTTGCTATTTCCGACCAATTGGCAAAATGCCACAGGCTAGTTTGTCCTGCGCAGATTAAATTCAGAAATTTGATCGATGAATAGATGGAGTGTTAGAGATAAATAGATGGACGGCTTATCATTTCATTGCACGACTACTTTCATACTGTCTCGCGTATATACACAATGTGTCTAGACTATTTCGCCGTGTATATAGATCTTTTACGATTAATCCATCGATCGAACCACCTCCCTGATCGAACCAATCATATCGTCGTCCAATAAGCATACGCCTACTGAGCCCAATTAAGATGAACTCCTAGGCATCTATTTTGATCAAAATGATTTTGTCGACGAACTTTTTTTGCCGTCGACATCAATAAAGGAATTTCCTCATCGAGATTTAGATGGTGATTGCTCGGTCGAGAGTCGCAAGTGAGCCTGCTTTTAATGACTTATCCCTATTTGACCGCTCGACCAGTCCCTAGGTTATTCCGGATTTGGCCGAGGCTTATGCAAGCTCACTTATTCCGCGTTTCATCATTATTCTACTGATCTCCAGCGTTATTTAAATAATAGATCAGACATTCACGGTCCGTCTGCCTGGTGCGTGCTCGTTCTACCAACAGACGAACTGTTCAATAATTCAAACGAAATTTTGAATTATCGCGATGTATTGACTGTTTATTGATGTCCACGAGTTGGACAATAGTTATTGATATTACAGCTGCTCAATACTCGTGTGATGAATAATGTTTATTTTAGTGCAAGATGTACACTCTTATATATAGTATACGTCATATGAATAGTGAAATACATCAACCATTGTATAGCCTGCATATAGCCTATACATACCCAATATGAGAGAAATGAAATGAAAAACAACATCAGCTACAGCGGCCGCCAGTCTATATATCTAGCCAAAATCAGATGCGTGGTGTTGAACCTGCCGGTGAAAACGCATCTGATTGGCTTAATACATAGACTGTTGGATGCCGAGCGGCAACTTGTCTGCCCAATACATCTTGGGCGATACATCAATGAATAGAGGGGTCTGCGGCCAGGGTTTGTGTTGGCGTGAACTTCTGCGGGGGGCGGGGGGTTGGCAATCGAACCATGCCGAGTGAGGATGGACAAAACGTAGAGACTAGGCAATGACCATCTGCTCAAACCGATAATCGATTGATAAATGTTGTTGATTCTGTTGATGACAAAACAACAAAACAGCCGGTGCACCGGATATTTATCAAATCTCAATTTATCAATATTTGTCAAATCTCTAGCGTGTATGTTTAATGCACTTGAGCCCATCTTCCATATGTACCCCCAGTACATCGTCTATGGTGCCCATTTCAAAACTAACTGGTTAACATTTATCAATTTTGCATTGTTAAAACAACTAGCTCTATATCACCTAAGTATATACACAGCTAATAATCACGCCTACTTTCACGTATATGTAAAAGGATGTCCTTTTGGAGTGTGTGTGTATACATGCGTAATCGTTGAGACGTCTGCGTGAAGTTGTGTCGCTTAATGAGCATAAACCTGAGCGTGATTAATTACGCCGCACTAACTATGTCTTATTAGTGACATTAGTTGTATTCTGATTACTGTAACCGTGCAAGAAGCGGGCTATATGCTAGATCGACGCTTCATCCCTCTTATCCATAATGTGGGTCTTAATAGCTACTCGAACCGAGTCGTGAGTCGCCTGGTGCGGATTTAAAGTGAATCTTCTGAACTCGCCCCCATATACTGGATGTAGTAATGTTTGCCCTAAGCAATGCAAGCAATAGTCGCAGAATTTATCAGGAATATGGAAGATCATAGTATATATTTGATATTTAGTATTACCCTCGTGGTCTGAAGACCAACTATTGATTAGTTCCGAAGTCAATGATATGTAAATAAACGAATATATAGACTTTGATATAAACCCCTATACGCTTTGTACACAACATCTCGTGTGGACAATAAACGGTTTTATTTGATTCAAAATTTATATAATTGGCAACTCTAGTTGTCTCAATTAACTTCACGCGGCTAATGAAATATTGACATTACAGCCCATAAAAGTATTTAAATGATATTGGAATGATTATTATATTTGATATCATTATAAAATGCTGGCGAGTTGGATTATATATTCATTACATTCCTGAATTACATTACTCTCGGGAAGATTTACTTTCACACCATGGTTAAGAACTTATTTATCTGTTACATTTGAACCTCGTGCACTTCGGGAGGGGGGGGGGGGGTGGTTGCATCTTTTTTCTCCCAGTGAAGTTGTTACGCAGGTGCGGATCTAGGAAAATTGGACGGCAGGGGTCCAGAAGAAATGAAAAAGGCATTTTTTCAGAAAAAGCAACCATGTTACAGGCTACAAGCGGGGTCTTACCTACGTTTTTAGATATTTTTGAAGAAATAAATCCGAAAATATACAATTTCAAAGGATAAGTTTCAAATTTGCAGGTTTTATCAATCTCTGTCATGGCGAAAAGGGAAACGTCAGTGGGAAGACAGGGGTCCGGATCCCCGAGACCGTCCCTAAATCCACCCCTGTTCTCATACACAAGATCACAAATATGATATATTTAGCGAGTAATAATGATATACATTTGAATTGGATTGAACCGGTCTATTAGATGTACATGTACATTCGTAATCAACAGCGACAGCGATGAAAACTTGACATTTACATTTTTACGCCTGCTTGTGACTAACTTCAGTATAACGATCGCTAGACGTTAGAGACTTTGTACATAGACAGACTTTATACGGAAATATAATATAATGTGCAACTTTATTGATAGTCGAATAATCAGACGTTCAGTGGTCATTTGTAAGCCTCCAGGGTAAGATGAGTTACCAGTTTGTGCTCTTGTTTTATTGACTGAAGCAGTAAATATCAAACGTGACGTTACTGCTAATTCGTTCTTTCTGGTCACAATATGCAATATTGTACACGACCTAAAACCTAATAATCTCGCTGCGCGTACTGTAATCATATGGGCCTGTGCGCTAATCAACAATTTATCGAGATAAGCTTACTTTTTGCATCATATACTTTTTCCAATGAATGTGCAGGGCCAAACATACCCACCTTAGTCTGAATACCGGACGATGTACGCGTTCTGGGAACAAGCTAATGATACTAGACTAAACCTGCCTATTCTATATTGCTGAACCCAGTTTTTCTTTATAGAGATTAGTTCTTTCTGACTGTTTTACAATACGAAGCCCCATTTTCAAATATATTAGTTTTCAAGATCTTTTTTGTCATCGTACAGGGCTTAATTCCATTTTCCAGGCGATAAACTTCCAGTGCCATTGCGCAGGACATGACCAGAGGTTCTCCGATACCAATGATAGTAATAACCATAGAAATATGATGATGATAATAATGATAATAATGATATTATTATCTATTTCATACGTCTATTCTATTCTAGATCTAATATTAATTATCTATTCCAGAAACAAGTCTTGATATAGTAATAAACCATAAGCATTTAAATTTTCGATTTTTCGGCAGGCTTCGATTGAACATATTCCGGTTAGGGGAAATAGCTATTAAGGAATACAAACTCTCAACCGGCTTTCTGTCAGGTTAACCAATTATGCTCTATTGGAATTGGTATTTGAAACGAACGCGGAAGTATTCCAGAATCGATAGAGACCAATCGAATCCTGCTTGAAAAACCTCTCTGGATTCATTCGTTAATTTCTAGAAACCAGGAAAATCATTATTCCCTACATTTGTCATTAGTTTTGAGTCGAATTTTTCTTCGTATATTTTGTAGGAATCTGGGGAAGTCTGGATTGCGCGTATCCAGTATTGCATTGGGTAAGTAACTGTAAAAACCAAGTAAAATCAGCATGATTATTTAGATCACACTGAATTCAAAATGTGAAAACCATACAGGTTGTCTCAGAAAATGTTTTACCCAAGCTTTAAGATTACTACAGGGACGGATCAAGGATTTTCTTGAAAAGTTGGTCCATTTTTCATGCATTTCGAGTGCAGGCACTGCTTGACCATCGTAATAATCTCATATATTCTAAATGTTTATACCTTGTACTTTGAAATGGAGCAATGAAAAACTGAAAATCTATCATACGAGGGAAATTTTCGGGACGGGGGAAAGCTACAGCACCCAAAGCACCCCTTGGATCCTCACCTGTCTACTAGTCCATTAACTATAATTGTAATTAATTTGGGGGGGGGGGGTAAAGCTGGTAGACCTGGATGTTTTCTTGAACATGGAATGTTGAAATACAATGATAAGCCAAGCATGTCTGAGCACAGGCGTTTTTTTAAGTGGCCATTAATTCATTTAAATTATAGAAACGCATTTTTGAGACACCCTATATATGGTGAATTAATTCTTGTACTCGATGGTTCACAAATGTTTTGATGGGAATTATTGGGGCATAATCTCCCAGCTCTGCTGACTTTCTTAGAACTCGAGACGATTCTGTCCGTGTAGGAACGAATAGCGTTCTCTCGGGGTTATGATATCCGTACAGAGATCAAAGTGTTTGCAATTTTCACCTCAAGATGCGGTCGCATTGTCCGCCGTAATTCAATAACAACCCGCTGAGACGACCGGTTCTAATGCGATTTGTCGCGATAATTATTCTGCCGCGTGTCGCTTATCAGGCACCTAACCGAATGCGGTTCTGGAGATTGCGAATATCGTGACGGCAGATTCGGTCGTTCAGGGAGATGTCGAATATTATAAATTTCGTATCATGTGTGAAAGGTCCCGTTTCTGATAAACTATCTCGGCACCTCCTGTGTTTGGTTTGCGTTTACCCTGTTATTTCAAAAACATGCTCGTGCCAACACTTTTCGGGGAATGGCTGTAACTGTCTTCGCACTTCGACGAGGCTCCCATGGTGATAAACTAAATCGCATTTCTACATGAATAAATGCATTTTGCTTGCTGTATCCCTCGTAACCGTATTATGCAATTAATTAAAAAGTATTAACTGTTTATGTGATTGTATACAATGGTTTACGAAAAATGAATTGTTATTAATATTCTGTGCAGTAAGACTTCAGTATTGTGAATTTCTTGATTTTTGTGTGATGAAGCTTGGAACTCTCACTGCGCAATCAGTTTTACAGTTTTACAGTTTACAGTTTACAGTTTATTTGACAAACTCAAGGTCTACAAATTAGACAATATGAGTGAAAAATAGAACATTATACAAAATAACATAGCAGCGAATGCCGTGTTTACACAAATATTTTAGCAATTTTACTTATAAAGATACATAAATTATAAAGTGTTCTGATGTTTTTTGTCTGCATAAGGGAGGAGAATTTATACTGGTTTGGATAAATTGAAAATTTTCTCTCAATGTACTTGGTCCTTAAAACGTCAAGGGTTGGACAACATAATATATAATGATATTCGTCCCCTATAGCACTGTTGCAAAGAGGACAGGTCCTGTTTTCTCTGGGTACTTTCATCCATCTACCAGTTTCAATTGGAAGTTTGTGGTTACACGTTCTAAATCTACTTAAACTATATAGCAGGTCATCAGGAATGTCCGACGTGTAAATAAACTCCAGGCTATGATTATCTTTGAATAGAGAGTAATAGTCACCTTTAGGTGATTCCCTTATGGATGCTCTCCATTCTTGGAGGAACTGGTCCATTATTTTTTGTTTTAAAGTAGATTGCAGCCATCTAGTGTTTGGGAAGGATTGATCATCCCATATATTGTTTAAACCTACAGAATACAGAATATCTTTTACATTTCTAATCCATTTGAAATTTGGAGCTATGCCGTTAATGTAAAAAGGTCGCATAACTGATTTATACAGAATGCTAGAAAGTTTGTTCTGAGAACTGACTAAATTAGCCCAAAAGGAGACAATTCTAGATTTAATTACTATAGAAAGGGGGAATCTACCAGTTTCTCCGTACAACATGAACGTTGGTGTACTATTTCGCGCTTTCAGTACGTGTCTCAGAAAACTTAAGTGAACAGACTCAATAGAATCTATGTTAGAGAACCCCCAGACTTCACAGCCATATAATAAGACGGGTACCACCGTCTGATCAAATAGTTTTAACTGACAATCTAGAGGAAGATTTAGACTATAAGTCTTACAGTATAGAGCGTGTAGTGCCTTTTTTGCTTGTGAGACTAGGTATTTCTTAGTCGACAAAAAACCTCTATTTTGATGTAATAATAATCCCAGGTACTTATAGCTGGTAACAACCTCAATATTTTGATTTCCCATGTGGAACTGTTCATTTCCTAAGCCTCTAGAACCAAATATTATAATCTTTGTTTTTCTAGTATTGACCTTTAGTTTCCATACATTGCAGTATTCATGGAAATTATCTAGGTTGCGCTGAAGTTCTTGCGCATTCTGCGCAAAAATTACCGTATCGTCCGCGTAGAATAGAATTACCAAGTTTGCATAAACGATGACATCGTTATGATCGGACAAACTGATCCCATTACTGGCTCTATTATGTAAAAATTCTTCTAAGTCGTTTAAGTACAGGCAGAAAAGAAGCGGTGACATATTTTCACCTTGTCTGACACCTGTCTCACAAGGAAAAAAGGCAGATAGGTTACCATTAGCTTTCACACATGATTTAACATTGTCATACATGTTCTTCACACAGTTAAGTAATTTACCGTTTATACCATTTGTAAGAAGCTTTTGCCATAGTCCGGCTCTCCAGACTGTGTCAAAGGCTTTGGTAAAATCTACGAAAGCACAATATAGTTTCTTCTTCTGAGTTTTAATAACTTCAGCTAAAATATGTAAAATGTAGAGGTTGTCAATTGTCGAGTAACCACGACGAAATCCAGCTTGGTTGTTATGGAGGATGTTGTTTGTTTCAATATAACATGTTAGTCTATTATTAAGTATTGCTGTAAAAACCTTTCCCAAACAGCTTAAAATGGTGATGGGCCTGTAGTTCTCTGGTAGTTTGTCATTTCCACCTTTAAAGATGGGACAAATGACGCCCTCTAGCCAAGATTCTGGGAGTATCCCAGTATCTAAAACGATATTAAAGAAGTTTACATAAACTGGGAGCATGATATCCTTAGTGGCTTTTATATGTTCGTTTAGGATGCCATCACTTCCAGCTGATTTACCATTTTTGAGTAGTTTAATTGCCTTTAAAATTTCCTCCGCAGATATAGCATCATTTAGTGACTCGTTTTCATTGATCATATCATTTGCTACATTAGGTAATTCTGATCTATCATCTTGCTGCTTATTGGCATCCCGGAAAAATTCATACAAGTCCTCCAGTGGTACTGGAATATTAGTGTTTCTAGGGGTGTTTCTGTTTAAAAGCTGCCAGTATTTTTTAGGGTTATGAAGATTAAGGTTTCGAATTTCTCTTTGCATACGCTTTCTGTGTAAATTCACGTGCTTTCTTATAGTTTTTTTATAACTACGACTGGCTTCGGCAAGATCTGTATGAGTACGGTCGGTTCGAATCCGATTATTAATGCGCTTCTTAATATGGTACTTTTTCCTTGCATTTCGACATTCATGACCAAACCATGGTTTATCTAGTTTATTAACTTTTGAGGGACAGGGAGAATTCCATTTGTTACCAAAGGTAATAATACTGGCGTCATTGAATATTTCATTTATAACAGATGATAAGGAATCGATTGCATCTTTATCAAGTACATGCGGGTAAGATAGTAGTGTTTGTTCGTACTTTTGGGTATTCAAATTGCTAGCAAATTGGTCTGATTTATCTCTTTTCCAAGTTGGCCTATGTTTTACTTTTCGTGTAACTGGCCGTTCATTGCCTTTATATGGGGTAGGTGGGATACCACTGAGTTTTAGGTTGAAAGAAATAGTACAGTGCACATCGGAGAATAGGTCACAGAAATCATGCACAAAAAAGTCACACAAAAAATTAAAGCAATTCGGCGAAAGGACTACATAATCGACTACAGACGCGTTTTTGCAAGTTAATTTACCTAATCTACGATCTTTACCGAGTCGACCGTTTGCTATATAGAGATTACAATTCTTACATAAATCTAAGAGTTTGTGGCCATGGTTATTCACATACTGATCTTGGCTGATACGATCAACTGGAATATTGAACTGGAAAATTTCGGGCAAGTAATTGGTATTGTTCAAATTGAGTCTTTGTGTCAGGAACTCATCTGGTTCAACAAAGTCGGTAAAATTGCTAGTTCTTGAGTTGAAGTCACCCATTAGGATTACTGACTCATAATTAGATTGCATTGATATAATTTCGAGTTCAATGTCCGTCCAGCATTCAGGGGTTAGGTATTTTGAGCCCTCGGGCGGGATGTAGCACATACCGACGCATACGTCACTCGTTGAGTTAGGGAAAAGCTGTTTTGACACTTTAAACCATAGTATGTATTCTGATTTAATAGGTAAGACCGTAACACATTCAATGATCGAATCGTGCACAAGGACGGCTATTCCACCAGACACTCTTTTGTACTTTTTACGATTGTTACCAAAGAAGTGGTAGTTCGGGATATTGAGTGTATGGAAGTCAGTTAGCTTTGTTTCACATAACCCAATAATATCAAATTGTTTGATATGGTCTTGGAATTCAGGGATATCCAGTTTATTTTCTAATCCGCATACATTAAGAGAACATAAAGTTAATGATTGACGGCGAGAGTTTGTCGCGTTTCCCTACGCTGGACCGTCTAGTACAACTCTCGATGCTGCAATTAGGTCACTTACTGGAGTATCACTTGTTCCAGACGCGTCCATCGTCTCCACTTCCGCACTCTGAATATTTGTTGCGTTAGCTACTGCAGGCTGTTTCGAGGCCGCCTTCAGCTCTTCGGGTGATTTCTTCGGCTGTGTACGTGGTCTAGGTGTCCGGTATGTTGCCTCCCCGACGCACTTTACTTCGTTATTAATGCATTTGAAAATTTTCCCGTCGAGAATCAGCTTATCGAAGGAGACGAAACCATCCACGGATGGATTGGTAGATTTCGATGAATTTAATTTTTCGAATAACAATTTTCTTCTATTCCGCACTTCGATCGGATAATCCGCAACGATTCTCACAGTGTTATCTTTTGCGTTAAATCGAGATTTATATACTAATTCGCGGTCAACATAATCTCTGAATTTCGCGGTCACGGAACGTGGTTTGTCTTTGCCTGGATTTCTATGGATCCGCTGGAAGACAATTTTACTCGCTCGATCACTGTTGATTCCGAAATTTTCGACTAACTGTTTCCTCACAACGTTGTCTATGTTTTCATCAGTCGACTCAACTAAACCAAGGAAAACAAGGTTGTCGCGCCGTGATCTAGCCTCCTGGTCTATTATGCGATTTTCTAGTGCTGCAATGCGGTCATCCTTTGGTTGGGTGCGGCCACTGGTTTTAAGCTTATTTTCAAGGTCGCTAACCTTCGTGGTAAACTCAACTCGCAGTTCGTCTTTGGCTTCTTCAATCTTGAAATCCATACTAGCTTCAAAATCTTTTCTGAATTGTTCCAGGTCTTTCTTAATTGAGTTGAATTTACCATCGATTTTTCGTTCCAGATGTTTCCGCATCGACTTAATTTCTTGGAAAATGTCCTCTAAAGTAAGTTCTTTCTCCGTTTCGCTGTCGGATTCTCCTGCAGATTCACGGCTTTCGGTATCTGTATCTGGATCAGTTTCTCCATAACTTTTAGCTGGTTGCGATTTCGATTGTGTATGAGCCGGTCTTTTTGTTGGAGGGGTACTGGATTCCGAGCCTTTGGACAGAGTTCGTTTAGTATTCCCACTGCCAGCATGTTCTGTTTGTTTATCGACTTTGTCTTTGGTATTACGATCATCATGTTTACTACGATTACGGTTACGATTGGTATTCGAACCACTGGCTAAGTGCTTTGAATTTTTCTCCATTTTACAGTTCTCAATAACCTTTCACGACCGAAAATAACTCAAGCGGAACGGTGAACAGGCTGTACTATACAGAGTGTGCTATAATAGCCTGTACTCTATATACGAAAATGTCCACACTTATGTTCTATGGAAACTTTAACTTGTCAAATTCAGTAGTTAAAAGCTTCAAACTTCGACAAAATCTCACCAGAATGCACAGTCCGATGTTACGGTTCTTCCTTATGCGGTTATTCCTAGGAAAACCAAATGTTCTTGTTCCCAAAAGGAAGTTTTTAGCTCCCGTGCCAATGACACGACTCTACAGTCCGCCATGTTGAATTCAACACGTAGCGATTCACAGTGGCTACAGTACTCCACGGGAATCATATCTATTCATGTTTCATACATAGCTAGAAAATTATGTATAGTTTATTACTAGTTTTAAACGTTACTTTATGGTTATTTGCCACACGATGTTCATTAGAACGAAAGCCGATGAACTTACTCAGCATTGCTAATCATGATTACCAGCAAATTATCTAAATTATACATGTAATTAGGCTGTAGTAAATGCTGTGTGACAAGTAACCGTTCTAGTGTGTCAAAACAAATAGATAATTATCATCTGACTAAGTCCTGGAAACATCAACAAACAGCATGTGAAAGAGTGAACCGCACCGCACCGCACCATTTTTTGCTGTAAACCCTATAGTAAAGCTTGTTGTACAAGTATACACAGTCGCAGTTGTAGTTGTTGTAAAGCGTATATTTCACTTAGAAGAGACCTTTTACCAAGATACTAACTACTACACTCGTAATCCGAGTATCTTCAAATTTGTAGAGCTTTTTGGAAAATATTTGTTAGGGATGTTCAGACATAGAAGATCTCTCCTATGTGATACGAATTAAATAATTACTTATCTATCAATCAAGATACTGTATTGTGAAAACGTAACGCCATCTGTATTTATAATTTTGTTCACTTTATTATTATTGTCATTCAAGTGTAAACGCTTTGACGGAATAAACATTATCATATGTAAACCCTAATTAATCCAGCTAAAATGATTGATAATTACATAGTAATTACTTAATTACTCAGTAAAACCCCATAACCCTAAAATGATTAATGCTATAAGCGTTTATCGAAAGAAAATTAATTTTAATCAATTATTTAACGCCTGCGAAAAAAAATGGAGAATTTCTGGGATAAGTTAATGTGGAATTGCAAATTTGAAATCGAAGTTTTAAGAAATTTGGGAAATTATGAGGTTTGGCGATTGGATAGATGATACAGGTCTTCGACTGGTCTAATTAAAAAAAAAAATTGTCAACTTGCGACCGACTTCGATTCACTTTTGCCTCTAAGCTGGTCTGCAACTTCATTGCCATGGTTGAAGAAGGAGCTCTTCTGATGTCTGCATCATCATGACTTCGAGCATATCGTGTAGCCCGGGGCCCGGTTTGGTTGTCACTCGATATCCTAGTCTTGAGTCTGGGTTGAAGTAGACATTGTCATTTAAATAACTTATTTATGTTATTCTGTATGAATTACCCATGTGTCTTGTATTTTGTATTTTCTTATTTTAAAATTTGTAACTTTATTGAATTTTGGAATTTTATCCCGGAATTTCAATGTAATAAGGATCAATAAAGAATTGAATTGAATTGTCACCTTATACACATGCCATCAGTGGATGCGGAGCCGTATATGACAGCTATGCTATTATAAATTGCTAATCTCATGAAACCTGCATTCCCCTAATATCGAACATATTTTCTAAAACATTTGAATATTGAAATTATATGTTTACAGGTTTTTATATTGACCGCTTGTAGCCGCCGATGAAATTCACGCCGGCCCTAGACAGATCGTAGATAGCTTCGTCATTCCACCAGCATCCCCATGTCAGGGTCTGTTTTTTTATATCAGACTTCCAAATCGTGTATACATCCGCCATTTAACCGAATAATCCGATTTACTTATCATTTCTATATATGCCTGCCGCTTCTGATATAAACATACATCCTTTACTATTACAATACGTCTTCTAATGATATTCAATGCAATATAACATTTTGACGTTCAAATAGAGGTCATTATATAATCACAGGAAGCCATTCTACATCTTTGTCAATAATATTTTGCCAAATAGCTTTATGTGTACACATAGACCTGTGACGTTTTGCACATCGATTTACGGTTGTCGTTTGTAAAATGACGCTGAATGGTTAACATTGTTTAGGTTTCATAATGGTAACGTTTTATAAGGCGTCAAAAATGTGGGAATAACCATAGACTCCATGGATAAACGAACTGAAATACATGTGTATTGGCCACATTAGGTGATGCAACCATAAGTCTGCCGAGACTACAACGAAATTCACTAGTTTCTATGAAATTTTCTACTCCAACCTTGAAGCTTACCGATTTATTGTTTGAAAAACGAGAAGCAAAATAAAATGTCATCTGCATATAAAGCTCGGTTAGATTGCATTTTCAAAAAGGGCCTTTATTTCATTTTGTTTCCTGAGTCAATATAAACCAGAACTGGATGAAATAGCTATCGCATATACAGTACAACGTTGGCCTAAGTAAATTCTAGGTTTATGATCTTTACTTATGTCTTTTTTCAACTGGATATTCGACCTGATATAATTAATTTATCCAAAACGAATATATGATTTAGGGCATATTGCGGAGCGAGCAATCTCAAACTGTTTCCAAGGCAACACTATCCGATGAGTACTAGCTCGGGAAAAAATACATCTAAACGCTGCATTTAATTGAAGAGTTTGTCCTTGAAAAACGGCAGTGATTAAGAAAAGAAAAATCAATACAGGCATTATTGGCAGATCTATCGGATTTTAAAGACTGCACAGCACGAGGGTCCGTGCAAGCACTAAGGCACTGATATAATGTGATGGAATTTTAGATTTGCATGATAATAACATATTTAACGAAGATGTAACGGAAAGCACTTTGAATTTCCAAAAATGATGAATGGTACTTGCGACACTCCATAATTCAGACGTGCTTCACGAAATGTCTTTTTGATGCCGTTCAAACCATTACAATAATGTTATACAATATTCGTTATGTAAGAGGTACTATGTGCGAGTTGGTGTGCACTACGTCATCAGTTATTGGCGTTTGAGAATCACAATTAAACTTGTGCGTTGATTTTGTAATTAGATACATCTCATGACTCTTATTTTCTATTTGATAGACTTCGATGTTTTTTTGATAATGAATTTTAAGTGTATGTGCCTTACGTCATCAATATTCGGGCTAGCCGGGTAAGACTGGTTGCCGGTCAAATCAATTCAAAAATTCAATATATTCAAATTCAAAATAACTTTATTGAACCTTAAAGTTATATTATATTATTCATTGTCGATGATATTAGGCAATGTATACGTATTACGTTACTCAATGCGTCAATGAATTTTCAAGTTTCCTTGTTTTGTTCTCGGGCATACGAATATCGCGTTGACCTATACGCCCCGCGGGCTGAACGATCCTCCGACCGAGGATATTATTTAGAGAAATTCATCTCGTTTAGATCTGCTCGATACACATGGGTTTTGCGTTTCGGTGTATAACTCCTCATAAAGCGACTCGTAGCGTCAGCGAAAAACGATGTTTTCAGTAATTGGACCAGGCGAGTTGTTATTAGCGCTGTCAGGCGCACTGGTAGTTTGACTGCGGATAATCTGGTTAGTATTCATAGAAATGAATTTTATGCGTTGATTAACTGTATTAAACAGCACAGCTTTCAGTGACAGGTTTCAGCATATCGGCATTTCATTCATCACGCGCTAAATAAAGCTCCCGAATTGCTGGAATACATCCGCCCGAGCACACATACAGACTTTGATTGTCCGTATTGATTTTTACGAATTCAAAAATGCTGAACTGGATAGGACGTGTCACATATTGGGAAAACGACATCTGACTGAATTACCGGACAACGTTCTCTGTGACGAGAAAAAAATATCCGAAACATATCCGAATACGTCTCTGTAAAAGCATTTTCAGTGCATCATTTCTCTAACTATCGATTGAACCGGGAAGATACGAAAATATCCCCCGAAATGAATGACTTTGTACCAAATTTAACCTAGGAAAAATCCAATGATCTCAAGCCCGCATGGAGGAGATTCCAAAGTTTGGGCCCAGAAGCCGAAAAAGCACGACCACCAGACATCTTAAGGAGGCTAGCAGTATTTATACAAAAGGCATGATAGCTTCATCTAGCCATCTCTGTGCACACGTCTTAATGTATATATAATGATATGTTGAACTTTACAAAAGACATAACTGTAATTGCAAATTGTAAATGTAACTGAAGTAACTGTATTTGTATAACTGTATGTAAACTGTTTATTTTTTTTGTATCCTGTGCTCGAAAAAAAAGTATTATCTCTGGAGCAATAAAATTAATCTGATCCTAAATCGAAAGTCATTTCGTAATAACGATTAAAAGAAGGTTTATTAGGTGTGATTGAAACTCTTTTTCAACGAACTTACGAGTTTACTATTTCTCATGGCCACTCACGTCTGGGCATTTTGCAGATTAATAAGAATAATCTTCGTCTTTGTCTCATGATTTATACGACGTTGGTACTATACAAAAAGCTGCTACTTTACTAAAAGCTTGGAGTAATTATCTTGACGAAGATATTAACATGATTACTCCAAGCTAAAAGATAACTAATAGATAACTCACGATATGTTAGTGTTTTTTGTTACTTCCATCGAATGTGGTATTTTGCAGAAGAGCTAATCTGTTTAATTTCATATCTTTTAGGAACGTGGGTCACTTTTGGAGCCCAGGTCACAGACGAGGTATGTTCATATTTGATCATTAATCATAATTATGATAACCTTTTTTTTCCTTTTCAATTTCAGTTACATAGGTACTGGCACTTAGACATAGTTAAATAATAAACTGAATGTAAATAAACGAATGTATAAGAGAAACCTAAATTGATTCATTATACTGCTGGAGCTTCTAAGAAACTGGTCCCTTAACCCCTCTACAGCAAACCAAGGTTTCACAGCCACACGACAATCCCACTACACAAAACTACGATAATTTATGGGGAGATGTTTTTCTAAGAGAATAGGGGAGTGAAAATATGTTCTGGTAACAGCGGAAACAGCAGTAGTTTGACTTCTTCCCGTTAAATCGGCAATACATTCATGTTTAGAAGCTTATAACCTTTATCGACATCTGAAGGGGACAGTTCGCGAGGATTGATTGATCGAAACACTGGTCAATAGTGTCGTGTATATCGTGGTTGTATTGATTCGTAATATTCGTACTTGTTGCACCACCGAGGGTTAGAGGTTACGGGTTTAAATGGGTAAACGCGGAATGATGCACAACGCAGGGAAACACGGAACCAGTAGGCGGAATATTGTTCCTGAGCGTTTCCCTCTTTACGAGAAACGGGAAACATGGTTTCGGGAACTACAATGCTTCCGATATCAAACCTGTTTGATTCTCTAGCAGCGATCACGCGGGACGATTCGGGCCAACTTTGACTCGCGCCCGATCCGATCCAATTAAAGAGTGTGTTCACACGTTAACCACTCACTCGATAATAAACAGCGCTTAAGCGCGAAGTGCGTCACTTCCGGAACCAGTTGCAATTCACACGCAATTTTGACCCGTGTATAAATATGACTCAGCCCTGTTTTTGATCCGACCAAATTTGGCTCGAGCCAACAAACAGGCCTTATTTGGCACGGAACAGAAATGCTCGTGGGATCGCAGCTTTCCATGTTTCCCTGCGCGTCGTCTGAGTTACGGGTGACTTCAATTATCGTAAGTCGCACACGGCAAAACGAATTTGTTTTACCAAAACAGAAAACACGTTTTTCACAAAACATTTTTAGCAAAAAATTTACCCTGAAACGATTAATCGTTCAACGCACACGGCATGATTAAAAAAAACATCGAAAACATTTTCACGAGGAAAAAACTGTTTTCCATGCTGCGTGCGTTGGGCTCTATATGACAATGAAGACAAAAGAGGGTTAAACCTAACGGTATAGATGATACGTTCGTAGGCGAATCGATTTAATTGGATTTCACTTCGCTACCCGAGACAAATACGAAACCTATTGTTTATCATGATGCTTTTATCGTGTCTATTGAAATAAGAAATCGGTAGAATTCATCTGTTTTATTCGAATTATCGACATTTCTGTTACAGTCTACGCGACATTTTCACGCGGAAAAGCAATCTGGAAAAAGCCAGACGGCATATAACGCTTTATCGTTGTTTTCGTAAAGTAAAGGGTTAATCGCAGATTATTGGTCGAGTTGAATAGTACCGGAACTGTCTGATCGCCTGATTGAATGTTTGTCTGGTTTCGACTGGTGCCAGTCTCCGGACGGAATTGATTTCGCAAACACCAGCAATCGTTAAGCACATCGTTTCTTTGGAATTCACGCGTTACCGCGGTGATATAGCTGATCAGAATTACAAATCCGTTTGCCGATTGAATATTATTGTGTTTTCGCCGATCTACCAGCAGCGCTCTACTGCAACGAAATATCATTCACTGGATTTCTGTTGATGCGACTGCGTATGAGAAGTCATCAGAACTGACTTCAACAATAGGGTTTATTTTGCTGGGTCGAGTTTTTAAAGAAGTTTTTCGCGTGTGACGTCACTGTGCGTCATATTTTCTATTATATGAACATGGATTGACCTTGTCATTTATTTGGCTGGTAGATTTGGTCTGATTAGTTTGGATTTGGTGTCCCTAACAAACTCACCGCACCTGCCGGTAGCGAAATAAGGGGTTTGATTTTGAAATCTGAAATCTAAAGTACAGATATATTTGTATGATCGGCAGTTGAATTTCCAGAATTTTTTGTTTAAATCGAAGTACATAATTGGTTAATTCGGTTCTGGTTCATTCCAACAATCTCCCAACCAGCCTGAACCGGCAAGCAACCGATTGGGATAAATTTTGTTGGCTGCCTAAAATGAAATATATCGAGATTTTGGAAATAACTATACTATAAGGTCGAGGTATATTTTATCCATTTTTTTATATTTTTTGGTCATTTTCCACGTACGAAACGTCCGATTATAGTTTATTGTGATTTTTTTTCTCGGGTCGACGTAGAAGTCGTCAAGTTCAATAGGCTAACTGGACTAAAAGATCACCGCGTTGACCTACATTCAATTATAATTATTTCATTGTGTCCGTGCGTAACCTGTGGGTCCCTTGTGGTTCGTGGTCCGCTACTGCCTCTGAAAACCAGCTACGTTCCCCACAAGTCTGAACGCATCCCGTTGTTATACCCCACCGCTGATTTGATTGGGACCACGTGATAGATATCGAAAGTTGGAAGGAAGACCTCTTGTTTAGGATATACGTAGTTTATTCAACTCACCAGGCTAGAAGTTATCTTTGGCTGTTCAGACTATATTTTGACATTTTCGCTCGCTGGACCTGCGACCTGGCATGTTGCTAGGGATACTGGAATCATTTTCCACGTGACTGATGATGAGCCAATCAGACGAACCAATCGCCGTGAGATTATTTATGGTTTATGGCCAGCTACCATACGCGGCTCCTGCGCGTCAGAAAAAAATTCAGAATACCATCATTATCGTCATAATCGGTCCCACATCCCGCGCAGTGGACATCAATCACTTGGTTATTTGGCATTTAACCAAACCGTCCATTAATTACAACTCGGTCGTCGATACAGAAAACGGCTCGCTCTCCTATACACGAAATAGTATTTGGTTGATGGACCTAAGGGAATTCTACTAAATAAGATACAATAATCCCTAAAACCATGTGCTCGATTCCCATCAGCAAACTGGTACTTAAACCTGCAGTCATCCCAAAAGAGTAAAACAAGTGCCCTTCACTTTCACTTCGTAATGGTCGTGATGACAGAATTACCAAATTATGCGACCAACCTTTATTAACGACCAACCTTTACGCGGGTCAAAGTTTAATGCCCCTACGCAATTCTTTCAGATTTGGTTATTTCATCTATGGTCTTGTTTTACATCTTCGGTAACAACTAAGAGAAGTGGCGGTGAAATAACGGGCACTCACCGGGGATCGAACCCGGGTCTTGTACGTAGAAAGCAAGCATGCAAGCCAGTAGACCAATAGAACTTGGCCAGTGGTCATACAGCTTGTCCTATATGCGTAACAATTCTTTCGCATATTTGTTCCTCTTTTTTTCTAGATGGCAGAAGAAATGGTAACGTTGGCGTACGAAAGTGGTATTAACCTGTTTGACACGGCCGAAGTTTATTCCGCTGGCAAGTGAGTATGAAACCGAGACACGAATTAGATCACTTCTGTTAAATGTTTCATATTCCCCATTCGGTACGAATCAGTCACGCGTGTCGACTGCGCAACAACGTTTTTACATCTCACAGTGTTTCTCCGTATTCGACGATCCCCGCACGAGTTTACGTCGTTGCAATCGTGAATCTTTTATACAATGCTAATTCCCTGATGGATGATCGTTAAACTCGCATTTTATGCAAACAAAAAAAACTTCCCATCATTTATCTTCCGATAACGGATATTCGGCTCCGTAGCGTGACGACTAGATCCATTGCTATTCTCCGTATCGAGGAGTCTGTTAGTTATAACAGTCGCCTACTGTAATATCATTCTAAAGCGCTCGTGCGGCAATTTGGGCCAAGTTCAATTTTGATTCAATATTTATTTCACAGAAAAGTAGAACAATAAAATAAAGAACTAAACAAATATGGAACTAACCAAATTAGAACATGAGAAAATAAAACATACATACAAATATAGCTGCAAAGCAGCCATAACGGGTTTCTGGTTTATTAGATATTGTACTAGCGAGCGTACAAAGATTTAAACGAAATCAGTTCATAATATAGGGATATTTTGAAGGAGTGATGAACACATATCCTGGGGCCGGTTGCATAGTCATGGCTCAGACTTAAGACCAGTCTAAGACCAACTTAGTTCTATAGCCAATCCAACAATTTAAGACCAGTCTTAAGATTTAAGACCAATTTTGGACTTAAGTCACTACTGTGCAACTGGCCCCTGGACGTATCGGCCCCACTCCGTGCGGTTGCGCCACCGCGCGGTATTTACGCGAAGCAGCAGAACACAAACATGGCCACTCTCTCAATTTTCAATGATAGAAATCGTGTGTGCATTTCAATTATTTCGGCTGTTAGGGTTTTAAGGCACAATATAAGTTGATGATGTGATATGGCGATGTTAATTAATGATAATTCCGCAGTGAAGCTAGTCACGAACGGTGCCGATTGAGTGTACAGCTGCCAAAAACACTGAAATGTGCGTAGTTGCGTAACTATTTGCAGTGAATTGCAGACGAAACATGAAGCCTTAACAGCCGTTTAAAGAAAAATTGTACCAATCGCAATCGTAAAATAAAAATGAGATAGAACCTAAGTTAAAATTCTGGCCATTTCTAAAATGTTATTATTAATTTTTAGTCAGTGCGGAACGTTTAGTTTTCCAACAATAATGAGGGGTGGTAGGTAGTCATGCAATTCAAGTCATCATTTATTACACGTTACTTCCGTGTTGTTGAAAATCTCGCGAGTCCTGGACCAAACCCCAATGAACAATGTGATCTGTGTGCTGGTCACAAATGCACACAGATCACACTACACTACCCATTACACACTCCAGTACCCACAGCTTTCATAGATCCATCCAAATATTTAGTGTCTTTCTTCCTGGATGTGGATTACATGAGTAATGATGGACCAAGTTTAGTAAAAAATTGTAGCGCGCTTTTCCTTGTGGGCCTTGTAGAGCCGTAAAGACCGCTGAATTAGGCACCCAATGAAAGAGAGAGAGAGAGATGATAAAGGAAGAGAAGACTGAATAGAAAATGAGAAACAGACGAGGCGTGCTTGAGAGAAATTATAGGAAAAGTAGACGAGTTCAGCTACGATTTCGCTGTCATAGTTCATTTTGTGTTCGGTGTTACTGGCTTCGGTACCGGCACAATCAAAAATCCATGTGTGATGTTTTCGGGGTTTGATGCTTTTTTCGTAGTTGTTTATTTATGTAGTTCTACCTTTCTCGGATATAAATAGAATGCCGGCAAATATTTATGTAGATATCGAGAACACATTACATTATTATTAGGCCATATTATTATATGCACGTATGAACAGAGACGTATGAATAAATCGTGCATGTAACTTTTGAGATAGAGTTAAATGAAAATTTGAGAGATGTATCTGTATATTTCTAACTTTTCTAAACCTATATACATGTATATGATACATATATGTATACTGGAATTCGAAGCTGATATTGCTAAAATATTCCATACATACTTCAGCGTGCCCGCCATATACATATGGTCTGCATAATTTCTTTACTTTTTGTTATGATTTATGCTATCAAAGTCGGTAGGTTATATAATGCAGTTATGATTAAGAGGGAATAAAGATGATAATAGGAGCTGCGAGGAAATTCCGTTTTTCTTAATGGAAACTAAAAAAATTCGCCTTCGTTTATTTTCATTTTATATACTACCAGATAGATAACGCCTGTTTTGCTGTTTCCAGGGCAGAAGTGGTATTAGGAAAAATCCTCAAGAAAAAAGCGTGGCGACGATCTAGCTATATCATTTCAACGAAAATATTCTGGGGAGGAAAGTAAGTTTCGATCGAACCTACCCGGTTTACTTGGCAACCATTTTTTGGGCTATTCATTTGGTCTCATCGACATTTCAATTGTTTTTATTTCAGGGCTGAAACGGAAAAAGGATTATCTCGGAAACACATCATAGAAGGATTGAAAGGCTCATTAGAAAGATTGCAGTTGGATTATGTTGATATAGTATTCGCAAATAAACCAGATCCACACACTCCTACCGAGGGTGCGTTCGTCCGAAAAATCAGAAAATGCCTGATCCTTCGAAATTTCTTTTACGTTCATCGTGCAATAAGCTCGGTGAAAAATGGCCGTCTTACGTTCCTTTGTCCAACAGACGATTTTCTAAAAATATACAAAGGACCAATATTAGCTAGAGCCCTTAATTTTTTTGGGTGACTTTTGAAGAGAACAAGGTCGACCGAAACGGAGATTGCAATATAATCGCACCAAAAGTAATTGATGTTACACATATAAAATACGTATCTTCGGCAAAGAGATACCAAGTATAACACTGTTTCAGTATTGAAGTGGTCTAGTTATGAGACACGTATATAGTCCCCTGTGTTATGCTGATAATGTGCAGTTTCCATTTATATCGCCCTTTTAATGCCGCTTGTTTTTTCGCTCTTACAGAAATAGTTCGTGCGTTTACCCATGTAATTAATCAGGGCTGGGCGATGTACTGGGGTACGTCTAGGTGGAGTCCCATGGAGATCATGGTAAGTAGTAGTAGGCCGCTCACCACTTCGGATACGATATCTAACAGTCGTTTCTTGCGTATGTTTTCGTGCGGCAAACTAAGAATTTCATTAAACAATCTTGTGAAGTTCAGGTAGTGTATTCCTCGATTTTATTGGTGCCATCCTAATACCCTTGAATTAAAAGAACTTGTGCAGGAATTCCAAGAAACTTTATTTCAATTTCATTTTTATTTAGGGAAGCCGCCCTTACGTTTTTTCATGTTAATTTCGCATGTTTGTTACAATCAAACTACAGAAACAAATTTGAACTTTGTTACTTATGAAAACAAGATATTAGGTTTCAAATTGATGCAAATTTGTCTGGAACGTGTAAAATTGATTAATTGGTATCAGTAAACTACATTCATATCGCGAAAGCAATATCTGACCTGACGGAAAATAAATAAAACGCACGATTGTGCAATCGTGTTCCGGAATTTTCTTCCATTTGGTCTCATCTGGACCGTCCTCCCATGTGCAGGGATTTAGTGAAATTGCTGCCATGAGTACCCTTATAACGATACAATATGTACTAATTTTTGACTCCGTAAAAACCGTTACAATAATGCTTTTTATTACGTTGATAACTACTAAGCGTTATTCAAGGGGTTCTGTGTGAGTCGATGTGCACTACGTCATCAATATTGGCGTTTCAAAATAACGAATTACAATTGCGAATTTGTTTATTAAATTTTGGCATTTATTTTGTAATTGAATATATTTCAAAACTTATTTCAATTTTGAGAAATTTTAGTAATTATTTTTGAGAGGATGTGCACTACGTCATCAATATTGGGGCTAGATCAGTTGTTCATCCATTCAATTCAATTCAATTATTCAAATTCAAAATAACTTTATTGATCCTTTATATTGTGTTATTCATATCATATCATTTATTTTCTCGACAACAGTAATTAAGCAATGTATAATATCTGTTATTTTTCCAACCGTCAATAAACTTTCATGTTAGTTTTCTTGTCTCAATATAGGAAGCATACTCGGTAGCTCGTCAGTTTAATCTAATTCCGCCAGTCGCCGAACAAGCTGAATATCACCTCTTCCAACGAGAAAAAGTCGAAATACAAATGCCTGAACTATATTCCAAAATAGGTCAGTATTTATCCGTTGTTGTGCCATCTATTGTACGCACGTAGAACTAATTAACTTTTCATTAGATTTTTCTCATTCCTCGGAATCATTTCATTTCGAAAGTTATTTTCCATAGCATGGGTTGATTTAAGTTATCAAAAAGGTTTTTGATCTATCAATTGTGTACTTATATATATATATTTGTACATGTATAAAAAGATATCGTTATAATACTTTGTATGTATGCAGAGAATACGTCTTGGCAAAATCGATCGTCAATAAAGTATATATTTCAAGACATTACAGTATGAACTTTGTGAAGGTTTGGATATTTGAATAAGCTGATACAGGAGAGACAGGAAAATCCAGCAATTTACTTTGTTGATTTAGTACATTCACGAAAAACACAACCTTCACTTATTTTCTAATTTCGATTAATTCTAAATTATATCGTTGAATATCAATATTTATCATCGTCATTTAATCGATATATTGTATGGTAGTCAAGGAGACGAGTTTTTTGTCAGTGCTTTTAATTTGCTATGTAAAATGAACTCTAACCAAACTGTTTCTCTGTTGATGTGGTCTTTCACCAATAGATGGCAGTATCACGCCGAGTAACGTTCGCCACAGTAAGTGTGCCGGAATCTCGTTGTCAATGGCGACTGTGTCCACGGATACAGGGCCGACTTCAGATGTCACGGTGTCTATTGATAAAATGTCTAGGCAACAAACCTAATCTTATTATCAATTGTGTAAAGTCAGATTTTCCGTAAAGATCGAAAACAATCGAAATCTCATGCATTTTTTTTCACTCGATTCCGTTCTACCTGTTCCAGATTCCATTATCATTTCTATTCAAATCCTACGCATGCGTTTTTTCTTTCTATTTCGTCCTGTAGTCTATAGATTAATCATTAATTGTTGTTCGTTTCTATCCGTACGAACGAAAAATACAAAATAAAGAAAAAAGTATTCAAAATTCTTTGCGCAAGGCTCGACGTTATGTTCGTCTCGGGCACACATGAATTGTTCAACGTGATTTTGAGTTCTCTATCACTTTGAGCCGACGTACGCTGCACTATTCATTTATCTATTGCGCCGCCATCTTTCTTCCACCATCGTCTCCTTTCTTCTTTTCGGTTGACGTTTTTAGTTTAGATATTTTGTGCAACTAATTATTTCTACCATAACGAATTTCTACTCCCAACGTTTTTTTTTTGAAAAAAATAATTTCATTTCAATTTTCGTAGATGTGGAAGATATTTCTCACACAAGTGTTTATATAACTACTTCCGTAAAAGAAAACCAAAAAAAATCTGATTTTACCTGTCGTTGCCTAGCGATTTAGTTTACGTCAGTAGACACTGGTTTGCATGACAACGGGTATCTAATCCGTTTCCACGGCAACTTGGAACGGATGCGTATACCGTGTTGTAAAAAAGTGTATTGATGTTTTGTGTGAGAAATATTGTATCCACCCTTTGTAAATGTGTGTGTGTGTCGTGCGTAATACATCTCCTTTATTTAACCCGACCTAAATCGAAACAACTAACAATATTCGTTCTAACTTCCGTATTCGTTCATACTGGTATGTGTTCTGCGAACGGAGGGTTTTGAAAGCAATATCGATGCGATATAGCTTATTTCTAACCGCACAGTCCCCTTTAATCCATAAGAACGGTATTTATATTGGATATTTGTTGGGTTATTTTTAGTATGATTCCAGGGAGGGTGGTTCAGTAGTGTATGCAGCATGTAACTAACAGATTTTCGAAGAACATATTCGAAAGAAAAAGGGCACAAAAGGAATCCATCTTATCGGCTTCTGTAATTATCAGTAGTCAGCTGGTTTATATAGTGAGCTAAACGACCTATAGGTGGCATTGTTTTAGTGTATGATACTTGTGATCGATGTAAACGGCTTTATAGTGACCCCTGACAAAAACAGTTCATGTCTCCTCCTGTCCTTTTGCTTTCACATAATACAGCCTTTTTGCAATCTTGAAGCACCCCGAATCAATGGCGAATGTGTCACTTGAGCGCTTTGTAAGTGAAAATTGAACCAGCGTTGCGGTTCATGCGATTTTCATTGAAGCACGGAGCAGTGCCGTGGCATGGCCATTTTCGGCTTCGGTTGAAATAATGGGAATTATCGTTTCGAATAAGTGGCAACTAACAACTCTCTGAGATAAACTGTAATGGTTTATTTAATAAAACAATGGCTACGATAATATAAATATAAACTCTGGCTACGACGGCGCTTTGGGGACATATTAATCAACAATAGTCTCTCTAATCCAACCTCTAAAAGAATTCTTTTAAAAACTTCAGAAAATTATGCCGTTCAATCTCAAGTCGATTTGTTGTCTTGCTTTCAAAAGTTGCAGAAAATCATTCTATACCACGAGCTATCTCTATATCGCCAGATGGTGTGCACAACCGTCAGGACACAATAATAGTCACCAGAGGTGCGGCCTGGGTTCGAATCCTATAGCCTTTTACATAAAACAATATCGGCAAATCATGTCCCCGATAAACTCAGATTCAACTCAGAATCGTCATTCATAGAATTTTAGATATTATGGATAGATCTCGATTGAATTTAAGAAGAATTCCGGCATCGTTGTCCAAACACAAATTCAGTTGCCTCGATGGTTGATTTTCGCTTGCCACAGTTAACTCCGGAGTCCTCATCGCGCCGTCGTATAAAAAACCTGATAATAAACTTACTGATTACAAATTTGTCGATAAATGAATAATCGATCAATTTACTGACGTTTACGAATCAATCGGGTATTTTTTATGATTTATATATCTTAGATCGTTAAATGTGCTTTTAGGTATTGGAACCATGACATGGTCACCATTAGCTTGCGGTATTCTAACTGGTAAATACGACGATGGTATTCCCATATACTCCAGGGCTGCGCTCAAGGTAAGCCATGTTTAATGGCGTGTAGCTCATTAAAAATAAATGATAGGAAATTCAATACATGTCTCTGGAAAAATGATCGAACGGTTGATCAGTGGAGAACGGTTCACTAAATGCTTTTTTTCGAAATCAGAAAACAAAAAAAAATTGATATCTTGTTTCCCATTTCTGATGAGTTTTAAAGTTGACCCGGCCGGACGCCTATCTCTGTACATTACTCGTTATCAAATCTTGATCACGCTAACCATAACGGACCCTGCAGCTATAGAAGTAAACGGATTACAAATATTTCATTGCAGTTTACTAAAAGACCCGGCCGATTAGGAGAAACAATGTATCATTTTATTCTTAGCCTAACTTGAATGTTCATTTATCTGAAATTTAAAAAGTTCGAGTCTAAGAATTCAAGTCGTATTGGGGAAAAGAGAACCGATTACGCAATGGATATTTCGTTGGAGGAAAATGTTTTTGCACGTTGTAGGGTTATGGTTGGTTAAAAGACAAAATATTGAACGAAGAAGGTAGACGACAACAAGCGAAACTGAGAGAAGTGGCGCTGATTGCAGATCGGTTGGGCTGTTCAATGTCACAACTTGCCATAGGTATTAAGACATGGAATTCATTCTCATTATTCATGGGGAGCCCCCGCTGACCATAAGCTATGCATCTTCCAGTGGCAAATCCAGTGGAGAATGTCATCTTGAAAAGCCCCTTTGAATTTGCTCTTTATCATTTTGTTTTTTTTAATCATTTAATAATCTGTATTTGATGCACTTCTACTGGGGCTTGTATAGGTAATTGACGGCCAAGTTGTGGAGCGGTGTGGGCTAGTGGTATGGGCGCTCGACTGTGCGAGAAACCAGGTCGTGGGTTCGAATCCCGTACATTATCGTAGTGTCCCCGGGCAGGCACTCATCCTCATTGCCTCTCTTCACAAAGGGGTATAGTTGGTACCTGGCCTAATAGATTATTTCTGAGCGCCTAGCAGCTGCTCGGGTGTTACTTCTCCCCAGGGAGAGATGACTGATATTTGAGTTAACTGCTGGGGGTGATAATACCAATTTAATGGAAAGCGCCTTCGAACATTGTATCGCAGTGTGGAAATGGCGCTATATAGAAATTGAATAACTATTACTATATCAAGTTTATGTATAATTTCAGCTTGGTGTTTAAAAAATGATAACGTACATTGCGTTCTGTTAGGAGCTTCTTCCGTAGATCAGTTGTATGAGAACATGCAGGCTTTACAGGTGAGTTAGTATACCTGATAATGTACACACTACTTCCCTTCCCGTTTATTCTCTTTCTACCCCGCGTCCCTTCGCCAAATCCATCGCAATTCCCTTGATAGGAGCTGGACGAATTCGCCAGAGATCTGTAATTTTCACCATTCCGTTCAAATGATAATTTGTTGTAAAATATTCTGGTCAAGAAACGTCAGCATTCTGTATATCGTTCCCACGGTTTCGTCGCGGAGGATGATAGTCCATATTTCAGGAGCCGCCAGCAAGTACCGCAATTTGAGATTATATACTCGACTCTTCGGGTCAAACTATTTGACACGAATTTTGACTGCGGAGTCTAATTCGATCGAGAATAATGGGACTGCTGTCGAGAAGTATTCATCATGCATCCTCTTTTAAGTAGTTGTCTTAAACTGAATTCGCAATCTTGTTTTGACAGGTTATTCAACTGTTATATTTTTTATTCAAATGCATCGTATCTATCGGAATTATGTCATATGCAATTTCGTTTATTATCGAAACACTTTGTTATATTTATATTGCCTTTCACTGTCGAAATTTCCTCTCCATTACATCGAGAATTTTTGAAAAAGGTCAATAACCTCTATGCGTATCAGTCAATTATTTGGAAGATAGATATTCTGTTTAGCAATATTTACTTCGACACTTCGATGAGACCAGACGAAGGTTAGGATCCAGTTAGTCACTTACTTAACCATTCCTTTCCAGCATGGCTTTTATTTCTGCTTTACCTCACCGTATCATAAGCTTTTCATGCGTTCAACTGAAGTTCGAAAATAGATATTCTTCGGATTCAGTCATTCGAATCGAAATTAATATTTGGTGAAAACGTATCTTCGTGTATTTTCATGAGTAATTACTATAGAAATACACGAAGATATGTAATATGTATTTTTGCCGTGTATTCGCCTAATTTTAATTCATATGTTTGGGAGGTTATTCGTTTACGAAAAAGTTGAACATGTTTAAAATCGAAGAAGAGCAGCAGATTTTCAAGTTTGAATACCTGAGGTGATAGAGTTTATGCATCTCGTCTAAAGGATGTAAATCATATGACAATATCTGAAAGGCTTCTCTCGACAGATTGCAGTACACTTGACTATTTTACGGTTGTATACAGTAGTATCTGCAGAAACGATAAGGGGCCTCGAGTTTGCAGGTGCCATTATGTCGACATATCGCAATATATCGCTTCAAGTCAATATGAATATGTCGACATATCGTGACCTTTTGACCTTTTCGCCCATTTCCCACGTGGCAATTCGTCATTTGACGACACGTCGAAATGGAAGACGGAGACGCCAGAAATAGGAAAAAAGAAAACGAAATATGTCGTCCAAACGTCACGATATGTCGACATATCAGTTTGACTTGATGCGATACAATGCGATATGTCGACATAAATATGGCGACCTTTTGAATTGGAACGCGACAACTCGAGGCCCTTTACGCGCTTCCGTAAGTATCTGCTGCTCTTTTAAATATGAAGTAAAAAAGCCTTTTTAGCACAGGTTTTTATAATTGATGGCGATGGATTTTATTGTTTGTTTACTGCAGATAGTTCCTAAACTCAGTAAAGATATACTCGTATATATGGACTCATTATTGGATAACAAACCATCTCGAAAAAGACCTGTGTCATTATTACAACATATGCAATCGGCAGGGTTTGTAATATTATTTACTGATTGGTTAGTGGTTATAACCTATGTGTGATACCATTTTTGGGACCTCACTGTGTCTAAGGGTTGCCACAGCGGTTGTCATGACCATGCCAGGTGCAACAACGAATACAAAGTATTTGCAAAATCATATTCATCTATACAATACTGTTTCGATATAGCATAACGTACATCTGAGATTGCAAATAGTAAGTTGTCCCATTATATTTCTAATGAGTTCTTAGTCAGTGATGGTCCTAATATGGAATGCTGGTATCAAATTTAGGCGGCACCCTTAATAGCCAGATTGTTTGAGATGACCTAGAGTAACATATTCCCGTAACAATAGCTTGTATGGTAGTTCTAACCGTGATTAATATTCATTGACTTGATATGAAAAACCTGTTAGTTACATATTCATACGCCCAGAAATATTATGATAGTTGTATTACTCATTTATTTTAAACAACTACCGTATCTTGTCAGAACCCTTCAAAATCTCTCGAGTTACCGCATTTCGATTATGAACCACCAAAAAGCATGTAAATAATCGATGGAATCTCTCCATTCTTCCCTCTTCGGAATGACGACTGAATTTTCTCAAGTTGTGTTGAGCATATATTTAAATTCCACCGTTAGCCTGTAGAATATTTATCCTCCTGCTATTTACCTCGCTATATTATCTTGTTTACTCTGTTGCAATTGTCCAAACAAAGCTGCAGTTTTAGATTTAGGATTGCTGATAGTTTTATACATACTTCATATTACAAAATAACCTACAGAATTATGTAACTTACGAACAATAAGTATCGAAAGATATTAAAAGAAATTTATTCCAATTTAATACATTGTAATCATTTATACTTTAAGAAGTAACAACTAACTTCATAGACGTGATTGGGCAAGGGTCGCTCAAATTTAAGCATGCATCCAGCTTAGAATAATTCTGATTTCAGAGCTATTTGAGCCACCCGGTCCATCGGTTTGATGATAACAATTTGATATTTTCAAGCACCACACTCTTCATGTTGCCATGTTCACGCCATAGTTGACTTTTAGAGATAATGTTTATTTTTAAAGGACTGTAACAACTACTGTAACTAGTAAATCAACTCCGAAGCCAAAACCTTTAACGTTTGAGGAAATATTTGGGACTGCAATCCGGACTTAAGTGTAAGATATGTCATGCTTTCTAATGTATGCGTGTGTCACTCAGTTCCCGGAATACTTGTATGGCGATCCCTTTATTTATCAAAGGTCTCCATTCCAAAGGTAACCTCCTGTCTCTCAAAAACACGATAATTTGACCCAGGTATTCATCATCAAAGAAAGATGAAATAGATATTCTTGAACGACACTTCGGCAGTGGTAAGAAGAGACGACCGGAAATGACCTTGGAATGGCGGCTGTTTCGAGTTCAATTTGCGCATGTGCAATTCTGGCATGTTATTAACAATTTATTGATGACAAAAAGAAACGTGTACATATGTACATATATTATTTGAATACTGATTTTTGCAGATAGAGTTGATAAATAATATATAGTCTCTGTTCAATACAGACTTTTATTATAATTCATGGTTTATTAGATGAATTTATAATGATATGTAAAAGATAATTACACTGATCGATCGAATCTACAATAAACTGTCTAAACCCTTTGAGATACAGACGTACAATTTTGATTAATATATTTTTGAAATTTTTTGAAACTTTTTGGAAATTTTTTAAAAATAATGTCCAAGGAAAATGATTATGACAGCAACTTCTTCGCGCCTCTAGTTAAATGCTGAAATCTTGATTGTATGTCCGTTATTCGAGTAAGGGTATAGGGATTTGAATTCGACAAGCTGAAACTGGTTTAGTTGATTTGATACTAATTTCCCATGTATTTCATGATATATAGCGATATTGATATGCCACCAGTAGAACCACCTGAAACGAGTGGCGCCACCAACGGTATTTTGGCCAAAATATTCTTCCAATGCATCAGGTATATTATAAAACGCACCAGTTTTTTTGCACCTTTAAAACCAACAACCCGCATGGCATCTGGTTATTTCATTTCACCGTCGTGTCTATGTCTGTGGAGGGCGAAGTCCTAACCCTTGATTTGATTGCCTAATTATTTGTTTTACCGCGACTTACATAAACATGTAAGTTACACACCGAGTCTACTAAACCAGTTCAGCTAATACGTATGCTAATTTTGTGATTCGTCTGTCCTCCAATTATGAATATATTTGAAATCTATTACAAATACGGATGTGCTGTATATATTGGGACATATGTCAAACGCTTCCTGGTGGAATTTTGAATTCCTATTAATCTGCTACAATGGGATTCAAGATTTGTTCAAGTAAATAATAGCGCAATTTCCGCCAAACCGTTTTCCATAACGACACAATTATTTTGATAGAAAGTATAACGGTAATTATTTCACGTTTCAAACGTTTCTGCAATATTCATAGTTTCCTAACGATACGCACATCATAATCCTTTGAAATCCAGCTGACATAGAATAAGCTCCCCTCTTTACACCCCAACCCGATATGAGCTTCATTTCGTTCTATCTCAGTCCAGCTACTTTTCTCGTTTTCTATCTCCGTTGTTGAATTGAAAGAACCAGTTGACGTTTAAAGAGTGTTTCCCCTGAATGTAATCAACTAATTGATATATGGTGATTTTCTATATATGTTATACTGAACTAATACAGTTCGAAGGGACATCCCTATACTCCCATCGCAATGATATTTGATTGATGGTTTGATAGCGGACTAAAATGCAGTTATCATTCTACGCGCAGTCTGGGTCCACCCTCGCGGACCTTCACGATTAGGGAATAGTCTAACCATTTTTTATCACACAGGCTTTCTATCACATTGTGTTATAAGGACTTTACCTGAGACAGTTCTTTGATTGAAAATAAGCTAGCAGTAAAAACCTAGATGTTAAACCACATCACGCCTTTTGAAAATCGTGATCGACCTCAGGCTATACCCGAGAAGTCCCAGGCTGTTGATTGATACCTGCATTTAAATCTGAAGAGAGAATCATTCAAACCACACGCAATATTCGGCTATTACGACGATATGATTTATCATGCGCAACTGCTTATTTTGTCGTTATAAACAGTTCGGGTCTAATCTACGTATATCTGTCTATGGTAAACGAAGCTTCGTTGGTGAGTTTGCTGTTTTTGTTCCTTGGATTTGTGTGATGAAAGAAGGAACACATTTTTTTCCACCTAACATTCATAATTCGTGCGTGGAGAATAACTGTTCCTTGGTTTGTAAAAGAAGGAACTTTTGATCACGTGAAAAGACCATTGACTTATTGAGTTTTAACAATCGGATCGATCCGTTGGCGAATCAAGAACAGCTGATCTAATTTTTTTTTTGTTCTCGATGATGCATTTTTCTTGAATGTTTTTATTTTACGGGAAACATTCGTAGCAAAAGTTTCCTAATTTTCATTATATACAACGTTTGTTCTTGTGTATTTTCGCGAGATGCAGTCACTTTCAATACCCAAACAACTGTAAACAAAAACGATTTGAAATTCTGCAATTTCACACAATGTAGGTGCTTTTACGAATAGATGACGCATAGAGAATAATCACGCATAGATGATGCAAGTGCTTGGCGTTCAAATTACGTCACCAAGCCGTACGTGTAAAGTAGGAAAACTGCAAAGCATTGTCTCCTGCATTGGCGCATGACGCATGCTGAAAATATATGTCATGTTATAAGTAAATTAGAAAGAATCTACAAAAGCGATCGCCTGATGATACGCGATGCAAAAAAGATTCGTTTCTGTTATTCAAAACCGTTTAAAGCGTACGAATTTCAAATGTCAATCTCTGATGTGTTCCTTTCGTTCTGTTACATTTACACGCTATGTCTGCTTTATTTTTCAGTACGTCCCAAAGTTGACACCGACGCTTATGGTTGAAATTGATAAATTACTTGGCAACAAACCAGTGATCAGAAGAGAACCACCGACCAGGTGACTAGCACCGGAACCGACCTGTAGTGCTTACGGAGGCATGCGTCCCCCGCCCGCTCAGGGAGGAGCTGGGCAAGCTGCATGTTTAATCCAATAAACATTCAATTCACCATTTAAAAGATATGCTGACTATGAGAAATACCTAAGTCCACTCATTGAAATAGAGCGTGTACGACCTCCTTCCGAGCCTACTAATCCGACTGATTTAACTTGAACAAACTGTTGATGAGTTTTTAAAGGTGATTGACTGATTATAACTCTTATTGTAGGCCATTCTACTACTCATTATTCCCGCGGACCGGTGGTTATCAAACACCGTTCTGAAGGTGGTAAGTGTGACACTGCGCGCCACCTATTATTGTTACCGGTAACACACGTACGTGTAGACACTCGACATGATGTGTTTTTGTTGTATGTACGTAATTCTGCTGTGTACGCAACGAAACGGGGGTACGGTACGCGCCTGCAGGGGGCACCACTGTACACACACACAATATGTGTCTATACAAACTCACAACCTACACAAATATGTATCTACGTGTGCATACGATGTTATACCTATTAAAATTCCATATTTGTGTCCAAAATCTAGGTTAGGGAGGAGGAAGGTATGATTATTATGGTCAGTTTATGGTGAGAATTGCATGTACTCAGTAAGCACCGTGGGTTGGTTCCGAGACCGAGAAGATATGGCTGATTTTGACGCTATATGACGCTGCTATAGATCCTCATTATTATTGGCTGATGTATTATCGATTTTTGCATTAATAATGAGCTTCTATCGTACCACCTTATTTGTTATTGTAAATTTTGATTGTTTTTATTGTTATCGTCAGATGTTTTCTGACATTTTTCTCAATACCTATATGCAATAAATCATTTAATATAGATACAGTTTTTAAGCTCTTCGCCGTATATATGTGGTTCATACATGTCGTAAATGCACATGTGATGCGGAAATCTTTCGATTGTACATAATTATGTATCGGTAGCCATATAGCAATAGCAAATGAATGGCAAACGAGAACAAGATATGTTTGATACAGCGTTATAACTGATAGAACAACATTGTAATGAATCATAATACATTGTATGATTATAAGATAAAGCATAATACCCTATCTTATTGTTTATTTTTAAAGTCTTCGTGAAAATACGCGGTTTTCGATCTTTAGATTGATATTCTTTTACCGAATCATCTCTACAGAGCGATGCTTTCAAACTATATTAATAAACGTGAACTTGTTGTATTAACTACCAGTTAAAACGTATATGATAATGATGATTATATTTATTGCCGATTTCAATCTGCTTCGGAACTTGTAAAAAAAGGATTTCTCCGTGTTTAAATGCACCTCGTTATTCATTAATATGAATTGATTGATTTGTTAAATGAATTGAAAATTTATTCGTCAACTGTTTCAGATCATAGAGCAGTGCTCGTCAAATCATTATATATATATTTCAAAATGTAAGAGCGGAAACGAAGAAATTATTTTACTGAATCATTTTTCCAGCCAATAGCTCTGACCATTGTGAATCAAATGAAAATAATTGTTCTTTCTGCTGTTTATTCGAATGTATACTGCTCTTTGGTTATAGAATTGTCCACTAGACTTGTTTATTGTGTATAGTTAGAATTTGTTCATAGAGGTTTGATTATTCAACGATGTTGCTCAAATCTTTGTAAATTATCATTATTAGTCGATGCACATGGATTCTAGAATATTTCTCTCATGGTTCAATAAATAAAGATGCCGTTTATCGATTTAAAAGAAAAAGAAAACATTATTTATTTTTTTTTCTTGCCGATTCATCTTCGGGGCGCCCAATAATCTAACCAATTATCTTTTGGGCCAGTTGATAAATCATGAGTCCGATTTTTGAACCTCGAGTCAAATGGATATCACACAAGTCACCAAAAAGATCAGAAATTGCCCTTGATAATGCCACTATATCGGAACGAATGAAAAACATGGCATTAAAACGAATTTGGTGTTATAAACAATGGTATTTCGATTGGATTTTAGTTATTCAAAAGCTCATTTGCAAAATTCTCTGAAAATATTGGCGTTTAGTGAGCACTGGCATTAGAAAGGATGGCGTCATAACCGACTTCGACAGTAGTTTTAACTGATGACTTGGTCACTACTATATACAGTACTTCAGCCGGATCTTGCTTGCCACAAGTGGAATCCTGGTTTCCCATAGAAGCGTTGAAGGTCCGTCGTTTCATAAACTGACACCATTAAATCGAGTTCACACCATCAGAGATGACATCTCTCCCTTTAAAGTATGTTGATGGATTCTAAGTGGTTCTGGTATTTATCCCTCGTCGTCACTTCTCGGTCATCTGTGATCTTCAACGAGATCGATTAAAACCATTAAATCTTAACGCAATTGAATCAGGGCCAGATGCATAAGAAAATTGATATTTCATTGGATCTATTGGTTTTTCATCCGTTTTGACGTGCCTTTGGCTTCGACGACACAATACATCCATCTTCTAGCGGCCATACCCTTCAGTCGACCGAACAGGGTCACGGGGAAAGATTATATATAATTTGGGATTGATGAATCCTTCTTTTCGATCGATCTCGCAATGACACAAACACGTGTACCAAATTCAACGTCAATGGGCAATTATCCCGATTTCCGAGCAGACTGCGCCTAATTCGGTTTTCGTATCTAGTCGACTAGTGGTCGGAACTAATAACCGAATGCGCTTGATTTTTCGAACTTGTCTACTACCATGATAAAGTTCCGACCAATTAACATTCGGTTTCACTTAATTCGACTATAGTCGACTAACTCCGATAACCGCAGTTGGCCCTGGCAATGTGTTATTAAACCCGGCTATTCTCTCGAGTTGCGTCGATGGCCAATCCGATATAAATTGACGCGACTCCGCCTCCCAGTACGGCTAAAACGCATTTAAGGTGCATCAGGGACTTATAGGGACTAGGTTACTTTATATATTAGTAACGTAGTAAATGTCCATCGGAAAACATACAGCCAACTCTCAAAGACAGCCAACCCCGCCTAACACCAGCAACATCCGGAGATCGAAACGTGTGTCTTTGAACTAGTCATACCTCGATTTAACGCCACCCTTGGCGATTCCCGATTGTATATATCTAGTTACTCAACTTTTACGATGGCGGTAAATCGGGGAATATTGTAATACATTAGTATGGGATTGTACTAGGATATTACGCTGGCGGTATGCGAGGGGCGGTGGGTCAGAGCCGTCGGAAGGAATATTTCAGTGGCGAAGCTTATTTCTGAAAGGGGGTGTGGAGGCCCTCCCCTAGAAATATTTAAAATTCAATCTCCGGAGATGCGTTTTGGCCCTTTTACGGTCTCATTCACAGAAGCATGAGAAGCCGTGAGCCAACCACCTAGTACAGAGAACGACGAGCTGCTACGCGGTACAGCGTGCGTTTGAAAAAAATTTTGTAAGGCAAAACATTGTTCCGTTCCGACGGCCCTGTGGGGTAATCCTCGTTCATTTTAGATGCGAATGTTGTTTTCAATGAAATCCAGGCGGTAGGCGATGTTGGCTGTAATCGAGGTTTGACTGTAGGCACAACTAACCGATGGACTTTTAGACGTCCATGGTCGTATTTAGAGTGCATCAATTACATAAACAAACAAAACACGTATATTTTCAATTGAAAACGTTTAATTTTCTATTCTCGTATTCATACATACATAAGTTACACATAAGCAGTTACAAGCGCACATCACAAGTCAATCATTATTGGTTCACATAAATTCAATCGTTCGCTCGGCTTTTTTACGATCTTTTTCGACTGGTTCCCGGTCGCTTTACCGCCGCTACCCGCCGGACCGGACTGCTGATCGCCTCCGTGTCGTTTCTTTAAATGCCATCGAAGCGACGATTGTTGTCTGGCGCGATACGGACAGTTATCGTGCGGACATTTCACCGGTTTTTCGTCGGTATGGCACCGCCTGTGAACGGTCAGTTGGTATTTAGTGCGGAACGTTAGACCGCAATCGTCCCACGAACACGGGTGAAGTTTTTCGCGCGTGTGATGCACGCGTACGTGTTGATTGAGTTCGTCTTTGCTGAAGAACAAGGCGCGACACGTTTCGTAAGAACACGAAAACGGTTTGACACGCAGATGCACGCGATCGACGTGCTTCTTGCGCATCGCAGCCGAATTGAAGGCTTTTCCGCAACTTTCCACGTGATCGCACATGTACAGCTTACACGAATGAACGGAACGTTTATGTTTGTATAATCCGTGTTTTGTTTTGAACGCAGACAACTCGCAAAGATCACACGAGTAAAGCTTACTGTTTATTGAACGTTCTTTTATAGGTTTATCACGTTTCGATACAGCATCACGAATTACATATAAACAGTCTTCGTGATCGTTATTTTTTTCGTTGATAATAGACTGATCTGCTGTATCAGTTTGACTGGTAGACTGACTAGATAGACTGACTGTATCAGTTTGACTGACAGACTGAACAGGTACATCACTTTGACCAGTACGCTGACCAGATAAATCACTTAGACCTGCAGACTGGCTAGATGTATCAGTTTGACTGACAGACTGAACAGGTACATCACTTTGACCAGTACGCTGACCAGATAAATCACTTAGACCTGCAGACTGGCCAGATGTATCAGTTTGACTGACAGACTGACCAGATACATCAGTTTGACCAGTACACTGACCTGATACATCGGTTTGACCTACAGTCTGACTATATCCATCAGTATGACCAGTATACTGACCAAATGCATCATTTTGACCAGTACACTGACCAGATACATCGGTTTGACCTACAGTCTGACCAGATGCATCAGTATGACCAGTACACTGACCAGATGCATCATTTTGACCAGTACACTGACCAGATACATCAGTTTGACCTACAGCATGACCAGATACATCAGTTTGACATACAGACTGACCAGATACATCAGTTTGACCTACAGACTGACCAGATACATAAATATGACCAGTACACTGACCAGATGCATCTTTTTGACCAGAGCACTTACCAGATACATCAATTTGACCATCAGTTTGACCGATAAGCTGATGAAATGCATCAGTTTGACTGAAAGACTGACCAGATACATCACTTTGACTGATAGGCTGACCAGCTACATAGATTAGGCCAACAGACTGACCAGATACATCAGTTTGATCAGTACAATGACCAGATGCATTAGTTTGACCTACAGTCTGACCAGGTACATCCATTTGATTGAAAACCTTATTGGACTTATTAGTCCCTTTATGATATACATGTACCCTATTCTTTATCTTGTTGTTAAATTGTTCAGGATTAGATGAATACAAATCACTAGATGATTCATCATCTATCGAAAAGGAGGCGACGGTAGGAGAGCCCTTTACGCTATGATTGACATCAATATGATCACATTGATGATGATCACTCTCACTTTGAGTATTACTACGATCATGTTCTGCGCAATCGGCTTCGCTTGCAGGTCCTAGGTGGCGCAGTGCCGTTCTTACTAACAAATCTAAAGCCATATCATCGTTTAAATCTTCCATATTCATATCCGACACTTCGCGAACACTTTGTCGATTCACCGAGCTGTCCTCGACAATGCCAACATCAGCAGCAGTCGAGCTGGTCGAATACTGATTGTCACTGACAACAACATCCTCCGATCTTGATTTGGTTGTTTTTCTCAAAGATCTCGGTCCGAAACTTTTCAACCTGAAAAACCGAATAACGAAGCTGTCGACGCTAACTTCTCGAATTTGAAAAGATCTTTCGATCAGAATGAATATCATACAAACCTTTTAATATCGAGTTGTTGATTTTCACAGTAGAGAATCAGTAAACTGATGAGAAATGCCGAAGTTCTGAGACTTGAATGATTCTGCAGTTTATAAAACCAATATTTTAGATCGGTTGAAACTTGTAAACATATGAATTCGTCGTCGGTGTTTTGTTGCTGTCTGCTGGTGTCCATATCTATGAATAAAACAAAGTTATCTGAATAACTCGACGTCAGGGTTCCTACAGATCATTCATTCCTGACTATATAAGGAGTTTTCAAGGAGTTTTAAAGGAAAAAGTTTCAAATTTTGAGGAAGTATCTGCATTGCCTTCATATCATAATAACAGTAAACTTGTACTGTTTATCTTGGTAAACCGTTAATTCGGTGGTTTTGTAAGCGAACTTTTATCGTACACTACCTAGCACGGATTTATAATTTGGTAACCACCTAATCGGGTAAAAAGAAATCCTGGACCCAACTGAACCAATCTGATTTAGGGGTAGTCTACTGTCTGTACAAAACGAACTAGACAAAAATTAATGCAATATCTTGATATTTTCTAGGCCTAATTCTATATTTTGATTGAAGGTTCGTACCTGAATGTATAGTATGACCATCAGAATTCAATCTTTTCTCAGCAATTTCCAATAACAGCGAAGTAAAAGATATATGCCCTTGATCTCCATAAGCTCGCTTCAATTTCTCCCATTTCTTTACATTTGATGCACCTGAAAAATCATCATAAAAGTATCATTCTAAATGTTTAAGCGGCTGGTAAGTAGTTGACTTTTAAGCAAGATTTCAAACAAGCAAAATACTACGGGCCAATATTAAAGAGCAGCTTTCTATGTGTCCAACTTTAAGTATAGTATCTAACTTATAACTTCCATATTTCTGATCAGTTTTCTGATTCTTCTCTCTAGGTTAATTCACAACCTATATTAGGCCAACTAACCCTAAACCCAACTCCAATTTGACAATCAATTATCAATAATTACCAGTCCAGTTATCATTCAGCAGTGTGCGGAGACTTACCTATGTAAATTCTCGACTTATTTTTTTCATCATCATCGAGTACTGATTTTCTGCCAGCACCAGTTCTACGCCCACCTCGACCAGGACCAGCAGCAGCAGCGGCAGCGGCAGCGTCAGTAGTGGTAATGGGATCACTGTCCAAATCAGCACTCATCACCGAACAAGAAGAACTTGTTGAAGAAGCGCTGGTAGCTTTTTTCAGTGGCTTTTTTGCAGGCAGGCTTTTAATTTTTTTTTTCTTTCTAGAGATTTTAGCCATCGTTGACTTATTTTTCAAGATCAGATCATTACTAATCAGAAGAGTTTAATCAAACATGCTCTAGTCTAATAAACGTCAAAACGAGAAACAAATTTATTTATTTTGTTTCGCTCACTGACCTTAACTGATATCGCTCGTTCGAGAAATTTGTGTCTTTTTAACCGTAAAAGTAGATGGCGCCAGTTACGGCAAACGATTTTTCTAGCGCAAGCGCTCAAATCTATCAGATTTTGATGCAGTAAAAGTGACTAAAGATTCATCCCGATAGCTGCTGTATTTTTGTTATTAACAAGCGTTGAACATTTCTTTCAAAAACAGAGATATAATCAGAAAAGTCACGACCAAAGATTAGGCGCGCGCCATCTTGCGGGTGTTTTTGCACTCCTCACCTCGCGTCAGTGTTTTTCGCGGTTGATTCGAAATTATTTTTTTAGGCCTATTCATCATAATCGCAGATTCTTACTTAACACACCGCACTGCTGAGGTATCTCAGCTCCAGAGAAATGAACTAACTAATTGGTTAAAACTCAGTACCGGTACAACCGCGATGACGGCGACGACGTGTGGTTTGCCTATCGTCCCGTCCGTCGGCATCGCTGGACAGTGGACTCGTACCAAAAATAGGCTAATTTTGGGCCAACGATCTTGGAAGCACGGTATTTTAGGCCTACTCCCTTATTCCCTTATTGACCTCTTTTGATCGAAGATGCCGATTTAATGAGCCGAACAGATACAGAAGTCAGAACTTAGACGATATATAGTTTTGAAATTTCAGGGGCGGACCCAGGCCCCAGGGAGCCCATGCTGGAAAAAGAGAGTTCATGTCAAATCATGAAAAGGGTGGCATGCCTTATCCGAATCGTGGTTTGTGTCCTCGCGCGAGCACCGAAGGTGTGGCTTTGCCTGTAGTGTAAGGGGGTGCGGGGGTCCTGCCCCAGAGAATTTTCCATGCTTTAAGCAGTAGATAGAGGCCTACTGTTGACTTTCGGCATGTCGATTTCGGAATTCTTCGTCTGTGTGGTTTTCGAAAGAGCACTTTCCCATAAAAAAGGGGCGTTCGAACCCCCACCCTCGTCCGCCCCTGGTTTTAATCTGGCTAATGATTTCATATTTCAGAGTTAGACGAAATTTTCGATGGATTCCACATCGCAAGCAACGCCGACGGCAAATGCTGCGTCAGATCTGGATAAGATAATAAAAAATCTGGGTATCTTCATCATTTTTAGATATCAAATACAAGTGATATATGATTATAGGCCTAAAATGACATTTGTATAGCTACTGGGTGTAGCCTATAGTAATTCCGCGTCCTTAATACATTTTAGAGTTCGAAAATCAACAATATGTCAAAACACTTGAACAAGAGAGTCAACATATTGAAGGTACATTGATAACAAATTTGATTTATCTTTGTCCCTCTCAGTTTAGCTGCGACTTGATCAATGAATTTATTTTTTTTGTAGCATTGGAAAAGTCAATCGAAGATAAAAAACAGAAGACGCAAGAAATCTTACGTTCGACGAGTCAACTGGACGAGGACACAAAACGCTATCATAAACTTTTCACTGACCTCAGAGATAATCTAGACAGGTGACATAAACGATACGAAATTTCGTTCGTTTTCATTTCGTTCCTTGCGAAAACACATGTAGGCATCGTTTACCATGTTTACCACGTAACCATACCATATTTTTGACGAAATAGATTAAGTAAATTCGCCGCAGCAACTTAAAGAACAGAACCTGTCAAAAATCGGAAACTGGCCGCGGCAATCAAAAACAGCCTGGGACGCAGCCTGGGACGTTCTTTCGCAATTATAGGCCTCTTTGCGAATTATCGTTATCCAGTGGAATTTCTAAAATGCGTACAAAAAAACCATTCGGAAAAAAATGAAATTCAAACATTTGTTAATATAAACTAATTTACTAAAAACGTAGATATTGTTCGGGTGGTTATACATGTACTACAGTCGATAAAATGATAGGCCCCTACGAAAAAACAAGCATTTTAAGACAGAATAGATTAGCGATAACAAGTTAAATCTACCGGTGTTGTTTTAGCTCAGAACTTCAATCTATTCGATTCAATCAACGTGAATATTGTAGGCCTTAGAATTTCAGCATAGGTCTAGCATTTTAGCAGTTTCGAGACTATCGATTCATTCTAGTAGTCATCTTCAAAGATACCTCTTCATTTTTAGTAGATTGTTTCAGTCAATATACACTTGCAGGAGCTTTATCTTTTATACACGTACGTCACTATTTTATGTGTATCTAAGGAAGATTGTATCGTTAAATCAAATTTTGAACTTTTGTCGCATTTTCAGTATGAAGAGTACGTCGAGTTTATTGGCCGAACACGACGAAGCGATGCGACGTAAATTGGAACAAGTTCGTCTGGATCGTGAACACGACGAGTGAGTTGCATTTGAGGATTTTCCCTCGGACGGCAGCTTCAGCTTGTGCACACTAATTCCTAGGATGCGGGGTCAAACTAATGCGAAAAATGTGAACAACTGTGAACAATGAATGTCTGCTTAGAAGATTGAAATGTGAAATCTGTGAAATTCATGAAAATGTGTATAAAAAATTTTATGACCCTTTTATGCCATATACAATGGAGGGAACTTGTACACAAGCTGTGTTAGAGTTTAAGAAATTTCAGTTCAATCTGACTGTCCGAATTGTCAGTAAACAATGTCATAATTAGAAAATGAAAGTGAAAAAAAGTGAAAAACCTGCAAAATTACGTATGTGCAAAAAATCCGAAAAATCTTGGGATTTTCCTACTGTGAAAAATGTAAATAGCCAATTGTTAAGGGCACGGGAAAATTGCGACCACTTGCACCTTGTTCCCCTGCCTGGATTCACCCCTGAACGAAATCTGGAATTTCCTTATCATAATGCAGGCCTATATCGTCAGGATATTTTTTTTCAGACGCGAATTTATGACGACAATGCAACATTACGAAGAGCTCTGGCAGGATTATAAACGCAAGTACGAAACGTTCCCGCTAGCTCAGACTTTACAGAAAAAACGGCAAGAGCTGCAATGCAAGGAAAGACGTTCGCGGGAACAACGAGCGAAATGTGAGGAGTTGAATCAAGCTATCGAAGAACTTCGGTCGCACAGAAGTGAGCACTATACCTCAATATAAAACAAATAGGAAATTGCGAGAACATCTGAACAAATTGATACCTTGTTTCTCACTTCTGCTGGTGCCTAAAGATTGGCCGCCTATCAATCTACCCTGTGCATTACTTTTCAATCTAGTTAACCATAACGGACCGACTGCTATGGAAATGAAATGATTATAGATTTTATTGTAGTTTACAAAAGAGACCGATCTGGCCGATTAGGAGACACAAGGTATCATTTTTGTCTAGCCTTAACTCTATTTCACGTCGAATTTTCTTTTTTTCTTTGTTGCAGAAGAAAATGAACCTCCGTTTGAGAATTTCAAGGATTTCGTTGTCAAAATGTATGTTTTTATAGCTTTATTCTCTCCTCGTATCTATTCGGCAAAATAGATGACCTTCTTATTTTCGTCGATTGATCGTTACTTTCCTTGTTTGTTGAATACAGAGCAGAAGTTAAATTAAGCTCGTCGAAAATGGAAGAAACGTTGAAACTCGATCACAATGAATACGCGCGTTTAGAACAAGAAATTCAACGTCGCCAGGAAGAGAACAGGCGCAGACAACAGGTATATTTTGAATTCTAATTCATTTCAATTTCATCTTTATATTCTACAAGAATTACAAATATTTATAAATAATTATGCAGTTTATAAAGCATAAATTGATTGGGACTGAAATAAAGGAAACAAACTGATAATACATGTAGTTACAACTTTTCATTCAATGGCACAATAAAGAAAAAAGAGAATAGAACAGAATTATGTATAGCCACCAATTGGCTAGACCCGATATATTTATGACGTAGTGCACACGTAGACATCCTTTCAAATATAATCATTAAAATTTATCATAAATAAGATAAGAGTTATGAAATAGGCCTATAACTAATTACAAAATAAATGCCAAAATTCACAATTGTAATTGTTGTTATTTTGAAACGCCAATTTTGATGACGTAGTGCACACCGACTCACACAGAACCAATTAAACAACACATGCTAGGTATCAATGTACATGAAAATTATTGTAACGGTTTTTTCGGCGTCACAAAAGTGTATAATAAATAGAAATTTGAAGGTTACACAAAACTCAATTAAGTAAGAGATGATGAAAGTGTATATTATATGTGACCTAAAAAAACAAGAGATTACATGTATACAATTACAAGTAACGAAATGGATTTAAAATGATACATATGTCGATTAACAGATTGTACCCAAAAATAAGAAAATAACATAAAACCTCACTATTGAATATTACGACGTGTATCTTATATTAGGAATACGAAGAACGATTGAACAAAGAACGAAAACGAATGGAAGCCGAGAGAGATAGGCAGGCAGAGTTGGAGAGAGAGGAGGCGGAACGCCAGAGACTTGCTGACCAAGAGAGGCAACGACAAGCGGCTGAAAGGGTCGAGGCAGAAAAGAAGTTCAAGGCAGCTGAACAAGAAAGATTGGAAGCCGAGACACGAAGAGCAGCCGAAGTGGAAAGAATGGAAGCAGCTGAGAAAAGAAGACTTGCCGAATTTGAGAGGTCCGAAGCTGGAAAACGTAACGACCATTTCAAGCCATTTACAGTTGACAAAAGTAAACAATCCGATTGGAACCGACAACATCAAGAATTCAGATGCGACCTTGAAAATCAACTTCATCAGATAAAAACACCGCGTCTCGGGTGAATATATGGTGGTTGATTCGGGCCATTTTTAAAAATGTTTCTGAACTGCTAGAGGCCCAGTAAAATGTTTCTACATTGGCCCATTGGTTGTTTTCTTGCGCAAGAAAATAAAAAAATGGGTTGGTGTAAAATGTTTTCATCTTGTCGTACGGAAAAAAATTTCACTTATGGCCCGAATTGAAATTTTGCATGTTCTTTCTCTAAATCTGGTATTGTTGAACGCAGAATATCGGAAACTATATTTTCAGAAACCAGGTGGCAGCATTACAGTTACCTGTTATTGGCCAATCACCGGCCTCTGGATTGGCTTCGGACAAGCATCGGATCAATTTGGAAACATTGAAGGTATCGGCATTTATTTGCGAAATCATTTTTCATACATTAAAACATGATTACCTCGTTTCTCCTAATCGGCCGGTCCATTTTGTAAACCGCAATGAAATTTGTTATCAGTTCATTTCCGTGGCATTCTAATGTGTACAGACAAGCTGGCGACATTTAAGCTCTGCAGAAAGGAGAAACAAGGTATCAGTTCTTTTAGACCTTCAGTGAAATTGATTTTGGGCATATGAAGATATGGCTTAACTGCTTCGATTGGGTCAGTATAGCCTTATCTATATATCCGCAGATTTGTATCTTCATCATTTCGGACATCGTCAATATATACCATAATAAGAAATGACCATTGATGAACATATTTTACCGTCACCCGGCTTCTTATGAAAAAATGGAAATTTCTTCTTAGCCTGCCGACCGACCGGATTTGATGTTTCTAGTTTCTTTTGCCAATTGATTGGACCACATTTTTCACTGATTCTAATGAGTCAGCCGGTCATGTATGTCATGAGATCCAAGGTATATTTCTTAGCCTGCCTTTCCTTGACTAGGTTCGATCCGTCGAAAGTCGACTAGACAATAGATTGAAGCGACTGCGAGACAATTTCCTTCCATAAGCGAAGCAATATTATGCACGCGAATTTCCGCTCTTATGTTCCAGCTTCTAATTCCACCAAGAATTTCATCGCCCAAACCGTCGTCACAACCTCAATCTATGGGTACAGAAATGAATAAACCATCGCGGCAACCACCAATGTTTGATTTGCCGGCTACATTTGGCCGACAACGACAACAACGGGAAGAAAATACGGTAGCGCCCTCTATACCAAATACCTCTACCGGTAAGTGAAGTTTTATGCGGAATTTGACACAAATGTTGTTTGGGGATCTGCCCCGTCGTTGATGTCAAATGTAATTACGCTTAAATAACCTTCAAACGCACTGTCGTTTAAGGACCGTTGACTACTACCGGCACTAGATCTAAAACGCCTGAACCGAACACAACAGATTCGGAGCCTAAAACCCCAACTTCAGGTACTTCCACTGTTGAAAAATGATTGGCAGTATTTCTACTCATCATATTGGTTGAAACGTTCGTGGTTTTTGACGTTATATATTCCTAGGGGTCACTCTGGCCGACAACTGCAGTAAGAGTCCTTTTGACTTTTTCAAACACCTTGACGCAATGAAAGAGCTGGCCGCGAAGTCACCCGGGCTCGTCATACCAAACAAACCGACAGGCGACGACCTTTCCGAACATAATACACAGGTACGGTACGCCGGTGTCATAGAATGAACTCTTACCCCTTATTCATACCCCATACAATTGAATAGATCTCAGAATTACTGGTTAGGGTTCGGGTCAGCAGTCCCATTACCATTATGACTCCACTTATTCCCACAATCTATTGCGGGGGCATCTGATTCTATGACACCAGTATTTCCGAGTGATACTCCGTTAATACAGTCCACATTGCCTGGAATTTTCTTAGTAAAATACGCAAAGCTCTGTTCAAATTTTCAGGGAAGCAAAACACCGGAAATGACGTCGAATTTTTTCTCAGCGTTTTTCGGCGCCGGTGACTCTACTGATACGAATGACGTTTTTCAAACACAAGGTGATTACAATCCGTTCAAATGTCAAATCGGTTGATGGCATATGTTCCTCGATGAGTTCTGGAATATATTCATTTAATGAACCATCGTTTACTTACAGCGTGTTTATCTACTATAGAAATGAATAGGAGATTGTAAAAATTTACATCGTATTACCGGGAGTTTCGTATTAACGTGATCGTACTAAACAAACGTGTTCATAGCTAAAATGCTATGTATAAGAGAAGCCGGGAATTCTTAAATTTTATCCGAGGTTTTCGTTGTAAACCGAATCGTACTTACGAGGTTCGACTGTATGAAGTCCGACGACTTTTGCCCTTCTGCATCTCACACACCGTTAACGCTTTGGAAATCTGTTTCATTCCACCGTCCAGGTTGTATCGGCCTGGCCCGCCGCCTTTTTCGGACATTCACAATTCGTTGTGCGAAATCTGACCGATCACACTTTTTGAAAGCGTTCTGGCGTTTGAATTGCATTCGCTGGCGGCTCGTTTTCGAATAGAAAACGTCTCGGGTGAAGTTCTGAACCCGTGTAAAGCTTGACGAAAATAAATTCGAAGACGGCGATCAAGAATACGATATGATTTTTATTCTAATCTTATGCATTTTAAAATACATGTATTAGCTTTAATCGTCGTTAGTATTCACATACGAATTAAAAGGCAATGACATTCACAGATGAGGCACAAAGTTCTGTTCTTAGTCAGGGGCGGATCCAGGGGCTGTGAGACTTGAACAAGTGCATCAAACTTTTTCGGTGCCTTTTACACTTTTTGAACGAAGATAATTAGCACATTTCAGTGCGGGAGTAAAACCTATAGAATTGTCTTTTTGGACATCGAAGTGCTCTTTTGGGATGTGACAAATCCTTCAAAATTGGCCCCGGATATGCCCGAGTTTAGAATTATAAGGATGACGATTGCTTATTGCCGAAAGGTTTTCCAAAAATTTACGGATCTCTATCTATACTGTATGGACCTTTGTTTTATTGGCCCATATTGTCCAGCCTCGAGTGCTCGTCTCGGCATGCTCTAGATTGTTAAAACATATCATGATATCGTTTTTCAGGTGAGAATATTTTCGGTAAATCAGGCTTCGGCGATAGTTCGGTGAAATCTCCGGAGATCGGCGGATTTTGCGGATTCGGTGCCGCGACCGATACCGACGAGGAAGTCGGCGCTCTGTCGTCGATATTCGGCCCAGCTAACGATAATGCGGACGACGCGGACGCCGGCGTCGACGACAACTTCTGTTTCAATTTCGGTTCCAGTTGCAAAAGTCCGGAAGTTGGTAGCGCTTTCGGCAGTTTGTTTTAGTTTTCACTCTTCGGTTAACGATTAAGATTTACTATCCTGTTATTGTTGATCATTCATCGCAGGGGCAGATCCAGGGGAGGGTGCAGGCGGTGCTACCCCCTGAAATAATTTCAAGTTGCCCACGAAATTTTACGGTAAAATGATAAAATGTTGAACTGATTCTTAAGAAAGTCTAAATTCATAAGCACGTTCTCTGTATTTTCAAAAATGAATAAATGTTTCCCGATGAGCTTTCTTCCGGGATGCCCTTGTAACTATATGATGTGCCCGATTTTTGGGGTGCATACCCTCCCTCAGAATCATACCCTAGATAGCCCCTGATAGCCATTTATATGTTATATCAATATATTATATAATATATTATATTGGCAACGCGTGTGATAGTTTATCCACGAGGTACTCTTAAAGTAAACGGCGAAGTTTATATTTCTTTCTAGTAGTAATTTCGAATTTGTATTTCATTGTTATTTTCTGAACATTGTTAGGTTTATTACATATGGACAATATAAAATAGTAACCATTTTGTTAGTTATTTCAAAAAATACATGCAATATTTGATACAAAAGACCGGCGTTTTTGGCTTTCCTCATTTTTTCGCATCTTTTACTCGACTTTTTACCATTTCTTCTTGGTTATGGAGACAATCCTGTGTTAAGACGAGCGCCTGAAACCATTAGCCTGCAGAAATCCGCGCCCGCAGTTCTTTATGAAACCCTCCCCGGGCGTTATGACGCGTACCACAAAATACTGAACAATACGAGATGCGGTCGTGTGTTCCCGACTGGTGCAGTGTGTCTCTTAGCGGGAACAGGTTGACGCTCATGGCAGGACGTCATTCTATCCTGCAGCAAACCGCAGGCTATTCATCGCTTACGGTGTGAAATCCAACAATTGTAGATAGACATGGAGCTTTTTTCTACGTCCTCTTATCATCGGAGCACTCCCGATTACGGGGTCATTCTTTTGGAACTTAGGCATCTGTTTTGATTACTTGGAGTACGGATTTTGTCAAGAAAAAATTCGGAGGGCGAAGGGAAAGAATAGAAATTTGAAAAATGTTTTTTTTTACAATAGGCGTTTTAAAATGGAAGGGAACAGGGAAAAACTGAAAATAAAGATGGGAAATGGGAGAAACGAAAAATGAATAAAATAACTTGTTTGCAAATCACGAGATTCAAAATTAAGGTGAACATAACGTTTACAAGCTACTGGATTGAAAATGAAGACGGACATAACCAATTCTTTTTAAAATTGTTATGAAAACACGAAAATGGACTAGGCCTCATAGGCCTACTTTCGTATTTTATTGGCTCAATTGCAACTACGAAATTTTGATATATTTCGACTGCTTTACCTGCACCCAATAACCTTCGCGTTTTAGATTGATTTTACGATCGTCTGTCGCTTCTTGGTTCTCGCGTTGATGGCCGGTTTCACATATTGCATGTATAAAATTTAGGTTTTATACCGTCGCAGGATAACCAGTTCAACATTATGGGATCCAATCATATAAAGTTCCTTTCGTTTTAGTGCCCTTGGTTCAATTCGGGGAATCAAATCAATCCGCAAGTTTGATTAACTTCGAAACCAATTCCCATACGTTAGATTTGAATACCCTAGTTCTACCGTCTTGGGTGTAATCCGAACACGGGACCCGTGTCATGAATGCCGTTGCGGAATCTAGCTTCACTATTTACCTTTGTGTCCCATCTTAAATTTGCAACCCCCATAGAGGCTGAGAGCCTGGTTCCATACGAGCCGCGTCCTTTTTCAGGCGAACTATTTCCTTTCCTCGATTTTTTCCACATCAAAACAATGACATCAAAAGTCAAAAGTCGGGGCGGTAGATTCGACGGAGAGTGATAATAAGTTCAATGAACCAGTATCACAGTTGGACCAGATGGCAGTTGAACCATTCTTCAACAACTGATGGAGAGAGTACCTTTAATCAACGATCTCCACAATTTTCTTTGTAAAATAGTTTTCTCTTCGCGGGGGTTGTAGTTCCCGCCGTGAAGCGCAGTTCGAAACACCGGATGTTCTCCACAACAACAAAAACGAGACAAAACTTTGATTCGTATTTTCTCTCAAAATACACGTATGTGTTGTTTATTAATTTCATGGCTATATTTACAAGCGATTTATGATATACTACAGTATTCTAGTAATACTAATCTGTACGTATTTTCATATTTCATTTGATCGTTTGGCCACCTCTGTTATAAACTTTCGTATTTAGTTTGAACGATATAAATCTGATTTCGCCTTGCGTCGGAACAAAATTGTGCCGTGAAGTGATCTTTCGCCTAGTTATCCGAATAAGCTCGATGAATTTGGAAAAATTTACGAACCGATTTCGAGGTAGCCAGCGACAAGAATCTCTACATAGACTTGTTTGTTGGTTCGTTCTTATAAATACTATGTATATCCATAGAAAAGTTATCAGTACTAAAACCGACACAGAGGGCACTGTGTCAGATGAAGATATCTAATTAATGACGCCGTTATGCACGATTCATTGGTGCAGATCATTTTAATACATCAATAATAATCATAACATCAATTTACGCAAATCAATCAAAGTTAAAAGACTCGATTGTTCTTGCGATGAAGTATTCTGACTTAATTTACAAAATTATGTTCTTTTCACGGTTTAACAAATAAAGGCTACACGAAAAATTACAGAAACTCGATATAGAAACTCATTGAGACAGGTTTTTTCCTACACGAATGAAAACTTCTCTGAAACCTGTTTAAGTTTACGTGTAGATGACTATGTTTGACTAGTTCGTAGCTTATGACTAGATACAGGAAACAATTTGTGATAAAATGCCATCTTTTACTACAAATTTGCTATAAATTTGGAAAAGAAATGAATAAATAAATTATAAAATTCTGGCCCAAGCGCTTAAACCCTCAGACGGGTTAGTTCTAGAATAATAGATAAATTAACATTCAACATATATGTATGTATAGTATGAACAAATTATGAGATCTTTATTTTTCATAAACTAACGTTCGGGCGTAACCAGTACTAAATGGCTGCAGTGTAAAGTTCCAGCATTTCTTAATGAATTTTTGAGGTGAAAATTTTTAAGTTCTCGGTTGGATTCTATTGCCAAGAAGCTATCTATCACAATGATCGTAAGTCTACAGTTTGAAAATGTTTTCTAGAGAATTCTTCTGCGCATTTTAAGGTAAGCAAAACAATAGCATTCGAACGCAAGGACCTGAATACATCGATTTTACATATTTACAATATCTATATACAGCTTGTTTGGAATGTACTTTTACTTTTTTTCATTATCAACATAACCACTTAAAAAACAATGATATCCATTTAAAAAGTCACGATAAATGAAAAAGATTAAAACTGTGTTCGTTCTCTTGTCATACACATATACATATTGTTTCGTTGAATGTAACGAAGAGATCTTTTTTAGTAAACTTCCACGTGATTTGACGTATTTCCAGGCGGGTAATCCTGGTATCCTCCGTCCGACTCGGTGACGTCATGCGGAACCATACGGGGATGCCCCATCGGTGGTCCATGACCCATATAATTGTCACTGGGCATCATCTGCTGTTGTCCGAGGCTAGGAATGTTTGGGGAATGGCGACCTATGTAGTGCGCACCGGGCGATATGTTATTATTAAAGTGCATCCAATTCTCGTTCGGAGGCGTTCCCGGTGGTATAACGGGCACCTGTCCAATACTAGGTTCTCTGTCCATCGGTCCCGAGCCGTACAAATCGCCATCCAAACTACTGTCAAGGTCATCTGAAAGACGAAACGCATATGGTTGTAATGTAAGTTCACATTATACGCGATTGATGAAAATATCAATTCTAGAATTTTTGTCCGCTCTATATTTGAACGGTTGGCAGCTTATAACGTATTCTTTATCACATTGTTTCCAGGTAACATTTGTGATGTGACATGGGAATGGCACGCGCGCGGTAATTGTTTGACTCGTGCGGCCCGAATTCAGATTATTTATACCGATACCGGCTTCGGTGGAAAAAAAACGCGATAGAAAATTTATGACGATTTTTATTCGAGGATAACTACTACATAAAATTTCATACGCGGTTGCATAGATGCGGGTCGACTGTTTGTTTTAGTTTAAAAAAAATTCTTCTGTTTGGAAATCAAATAAAAGGCGTACCGAACTGTCGGTCAACAAAGGTCACCTAAGGCTGGCTTATGTCGACAAGCGACGCGACGCCTACTGACTCCTAGCGACGCAACTGAGAGCAACCGCGATCGCAGCCCAGCTTATGTCGACTGCGCTCCGATTCGCAGCAATTGAGGCCGTTACGAGATCCTCCCAGTTGCTTCCCTGCTTATGTCGGTTATGATTACTGGCAACTGCAATGGCTCAGATGGTCCCGTGAGTTGGTCACGTGATAAGCATTTTGAGAATAAATTTGAATTATTTTGAATTATTAGGAAATATATTTCTATTAGAAAAGCTATTTCTTTAAGATCTTTATCTTTCTTTCTTGTCGACATAAGCCAGCAATTTAAGTCGGTTGTGATCGAAAGCAACTGTCCGCCGGAGTAGAACATGGGCAACTAGCCGGATACGGCTTGCTACGAGTCGGTAGGCGTCGGGTTGCCGTCGCAAGCCGGCTTATGTCGAACCGATAGAGCAGCAACTGGCGGCCTCTCGTAGGTCGCAAGTTGCCGCGAATCGGCGATAAACCCAGTTGCGTCGGTAGGCGTCGCGTTGCTTGTCGACATACGCCAGCCTTAACATAAGTGATTTCGATGAAAGCCATAGAATAAATGTTATGAAACTTACTTTGATATGAAATGTCAAGGTCATCAGATCGTTCATCTGCGCTTTGGCCACCTTCCGTATCGCTATGGCTACCTCGACTGTGTTTAGATCCCCGGAAGTAAGGACTCCATCTCTGTCTTCCGGCGTCTTTCTTTAACCGTTTTTCTTTCGCTCGTCGGTTTTGAAACCATACCTGGATATAGCAAATTTATCGAGCGTCAAAATTGTGCAAAGCATCAAGAAATACCGATCGCAAATATTGAAAATAGTTCGCGATGGTTAAAAGTTGATTTGACTAGATTTTTCTTCACTTTTTAAATTAAAGATAGAATAGAATATTATGTATTTCATGATTTCGAGTAATTCATTGTGCACACGTACCTGTACAACTCTCATATCTAAACCAGTTTCAGCGCTCAATTGTTCTCTGACGTGTCGAGCCGGTTTAGGACTTTCATTGTAAGCACGTTTTAAAGCTTCTAGTTGTTTCGCCGTTATAGTCGTGCGCGGTCGTTTGTTCGCATTGTCAATATCAAATTCTGTAACAGATAAAAAATACGGAGATGATAAGTCAGAAAAATATAGATTCATATCAACTGCTATTCTAGTGAGATGGGCATATTCAATTCAATTCAAAATATATTCATTGCTCCGTAATGACTTTTTACATTTTTGGTTTTGCGCAATGAAGAATGAAATATAAAAGATATAGAAAATATGAAAAATTTTAACAGTTTTTGTACTATTTACATGGCGGAGGTTATACGCATGTTCTGTTATAAATTTCTTTTGCTCAGCCATTTATATACACGAAGGTCATGAGCTATCAGGGGTGAGGACATTATGATGTTGAATTGTTTTCAGATGTCGTAAATTATTGGGTCGGGGAAATGAGCATCAAAGAAATAGTTCACTTCGTGTAGTTAATCAAATACTTTGATATGATCGGTCTCGTACTAGAATCAAACATGGGCCATATAGCCTGGTCATGGAATCGAGAACCGGACACCGAATTTCAGAAAATGCGTGGCCTCGATTATCTAACCTAGTATAAGTTCATTATCATAAAAAGAATATCTTTATTTTTTGTTTGTTAAAACAGTAGAACCATCATCAAAATAGAAGGAAATTTACCTCGTGCTTTAGCGCTTTCATAATCGGATTTACAGACGAGTTTTCGGTCTTCCATCAAGTAAAATTCATCCCCAGTATTCAACTGTCTGTTGCACATCATACAAGCGAAACATTCCAAGTGGTACACGTAGTCCTGTGCTCGACGTACCACTTGCGTTGGCGGTATACCCTGATCACATCCGGCACACTTGGTACCAAACCTTCTGTAACAAACATGAAACGTCAGTTGGTGTATGGTTTGGAATAGCCTGGCGGACCTGAGGCTTAAGCCTGGGGCCAGTAGTTCAAAAGTTGACCCCGGTTGCTCTAAAGTTGGTTAAAGATTACCGGCGGATAAATGCCAATATAGTTACAATTAAATTTTAATTGTCACATGCCAACTATCCACCGGTTAACTCTAACCGACTGTTGAAACTGGCCCCTGGTTTTACATATATGAAAAGATCGATCTTTAGCTATCTGAGAACGTTGAGGTGTCAATAAACTATATTTACATTTCAGTGTGATTTTGCTATAGCTTGTCTTGTTTTCAATGAATAAATAATGCATGGAATAAAAAGATGGTATTCATTCTTTCTTATGATGTATACCTTTATTTAGTCATATTTCTTTTCAGAAAGTTGCGACCTGTAACTTTTTTTCAACAACACAAAAATACAGTTTTTCTTTCTTAAGTAACCGGTGCATTTATTAGTTGGAGACGCATAAAAAGGAAATGAAGTAAAATAGAAACATTCATCTTTTTTAGTTTCGTATGATGTACTTTGTTGTGAAGATCCGAGAACAGTCTGTTGACAGATTGATAGCTAGGTCACCACCGTAGGGGAAAGTTTAATCAAGATTAATCCTCACCTGAAGAAATCCTCTTTACAATAGACTTTATCTCCTTTTGAGAAGCATTTATCACTGAGTTGCGTGTGACAATCGGCGCATTTCAGACACTTCGAATGCCACGATCTGTCTAAAACCTTCAGTATAAACCTGTCCAAAATCGGCTCGGTACACCCGGCACATTTAGGAATGGCGGCTGAAAAATACAACGATACATCATCATGAATAAGACTTAATTATTACGAAAAAATGATGGTCACATTTCCTTTATTACGCATCAGAGAAAATCTCGTAGCTTTCTGCGAAATTCGTGCATCACGATGAATAGTGCAACAGATATATTGTCATACTTATAGGTGGGACACGTTCATAGTGTTATAGTTTGAATCAGTTGTTCGCAGTTTCGGAATTTAAAATTCAAAAATTATTCATCATTTCATTTCCGTTTAGTTGAAGAGGGTACGAAACAAAGGAAATATTAGATAGGCTATTGAGTTCTTTGTGCGTAAGCTGAAGAATCCCTGGTGTAAAGGGGACAGTCACAGTAAGGATATGTTAAACTAATTACGATCACTATGCTGTATATTGCCGCCATTTTCAATTCGGATAATTCGAGTTGATGAGGCCAGAAATTGAATTATTTGTCATTATTTGTCGGTTGCCTAGCGCGCTGTCGGGCTTTGGTGCGAGCCATTATTCCAGATGGTTTAAACACCCATAACGTAGTAGATCGATAGTTAACTGAATTATAGAGAATTGGTTTGGACAGCTCTTGGTGTCAGTCTGAAGTGCAATGCTAGTCATCCTCAAACTGCCTATTATCCAATACGACAACGCACGCTCGCTTCACTAGGAGACAGTCTCGTATTCGTCAAAGCGAAACTATCTTAAGGCTGAAAATTTTCAGCTTCAGGGGCGGACCCAGTAGGGGTTCCCCCTACAAACAATTTTTCGAGTGCCCCTACTTTTCTAGCCCGATTTTTCTGTACGTTTTATAAATACATCTATTTACAGTTTCACAGTTGCTGTAACGTATAATGAGTTCAGGTGCCATGAAAAGACACTGAAATAAGTCAAAAGTCACTGAAATAAGTCTAGATTTTCAGGATTTTCTTGGGAGGGGGATATACCCTGCCTACAGCTTCGCACTTTCGGTGCTCCGCACAGCGCCGGCTATGGAGTATCGTTGCCCTTTGTTCTGCAGCCCTTTGAAGAAATCCTAGATCCGTCCCTGAATTTCAAGCCTTTATACAGGTCAACGAAGATGTTATCTCTCCTATTATGTATATACTTGATTTTACCATAAATGTATCAGTCGTAAACAATGTTTTTATGTGTATGCTGAATAAAGTATGCATTGAATTGTAAAAGAACACTCCATGATTCCGAGTCTGTACGAGTGTACGTTTAATAGTTTTGGTTCATTGAGGAAAACGCCGATTGGCCGCCATATTGCCTTCGCGATAAATCGATCTTCGCCTGATGAAAAGTTTTAAACGAGCACATTTCCACTGTCAGACTTTGCCGCGTTTTACCAATAAAACTGGAGATTTATGCGGGATATTCTGTGTAGGTTTATGTGGATATATGGAAGGTTTAATGTAATGCAGGGTGGGATTAAAACTGACTAGCCGGTTATTTATTGTTTGGGGTGACGCTGAAACACGGAGACTTAAGACGAAATAGATACGATCAATTAGACCTATACTATACGATGGTAAAGCACGAGGAGCAAAAATATTCGAAAAAGGTCCGCAGGCAATGCATGAACTGATTATCATTTTCCTCAACGTTTTTTATTAGAGAAAGCTCTAGGTTGTCAATTTAACGTCAGTGCGCGTAATTTTTGCCAATTAAGTGCAAGCGGTTGATTGAAGTAAAAAGTTACAATTGACTGCAATGGTGAACCGCAATATCAGCTTATCCCACCAGAAGGTTTGACGAGCAATCAATCTTACGTTATCAAAATCAGTTAATTTCCAATGAACTTTTAAACTGAATTTTTATGTTCCCGAATTCATATATTATCATCGAATGTACAATGAATTCATTTTTTCTACTCAGGTATGGGTATAGTTTTCATTTAATAATTGATTCATTTTAAGAAAAAAAAATTCGCTCCATTTTAATTTTAGTTTTCATTAATAACTGATCAAGAAAAGTTCGAGCAACTGCTAGCGAACCCGGTGGATCCTCGCCTGCCATAAGTAAAATCTTTGATTGCCGCAAGAGGTTGGAGGTTCTCCATTCCACGGCCACTATAAAGCACTGTCAGAACGACACGATTTTACTTTTTCAATTATTGGTCAGTTCACTCGATCTGAGAGGATTACTTTTAAAAATGCGTACACCGACTTCATTTCGTCGGCCGACAAATTGCGAATGCCCGCCGTAGCAGAAGAGATGTAGTGGTTTGATGATACGCCGGGATGAAGACGGATATAACCAGGTGATATCCAGTGATGCGATGAAGTCATTGATCACTCGGGTTTGGTTGACAAGGCGTGTACAGTCACACATTAACCCGATTATAGACAGAATCAATCGAGAGTGAATGTGTATAAGAGAGCTCGAACACCGCTAAGAGATCAAATATGACAACCGCGGAATTCTCGATTAGTTTTAGATATTGGAAGAAAAGCGTCTAGACAACCTTTATAGTAAAAGTGCTAGCCTTTACTAACAATATATAAAAGAAACATCAGAAAGTTACTTATAGCTGCCAATTAATTCATCGAATATACCATGTCATTCAACATTTGTATTTTGGATAAGTTATTTCTGTTTTGAGTAACAACCATCGTATACATTGCTCCTCACTTAAAGATATGGATAGATAATTTGTTCATGATATTTCTACATTTTCTCCAGATTTTTTCAATTATTTCTCGTTGTTTTTGTTTTTTTCTTTTGTGACTCTTGAGGGAGATACATAACGCAAGCACCGGTTTTCTTCGTACCATCCTCGCTGGCTTGTTCTTTCATTTATATATGTATTTCCTTTATTGTCAAATGTAACGGCACAAACTTACATGTTTATACTGTTTGAATATATTAAGTGAAAAACAAGTACGGTGATAAAAAGTCAATTAATGATAATAATGATAATAAATCTTACATACACTTGATATCATATTTGATTTCATGTTAAATATATACCCTCAACGTTTTTAACTCGGGGATCATGCTGAAATTTTCTTGAATAAATATTTATCTTCTATTACGCTTAGTGGGTGTAAAATCTTATCCCACGTGTCTCGAAAATAATTACAGTTCAAAATCCGCATAAGAGTCACATTATTTCAAGATTTTTTTTATGTAAAGGGATTCTCCAAAATTCAGCGCACTTCTTCGCTGAATAACCCGTGAGGGTAACTAACGCTGTCAGCATAGTTTCGATGTTTTGAGTAAACAGACAGATGTCAACCAGTACCAGCCTGATTTAAACATACAGATGGCTTTGTTTGATTTGTATAAAATCATGGAATTCTCCAATGCATAAATAACGAAGATTATCCCAAAGGGCAACAATACGATGTCATCGCTATCCCGGAGTATTTATCGCTGCCAAAGACGTTCTGTGTTTTACAGCGAGTCTAGTTCTATAAGAAGTCCCTTGTCCATAGGCCGAAAATCTCACAATCAGATTTTTAGCGGGTAGAAAAGATATTATATACTGTTGATGATTCGTATGGGAATTGACTAGGCCCCCAACGGCATCAAATGCACGCATTATGCGTATCAAATTGACGTATACAATTTTGTCCATGGTCAGCCCGCCTCTATATTCTTTATGAAGAAAACGCCATCGATTTTTGCGCCGACTTAGGCACGAAACAGACCTCGCTAGCCAGGGTCGGCGTTCGTACGGATACATCACGATCATTAATCAGAAAGTCACATTACCCAAACACATACCGACATCGGCACAAATAAAAGAGTTGTAACCAGAATGATGAATAGACTTAGGATTGGATTGTCTGCCGCCGCCGCCGCTGCTGCTGTGACTGGTGATGTTATCATCTTTCTTGCCGCATCCCGGATTATCCCAGCTTCTAGTCGGATGCAGTAATGTCATTATGATACCATCACCAATAGGTGTATAGATTTGAAATGAACGTATACTCCAGACTCGGTACTTTTAGTAAGCCGCTATAGCTAGATACAAAATTCAAAATGATTTTCGATCGAGTCTGTGATAGATATTGAGGTGTTGCGGATAATGAGGTGCTCCAAAACCTGGGAAGAAAAACCATAACAGAGACCTCCATTACATGCTAAATAATAATAAGCATTCACCTTAAAAAGCATTGCAAAATTTCGGAACATTTTTGGGATTCGAATCTGCCAAGACACGAACCCCAGTCCAATTCGCAAAAACGGCGCAGATCGGATTGCTTGTTATTTATATAATCGCCGAGGCAAGTTAAAGGATAAATAGAATAATTCGGGTTAAAATAAGATGCGATTTTTCATTGGCTAATCATTCATTGAAAAGATGGTTATATCCATAGCTATTTACAATATAGACTGTTTGAATAAAGATTGAAACGTATGACGTGAGCGCTCAGAAAGAGAGGATGATTCAGATTTATGGTAGATATGTGTTTCTTAAAGTCACAGTGACGGTCAAATTGATCTGGTGAGAGCAATATACGCGTTACCTATGAACGATAAAGAATTACAAAGAAGTGGAAAATTCTGGGATCAACAAAATTGGGACTAAGTTGATAATCCTGCACTAAAGCCGGGCGTAGGTGATGCGATCGTCGGTGACGGTCGCAGTGAGTAGCAAGCCGTCGTATGGCCGACCTGCGCCCGCCTTTGATCGCAGCATATTTTGAAATGAAAATCAATTCAAAAGATGAAAAGTCACTTGTCGATTGTCATTTCATTTCTAGAAAATAAAAAGCTCGATGTGACGTCGATGAAAATATACGAATCATTTCTCAGTAGGATTAAGGATGCCGGCTAATTGAATTAATTATTCATTATCTCGCATCCCACAGCGTATTGCACGCTGAATGAACGCCGCCAGGTCGTACTGAATCACCAGTGTTCGGGCGATTGTTGAAGTTCCTAAATTCTGTAATACGAGTAACGATCGTACATGTATTACGTACGATGAGTTCACGGCTAGAAAGCTTTGTTCGAAAATGGATTTCTTTCCGTTCCACTCATTTCTATTTTTTCTAAATGATTCGTTATTCTGGGTGTTTTAGAAAGGATGAAATCACCATGTTTGACAAGTTAAGAAATATGAAAATAATGTCCCACTTCATTTCCATTCTAAATTGCTTTCAACTAACATTTTTAGCTATTATGAAATAAGTGTTGGTATATTCGCTTCAGAACAGCATTTAATTCACTTGAAATAAATGATACAATTTATTGTCGCTGACTCTAAATTGAATCTCGTAAATCGATTTCATTGCGGATGATTGTTCTTTAACCAAAATACACACGATAGACTAACTAAAGTCCAAACCGTGACATCAATCCCGAAATACAATTTCTTCAAGGAGGACATCAACTTCAATTCAATTGAATTTTGAAAATATATCCAAATAAGGGGCAAATGAATTATTGAATCGATACAACATAAACTTCAATCTTGGCCAATAGAATAGTAATGTCTTCCTTGAGTTGTTTTCGGTTATCATTATGGCGGCCTCCAGAGCCGGTCGCCGTTGCCTCATTACAACCGTGAAAAAATCTTGACCATAAAAGGCTGATTAGCCGTAACGAGTATCACCAATACACAATCGAATACAAATTGGATTCGAACCCGTATAATTCAAAAAACCTTTAGATAGGCTTAAAGTTTTTTTCAGAAAATGAAATGCATTATTTTCCAGAAATCAAACAAGATAATTTTCGTAAAGTTTCAAACAGATTTCTAGATCGATAGTCGGGTAACCATTTCGTGAAGTTATCGGTTTTCTGGTTTCCGATGTCTCAGCGATTAGTTTTCCAGATAAGCCGGCCGACTAGAAATTGAAATGGTAATTCGAGATTCGACGTTGGCGCGAGTAATTTCTCTTTCATTGTAACGAGTATTGTTGCCGATTCAGGTGCAACAATCGAACTGACAGTTTTACCGATTGTTGCACGAGATTAGCAATCATCGCCATAGTAACCGACCGCCGTACAACTGGTCAACGCGTGGCTTTCAACAATGGCGCGTATCAAACTTCCATTGTTACACAAGAAACCCACCCTAGAATTCGAACTAGATTCTAATGATCTTTGTCGTCGTCTCCTAACCGGAAATTACCTAATCAGTATAATGTGTGAATCTACTTTTATTTCAAAACCGGGTTGTCAAAATAGATGGTCTTATATCATACAAAGAGCCCGCCGAAGCAAATTCGCTAAATTGGGGCAGCGTTCAGACCGTGGACTCTAAAGCGAAGATTGTCCCAACTCGTTTTTTAATCCATATTCAGACGAAGCTGAAACTGTTCGAATTTTACCCGGAACAAAAATGGATTTTGCGATGAATCGTCGAAATACCTAGTAAACATATAGATAGATTTGTTTGGGGAACAGGAAGTGAAACGAGTGGATTGACACAGATTATGGTGTGAACTCCACCACCGCAATTAAAATGAGATTACCGCGGTCGAACAAAGAGGAATGATAGGTGGTTGAATAGCTGGCGGGTTGACCGGCGGTCTCTGCAAATATTTGACATCGAGAGTTTTAATGTTGTTTAAATATCGTATTAAACCCCCGCTCGCTCAGACAGGGCGAGATTCCAGTTTATGCACATCTGTTTCGAATTCGACGCTTCTCCACATCTGTAGCAAAATCTCTAAAAAATGATAATCTCTCTCAGCCATTATCGATGTGGGCGAGAATGCCGGTTTTGTCGTATAATATATGCTTGAATTGTCTCCGAGGCGCGAGACGGAGGAGTCTCTGGTATGTGAGGGCACCATATTGGTTTGTTGGCGAATTATGACGAGGCGCGTGAACAACTGTTTGACAACTAATAGATTCTAATCAACAACTCGTGCAGAATGAAAACAAATCATCGAATGGTCTTCGATTCGCTTTCCCCATTTCAGTATGCCTCGGAAAAATAGAGATTATTTTCAGTACGTTGTCAACGACACTTTACGGCCACTAAACGACCTGTGAAATCGTTGAAACCGTAAACCGGCAAAAATCTGATAAACCTCAGCGAAGTTCAAACAGAGTATCGCCCGTGTACCGGGAGAAAGTCATCCTATTGTTGTAGCATTGTTGTCGGATTGTTGTTAGAAGTAGTGGTGATAGTTTGGTAATTATGGGGTTTATTGTTACGGATGAGTTTAGACCGCCTACGGGATAGCTCCGGACAGGACCGGATTGGGTCGACCAATATACTGCCAGTCGCCATCTGTTCCGCATTGAACACCCGCCGAGAATAGCCCTCTTTACCCAGCACGCGTTCGCCATTCAACATATTTAATTTTAAAAGCAAAAACCAATCTTATAATCCAATATAATTCGTGTTTTCCTTTTGATTTTAACGCGCGGCGCGTGCGTCGTCTTAGAACGTAAAACAAGTTATCGCGTTTTAAACAGCTATCATTTTAACCCAATAAACCAGATCATAATCCATTTAGGAAATTACAACTCTATTTTCAAGGGTTGTCATCGCCAATGGATTCTTTAAGTATTCCTAACCATGTAGAGTGGAGAAATAATTTATATTTAAGTTTTATATCAGAAAGTAAATTTATGGTTAAAATACGAGGGTTAACGAGTTGCTTACAGTGTCTATATACCTTGTTGCTCTGCACACATACATCGCAAACAAAAACTTGAAATTATGAATGAAATCATAATCTTTAATTCATTTATTGACTGAAAATTATTGATATGTAGTAATTTGATATACCTACGTTTGATACCAATAGAAAATCTCTAAAATATACAAAAGCTACTTGATATTTATATTTTCTTATGTCTGATTTATATCTATACTAGCAAAATCTGGGTTGGAAAATTGATTGAGTCTTCAGTGGAGCTCAGCAGAAAATGCAAAGCTGGGTTGATTTGTTTACCATGTGGCGAGAGTGGCTGGTTTGCAGGGCTAGTATACCCCTCCGATTTGACAGGCTCTTCAAATGTGGGTCCAATAAAATCAAATATTTTCAAAATATTTCTATTCGCAACTGCTAGTTGAAATTGGCGAACGTTATAATGTTAGAATAGATTACCACCGAAAATGAATATTGAATAAACAAATTGAAAATACAATACAATTTTACAACTCCACAAGCAGACAATTTTTATGTTTCCCCAGTTTCCGACGAATTCAAAGTGTTTCCATCCGTTAAAACGGTACATCGATATTTTGTATATATATAACTTACCCAATAAGTTGACATTGTTCACCGGATAGTGAGCATAATCTTCTTCGCTCGAGATATACATCGTTTTATCAATAGTCAATAAATAGAAAAGTCAGAAACGTTGATCGAACTCGAGTCTCGTTGACGAGTCGCAGAGTCTAAATTCTATCTGATTTACGGAATTCCGTTTCGGATAATTAGATTAATCAATCGTTACGGCGTTGGCGTCAATTAAGCGTTAACGCGTTACGAAGCATGATCCTTATTTCAACAGTTACTTTTTTCCTCAGCCGAGGATTTTCCTAATTTTCAGCAGCTCGTCGAGCGGGCACTTCTTACGCGTCAAAAACTCTTTAATTCTCGCACCGGAGACTCCGTCACAGCTTATCGCGAGTTTATAGTTCAGATAGAATTATCCCTCTTCCTGTTCGGTTCCTTCCTGTATCTGGCGAGTTTTGCCGCTTGTTTCTGGTCTGATTTCCTGTTTCGATTTGACTCCTCGATCTGTCAACAATACCGCTTTATTCGCACGCGTATGCTAATTTGACGTATTACCGTCATCGCCGTTTCGACCTGTCAGAATTGAGCTTCGAGTTTTAGGACCACCTGCAATTGTTGTGAAACAATAACTGTCGAGTCGGCGCGTGGACCGAGCACGCGTTCCACTATCCGAGCGGTTGAACGTTACTATTCAGTTCCGGTAGGTTTTCATTCTTCTCCCGGCGTCAATAAAAAACCCATACTTGGATACGGCACTCAATCCGTGAATGGCGGCTCATTGTTGGAGCATTATTTTTGTAAGAACGTAGGGTGCTTGCCGTGACGTTAAGTTCGCAGGTGCCACCAATGAGCCACCGGTTTACGGCGCTCGAACGACCGTCGGTCGGTCGTAGTTTTAACGCCGGGCCAACGTCTAGAATACTCGAGCGTTTAGCGCCTTTTAAGAAGCAACATTCGAGTAGCAACATCTCAAGATTGCGCACGAGTTCATCTGTTTGTTCCACCGTAATAAATCTTATCCGAATAATTGAATGGAATGTTTACCCACCGAAGCTCTCGAAAAATGTATAAAAAGATATTTCTATAGAATTTTTTTTATCGGTCTTATATTTGTTTTGCAATTTGTGCACGATATCTGATATCCACGAATACGTGAATGGTTTTTAAAAATGTTCGGGGTTTGTTGCGAAACAACGGCGGCCAACACGACTTCCATTTGAAGTTCTTCAGAAAAGCAGAAACTTCTCTAAAACATCGGGTTCAAGTCGAAAACGAAATCTTTAGAATACGGGGACCTGATATATCTGATCAGTGTAGTCCCGGGCTCTGCGAGTAACACTACTAGCCGGATTAATTAAAATCCTGATTAGATTAATCAGCACGCTACTTGATCCGAATAGGTTGTTCAAATAACACGTTAGATATTCATAGAAAAACAGTGCTTTTGACCGGATTTTGATGGGCAGCTGGAAAGAGTTGAGTTGCCTGAAGAGCTTTCATATTGTCAGTTTAGCTGGTACATATTGACAGTTGACGTGTATTGAGTACTGTTTCAACTAATATTATCCGTGTATCCGTTCAGCAGGATGATTATATCAACCGGACTTAACTTCAAAACGTCGATATTTTAAGTGCTCTATTGAAAAAATTCTATAGTTCAAACATGCTTCAATCCAATTTCATTCTATTCCACCATAGTCACAAGGCCTTTGGACGTTTCTTATATATAAGTATTTTGTCGAAATAAATACACCCGCGAAACTACATTCATATTGTTGGTGGTTGACTGTAACGGTCCCTGTTGCTGATCCGTATAGGTTGGTTGATACACGAGAAAATACGAGAAAACGTAATAAGGCTTGGTTTGATATCTATACTAACTGACTGACTGACTGGCAACATTTTGCAAATATGAAATAGATGATTATTTTGGCATTTGATTGGTTTTGAGTGAACAGTTTAGGTTGATTTGTAATAAGTTTATTTACAACTCCCGACACGTATCTTATAATGAAACGAGCGGGGACATCATCTATGTTTATACCCCTCCTTACGCACGGGTACGAAGAAATCGATCCCTTTTCGAACTGCCGCCACAAATATCGCGGCATTGTATAAATATCGCCTCCGATTTATCAATCGTAGTAGAAATAAAATCTGCCAGAGTATGAAAGAGAAATGCTTTTACGACGCGATCGAATCCTCGGTGGACTTGGCTCATCACGGCTTTTCACTGAGCGAGGGATTCATCACCGCCGTCTCAGTACGTGAATAAATAATACGCCGTTATTGTGGCTAATTCTCGAAGGGGCATTTAAAATTATTTATCCTTACTGAGAGAGAGATAAGTGGGCAATGTATAATACGGAGGCTGATCGAAACGGCTAAATGTTGGAAATATACCACAGTGGCCTGGCAGTACGATCTATCGAAATCAGTCTGTAATAGTTATTTGGCATCCGGGATATAAGCGCTTTCGAATAAAGTGTAATTAGGGTTTCCTTTAAAGAGAAATCCCGCGCTGATATAATGAAAGAAAAAGTAGCAAAAGTTTCCTTTCAGCTAGAAATCTATTCATCGACCGTTTCGAGTATATTTAATAGTCGGATTCAGGAAGATTCACCATCATTCCTGGATATCGGGCTCAAATGGCTTTCATGGAAAACGTATCTTACAAATTCGACTACTAATCGTTACCAAACGCAATGCCGCTAATGAAATATAACAATCTGCCTAGAGTGCGTAGATTCACTGCGTGTACTGCCAGCGCTCTTAAAAAATACAATTAAGATGTGGCACCAATTGGAAATGTAGTACTATGAATGCGTATGTCGCCGTATTGCGGGACGTTGAACACTGATAAAACCGCGAAGGAGCTGCAATGGTCAATTGGTAGAGTAAGTGGACCATGGCCATCATATTGGGAGATCGAAATCTCGATTTTTTTCATATATTAGTTTGATTAACTATATGGAAGTCATTTCATATGACGGTAAAACATTTCGCAAATCATTCGAATAAATATTGAATTAGTCCAAATAGTTTTTTTTTAACAATCGGGGACATACAAGGTGATAAAGGGTTAACCGGAATAAATCTCAACTAGAAAAATAATCTCTTCTATCATCATATCAACATAAATTGACGCTAATTCCTTTTTCTAAACTTTCATTAGCTAAATAGAGCGAAATACCGACGTATCCTCGAAAACAAACGAAAATAAAACCTTCTGTCGACGTCATAATTAATGCATTCGGTCGATTGTCGAATTCGACGTTTCGTCAATTGTTCGATTTAATCACCGAATCGGTCGTAAAAACATAACCGTATGGTTGACACGTCGGTACGACACGCGATTTTTAATACTCATCACTTCTTTCAGACAAAAGTGAATTCTTGCGGAAATATTCAATGATACGCAAAGAATGATATTTTATTGCCGGCCCTCATGAAATGGGAAGCATCGGCAACCTCAACGTATAAAATGCGCCATTGACTATTGTCATAGACCAACTTTTTTATTATTTGTTCCCGAAATGCTTCTCGTATTCTTATATCGCCATTGAACATTCAGCGAACATGAACATATATTGTTTCCATATTGTTCACTGATAGACACAAGCGTTTTCACTGCTATCGGACAACATAGCTCAGAGATGACCTTCTCAAAACCAGATTTATTTTTAAAGGAAAACTGCGCCTTACGAAAGGATGTTTGGTCAAAAGTCAAACACAAGAAACACGTGGGCAATCATTATCCGAACTCCAGGTGTTTTTGGTAAGATGTGTCAAATTCCCTGAGTTTTCCGTGTTTTTTTTCTAGATTTTTTTCTGAGTTTCCCTGAGTTAAATCGTGCCTCTTTCGCATCAACTTCTCTACAAAAATGTCCTTATACGAGTTGTTAGAATACTGGCTTATTTTGCGGTATCTCTCGACCACATCGTGCATTGCACGTGATCATCAGGAGATCGTTACCAAAGATGAAATGATTTTTTTCCATTCCACTCGATATGAAAGAGTTCCCTGTTTCGCTGCAAATCGTGCGTGATCACCAGCAGAGGGTAAACAAAGTTGCATCCTGTGTCGTCTGCCACTGGCGACATGCGACATCAAATCCTCGTAGCGGATGTTTACAATGATGAAGGGAAATTGTCAATGTCGTTTGGCGAGTAATCTAAATTAATGACTCGTAGGAAACTAAATACTCGCTAATAGATGATCGTTCGATACAATAAAACACAACTCCCGGGAATAACAACGATATAACTCACTCTGGAGTAGCCGGCAGATGATTCTACTCTGGGGAACCGAATTGGATGTCTTATTTCAGACACTGTTTTTCAGCGAGCTGTTTTAGCAACTCGGAAAGGCTGAAAAACCAATTGATTCTAATTCATATTATTTCCTTGATAATGATGATAATAATGATAAGATTTGTATAGCGCGATAATTCCATGCAAAAAAGCTCAAAAGTTCAAATTCCAGGATCCAGTTCCACAGTTCTGAGTTAAGATTTGACTTTGAGTTTGACTCTCAATAAACTAATTTTAAATCGGAGTTAACTCTGACTCACAACGGTGGAACCGGATCTAGGGTGACATCAAGGTATGTATGGGATAGTTGAGTTTTGATCGTGGATTTTAATTCATTCAGCGTCAAATTGAGAACGGTTGGTGTTTTTAGAGGAATTCCAGGTTCGCGGTGCTTGTCTCGAAAAATCTCTACTGGCAAAATTTGCGAGATTGAAGGAGGGTTCAACCAGTTTGAAATTTTTCAGAGGATCGAAGAGAACGTGTTGGATTGTAATACTCGAATAGCTCGCTAATATACATTGACGCACGATCGGTAAGGGCCTTAAAAGTCATCACACAGTACAGGAGTGACGTGAGAATGTTTTGGTAAACGAACGTCATCGGTTTAATCATTGGTAGTTTTTCTCTTTAAATTTTGGAACCGCTTTGGCAGATTTAAATCTATATGGGATAGGTTATTTGGAATGCATTTTAGAGATCTTTATTCTTCTATCCTGCCTTTCCTTGTAATGAAGTGCCTAAGACCTCGTGTGGTTCGTCCAGAAAAAAAACACGGGTGACCTCGATGAGCGATGCAAGTGTTATTATATCATAATCTCTCAGGTTGACTCCAGGGTCTAAAGCGAGCGAACAACACTTTCGCTAATTATTCCTAAAGCGTGATTTTCATATCATTAGTCGAGAATGATTCTTTAATTTCGCGCCACACCCTCCTACATATTATATCTAACCGAACGCTACACGGATAATGCATTTGAATGCGATCGAGTCGTCACATCCTGCGTATGCGCCAATAATGTCAAATTGTCCTTCCGTTCGCCAACGATCCGCGCTCTCAAAAACATGTCGCTATTGACGTCATCTCCGAGATACGCGAATAGAAACGCGGAGGAAATTGATAAGCATTTTGCGCCCGCGCGTGATTTCCGAATAACGTTCTCGACTGAATTTAGAAACTTTGCAGTAAACTTAGAAACTTTATATCACACTCGAAAATTTGTGGATTGGAAATTTTTCAGATGCTAGTCACGAAAAATTAATCATTATGGAAATTAAATTTTACTCAGAAGATATCGAAATATATCCATATGGGTAAACACTTTTTGGAATTGTTTTTCGGGTTGAATACGGGGAGAGAGCCGGGAGGTGAATATTGGATCGTGAGATTGATGAAGATTAGTAGAAGTCGACACACGTGTCGACAGCCAGATCGACAAGTCGACCCCGGGTAGAAATGCAATTCGCTTCTAAACCCCAGGTATAAATCCTATATACTGTGTAATACAGCCGTATTGACATCCGCTCGCATCCGCTAATCCGATTACGGCTACTCGCCTGCCAGAGACTCATTCTCCATACTCGCAAACCACTGGCAAAAATAGCGTATAGCTGGTAATTACAGGAAATTATCCGAACACGACCTGAATTGTTCAAATGTCACGTTTTCGCTTCAATTCAACATTTCATATCCATGGAAAACTAACTCTGTTTTTGAAACTGCCGCTGACAATGAAATGTGTGTCGTATCTGAACCGACGGCAGGTCATAGAGCTGGCTCTCATTGTTACAGCGTATTTGAGTTTGTGTTCCGGGTTTGTTTATTTTATAAATTCAATCAATTTGTCGAGCATCCCATTACGCCGGAATGACACTGCAACCTAAACACGCTCTACTGATCAGCGCGATGGAGTTAGATTTGCATTGTCCCGGCATCCTACATTAAGCAAACGACTCGCATTGTCTGCGGAATCCAATGGACCTGCAACATCCCGTCTATTGTATCTATAGGGACATTTTAATTGCATCTTTTAACAGTTTTAATGGATATGTTAGAGATCCCACTTGACTAAAACTCCATGCTCTCTATAGCTCGGTCTCTCTCTCTTTCTCGAACTCTCTAATTGCCACGTTTTCAAAGCTAAATCATTTAAATATTTGTCATCAAATAGATGCTATTCTACTGTGTTCTATCCGCACTCATACATTGATTCTATAGCAAAAGTATAGGGATTATACTCGAAAGCACCAGGTTTTTTATTTAAAATTATTTGCAGTCAAATCACTCCCTTTTCATCTGTATGACTCCAAATGTGCGGGCAGCTTCACAGTTCTGAGTTATATATCGAATTCATAGTCGAATATTTAGTTCATTTTAACTATTCATTTAACATTGAGTCAAATTCGAACTGAAAACTGTGGAAGTCGAAGTAATACTCTGATGAATTGAAGCAGGGTCCGCTGCAGTATTGCGTGGCTTTTTTTTTCTTTTGTCTTATAATTCGACCCAACGACTCTCTCAAATCGGCCTATGTTCGAAACAGTCGCACCGGGTCTCCTTTCGAAATGTTTTTGAAAATCGCACATATCATTTATAACCTATATCCTACTTAGCCATCATTACAAGCGTTCTGAAGTTCATCCAGTATAGATGCACTTTTGATCCGGAATATTTTTTAATAGAAAAGGCCAACGTGTGGCAACATTTCGACAAAAGCAGATTCAGTTGAATCCGGTGCTGTAAACACGCACGTGTTCGATCGGGGGACTGATTAGAATTATTCACGGAGACGGTTTTTTTAAATAAACAACAGGTATAAAGTTACCATCAAAGAGAAATGATAGAGCGTATATAGCGCGTGTGACCTCACATCCGGTATCGCGAGTCGAGTAACTTCCGGTTGGAAATGCGCCATTTCCCCGAGTGTTCGGCGGGGATGATCTATTGTTAGTTGAGATATTCGTGATTAATAAAACACGTCGGATATCGGTGCTTTTAGTCCAGATCATTATGATTACGTTAATAGCGATGATGCCGGTTTCGATACAATCAAGCTGAGTGTAATAGCGCCGGCGCTCTAACAGTCAACTCCCGTCCGGTCTAAACATAACACCTTTTTGTTGTACGGCAGTAATTTTCAATAAGAGCGGATAGTTTTTCAGACCAAACTTGCCGTAGTCGATCTTAAGAATAGAATATATCACTTTAAACTAATGCGACATATATTTGTATCGATGATTTCATTTTGATCGAAGTAAAATGCCGCAGGGCTTCTTCAGTATCAAACGAATATCAATTACTTACCGACTATCAACGAGTATCTCATTCAGAGCGACAGATTTTTCATCTGTGGTATTGGAAAGGTTTTAGAGTGTAAAAATTATCGTTTATATTTAGATCTGATAAACGTATCGAAGTCATTATTTTGATTAAAAATCTCAGTCTAAATCTCAAATATATTGACGTACAAACTCAATTAGTTACTTTAAACATGATTTCCATTTCGTTTATTGAAATTTTCTGTTATCTCATTATCTAGTCTGCATAAGTGAAATTTGACCAGTTAACCTCTTAAGCGAAACGAATCTACAATATTTTTCTTAAAGTAAATTAAGCATTTATTTCGGACGATTTGTTCAGTTGAGAGTATTCTAGTTACAAGTTTATCAACACTGCATAGCATAGTTCTCCTTTTTGTGGAGCTGATTTAATCAGTTCATTATGAAAATTGCAATATCATCAACCGAATTCTTTAACTTCATGAAAATCTCTTTCTATATAGTTAAACCCCCTTTCAATTCGACATGCGCATCACACGCAATATCAATTAACCAGCCCACAGGTTGCATATTCTACGACAAACAACTTGTTTATCATCACCTGTACGTTAGAAACTGTCGAGCCACCTGATGCAAGTTGATGCCGTAATAAATTCAACTGTAAAATACTTTCAAAATGAAATTAGATTTATTACGTTAATGGACCGAGCGCTTCGCCCGAGGTGACGTCAAATGCAAACTCCGCTCTCCGCGGCGTTAGCGTTGCGACGGCTTTTATAATCTGGTGCATACTTCCTGACACCTTAGTCTTCCTAACTGTCTCTGGCTCCATTAGTTGATTGCGTCTTTTCTATCTGCGGATAAAAGCGACTACAAACTGGTGATAACTGACTCCACCGTGAACAGCAGTGTCGTTTATCCGCAACTGATGAGATATCCGTCTATAAGGGCTAATAGAACCTACCACCAATTCAGCAAAGTGGACCGGAGGGTATATAAAAAATAATGCCACTCTTTCGCATCGCAACATCAAAAACAATAATACGAAATCCGTCCTAATGAAACTCGATACAGTAACAATAAAACAGGAGAAAACTCCACACTCTCGCAAAATCTCTCGCGTTACCGCACGCTAGTCACGTGGCACCGGCGAATTCGCGTACCTTATTATCCCGCGGGGTGCGTGCGATCAAAAACTCACGTCAATATTATGGCTGTCTTGTGACTGCAAATCCGGCCCTGGGGCCGTGAGCTGACGGGTCTCAACTAGGCCCCGGGGCGACGACGTGTGGCCTAGCAGTAACTGATAATATCAGACCCGGAAATGAACCCATCAAATCTTCATTAAGACACAATAGAACTAAACGAAACATAGTGAGAAATCTTTGCAACTGTGAATATTTTAATGATAATACCGCGTGATAAATTTTCGTCGGTTCGTGTTTCGATTGATCGGGCCGAACTTTCTTTCTTGCACTCCATTTCCGAGGATATTTCAGGGAGAACAAAGTGCGCCGAAATCATCTCCATCCGACCGATACCAAAACCTCAGCAACATGCTGAATATGACGCGATAACACACATCAATTATTGTAGAGTTTCCTATGGAACGCCATCCTAGCAAAAACTCCTACATCGCATTTAAACAACGTACTCGCAATCTTACAACCAACTCGCAATATTGTACAACCAACTCGCAATCTTACAACCAAAGTTGAATTTCTTGCAGTATGCCGTCATCGTAAACCAGGTGGCGCTGCGGTGAATTTTTCTTTCTGAAGTTTCCATTTTTATCTTCATCCTCGGACCAGTCGCACAGTCATGGCATAGACTTACGACCAGTCTATGTCCAACTTAGTTCTGTGGTAGCCAATGTAACAATTTAAGACCAATCTTACGATTCAAGGCCACTTTTGGGCCACACAACTGTGCAACCGGCCCCTGGTATACATGTATGTGTGAAGCGCCTTTATTCAGTATGCTCTTCTATTGTTATCTCTTTTTCACTTCTCTGTTATTTCCCCCTCCTTTCTTTTTTTCTCCCTTTGTTGTTTTGCTTTTTTTCTTTCATTCTCATTCATCAGGGGTCTGGGCCACAAAGTATACATCCATTGGCTTGCCGGGGTCCTTCGTTGAGTCAAAATGTACAGAATATTGCATATGTTTATATTGATATTATCATCATTGATACGATGAGAAATGAATTCATTTATTCGTATTTGTGGATTAAAACCATATCATCATCTAGCTTTCGGGAATGAGCGATCGCTGCGCGAATAGACAATTATGCGTGAATTGGTCGCTGTCAGTTGGCGGATGAATATTTAATGCGACCATATGTTGATGCCGTGTGATGACGTCACGGTACATTGATTTTACCGTGGTCCATTCATCCAACCGTGGAAGACAACCGCGTTCCCAATTCACTATAATACATAGTATTATAGTATATTTCTCTGCGGTAAATTTCAATTTGGATATTTCAGTATACCGTCAACAGAGACTGAATTATTAAACTGGTCAAAAATCAACCCATCGCATTCTCGCATTTTCCGAACACGTGTAACAGATCACCCGAGCGACTGAACCGATGAGGAAAATGTACCGTTTTAGATTATTGCCACAATGAAAAACCTATCATTAACGTGCCTTCAAATTCCAGCGGCGATAGTTACAAACAAGGCCTATCTTGATGTTATCGCAACTTTTGTTGATAACAACTGAAGATAAAGGAATACGCGAAAAATGGCCTACACATTGATAGCTAAAATGGGATATGAATTGTATGATAACTCTTCAAAAACTAAATAGCAAGATTTATCGTTCAAAGAATTAAAAACGGATAACATGACGTTTCGAAATCTCGCTCCAGATTTACAGTCCCTTGCGATGATCTCTAGTGAGAGTTCGAGACGTCGTACCCTCCGTTGTTAACTTATTGAATAATGAATTTCGCTTTCAAAATTTTCTTCGAAATTTCAAAATTTGTACATAGTGGGTTCTCATAATATAGTCTAATCTCTGCGTTTGGGTGTGGCTGGAACTTGATGTGAAAAACTCTTCTCAGGTTCCTTTTTCAAAAACTATACAGCTGTATATAGTTGAGATGAGTAATTGTGCCCGATTTGTCCACATCCGCGCTATATAAAGGGGTAATTTACCGTGAAAATACTTGTCAAATACATAAAAACAACAGCAAATTAACCGTGAACGAGCCTGTCAAATTTTCGACATACTTAAAATTGATAATATAGTTTTCTCGATAGAATCAGTGGCGTGGATTTTTTTTGAAGTGACAGAAGGAAAATAAATGACTGGTGACCAGAACAGAATGATGCATAGGGCTGGTCGTCTGCGTCTGATCAATGAACCGTTAAGTCACCGGACGAGAAATGAGTTGATCGTCAAGACAGCGAACTATTCTTTAAAGTATACGAACGATTGATGAGAGTTTAGTAGCGGGCGAAATGGCTTATTAATCCCGCATCAGATATCATCAATCATTCATCGGTTATACTTCAATTTAGCGCCATTAAAGCACCGCGCAGACGGCCGATGCATAAAACCACCAAAATGTACATAATGTACTAATCAATGAGATAAGATGAAAGGAGAAACTTTTAAGAGATATTATTATTATTATCTTAGATACTTTTAAGAGCTTTTATTATTATTATTATTATTATTATTATTATTATTATTATTATTATTATTATTATTATTATCATTATCATTATCATTATTATTAATATTATTATTATTATCATTAACACCTTATTTTTATTCATCCTTGCACGTTCATTACACTGGGGCATCTCGCCTCAGGACTTGTAGCTGTATACAGCTTTAAACCTTGCTTGGTGTCCCTCTCCATATTGTTAATCAACTATTCAATATATATTGTTAATTATTAAAAAAACTTTTTTTGGAGAAAATAAATCATATCATATCATAGTTGACGTACTTATTGCTAATAACATGGTAAACATCGTCCATTCTGAATCTGGACTGTCTGCTAATTTATAGAAGAATGAATAGGAAGCCATGTATTTATTATGGCAATTGAGTTCTGGGCCAGAATGTATTCATTGTGTTTTGCATTGATTTTTAAAATTTATTTTGATTAATGAAATTCATTTGTATCTAAAAAGCAGTTAAGGTTCTACATGATTTCTTCGCGTTGGAAGTTATAAAGTCCCTCTCGCTCGACGTGTAGAATATGGTGAATATGGTTGGATTGATTTCATCTTATTTGGTACAACGCATGGTTCGACAAATTTTAAATTCCGCGATTTTTTTCCATATATACTAATGGGCACTGACCTGTTATACATTTAAGACCTTTTGAAACTCATCCCCAAGGCTCTATTTTGTTTTCGAAATCTTCCAAGGGACCCAGTACGTATCCAACAACGTTCACGCTATGTGTACTGAAACTGTAGTTATAAGCTGTTTGCCTGCTTGTACCTGTCTGCAGAACCCTGTTGTGTGTATCAAAGTTTTAATCCGATTCTCCATTCGTATATTTCTGTATTATGGGGTACATATGTGATTGTAATCACGAGTTGCCCACAACAAAGAGCCTGAGCCGGTTCGGTTGTGATATAATTTTTCGGCGAGGATGCAACTGCTTCTGCTCTGCTTCGAATAGTAACTATGCAGACAATACGTGATTACCTTTCAATCCATAAACCCGAAGCAAAAATAATCCGATTGTCTCTCTCACCCGACCACCCGTATCATCAAACCGAAACTCGAGTTGTAGGTTGCAAACAGATAATGCCGTATAAGAATTAAGTCACTGTTAAGTCACGTCTAATAAGAGTTGTACCTTTCGAATATAAATTGTCCTGCAATTACTTAGGCTGCAAATACATTTTTTTTCCATGTGAAAATGGATTTTTGTGTAGTATTTTTGTGTTCCGTTTTTTTCTCTTATAGTCTTTGCACGTTTTATACGAAATAGAGACTTATTATAAATTATCATTATTACTATTATCATTATTATTATTATTATTATGACTTATTTTGGCTCGATACAGATTGGTGATGAAGATTTTGCCTTCCGTTCTATTGGGCCTGTGATAAGGCAAGAAGTTCCCGATTATCTTTATTTTAAGCAGTTTTCTATGTAGATATAGCATATCATTTTTGTTTTTGCTATAGCGTCTACCACCCTGCGTTATTCGAACGGTCAATCATTCGTAGATACATGTATAACATCTAACCCAGAGGTGAGGCGTCCACAAAATCTCTAGGCAAAAATCTAGGACAAGTGATCAACAATATTTGACAATAACGATCAATGGTTTGCGCCGACTTACGCTGAAAAATCTTCGAACTTTTCTTTTGACTGTGCGCATCGTCTTAAAGATCGCGAAGTTTCATTAATGATCGATAGAAAACTCAGTGTTTTAACCCATTTCGTCGCGATTATCGGGTCGTATCCTTTCGGCAGTAGTTGCAATGGAAACCGGCGACAAGTTTCCGTCGGAAAACTCTCAGCTTTATCGCGTACGTAAAGAAATTCATGCAGAATACTAACTGACGAGGAACCGTCAGTATCTTTGACAGAAACGGCCACAGCATAGTCGTAAAGAAGTGAATGGTAGGGATTATACTCGCGTGGATTTTGAAGCCGTTTACTCGATACGCCAACAGAAAAATCAAACTTCCCAATTTGTAATATCACTCGCAGATAGCGTACGGCATAACAAGTACCATATAAACATTAACTACAAGAAATAGGGTTTTATTGGCCTCGGTTTTATGACGACTGCTGGTGCGAACTGAGACATCAATACGTGTTTTACTTCCTCGGCGAATTCTAGCAGTTGCCACTGATACTATAACTACAATTATAGCAGGGACTATATCCCGAAAAAATACCGCAATAGATCTATATGTGTCCATAGCCTCGCGGGGTAACAAACTATTGCAGTAAATATTCTTCCATACGTGGTTGAATAAGACATATTTTTGAGTGGTAATTCGCATTATTGGCAAATGCCAGTTAAAAGAGAATGACCAAACAACTACAATAAATATGGCGTACATCCGTCGAGTATCGGTGAAATGTTTCATGTGAAAAAAAGGAAAACGAACGGAGACAAATCTTTCGATAGAAATCACAACAACTATAAAATTTGACACAGAAATGGCTTGATCTTTCAACAAATTCTCAATGAAGCACATCGGAATCGTTTCTTCTATCGTTCTGTAAAAATAGTGCCAATAGTAGTAGATTGATGGACATTCTATGCCCCCTTTAAGGCTAAAGTTAGCCGAACCTTTACATCCTGGATGAAACCCTAATTGATAGATAACGTAAGTCATCATTGTGTTGGCAAATTTTCTTAGACCAAACACCACAACAAGTTGATCCGAAAACGCGAGAGTTATGAGATACGGGAACGTGTAACGAACCGACTGATATTTTCGACAATTTAACAGTAAGATGATTGTCAGAAAGTTGAACACGCTTCCCAGTGGATATATGTACAGTTCCTTAGCAATTCTGACTTGCGTATAAACGTCATAATAACGAAGAAATTGAATAAAAACCCCAATGAACGGCGGTGTTGGCGACACAAATATCCCTGGTGGTCTAGAAGTAAAATTTCGCATCGTAAAACCGTACACCTTTGAAACGTGGAGGTCGATAGTATGCTATATCTCTGAAGATAATTACAGGAATGCGCCACTGTGTTTAACAGCACCCTTTTGCTCCATGTTCCATGTTTCGAGATATCGAATATGTAATTACCTTGTGCGCAACAGAATGTCATATGTATATATTCACAAAGAGAAAAAATGTACCACTCCCAAAATGCTGAGATAACATAACAGACATGTATATGTGATGCACGTATATTCATATATCAAAAGCGATAATCTTTTTCATAAAGCTGATAAAACAGTTCGATAGCGTTTACAATGAACTTCTGATGCTGCTCCTAAACATGTAGGCAAATAAAATCAGTTTCGCCGTTTTAGAAAAAAAATAATTATCGAGAATACAGAGAGAATTCAGAAAAATGTAGTGGACTTTGTACGATGCTTACATGGGAATGTCCACTAGCCTAACAGTAACAAATTTAAATGCCTCTCAAGTCCGCATGTCTTTGAGAAGGTTACGGGCCTAGTGCCCTTTTTTAAAGAAATAGTGCCTTTTTAAATAACCCCTTATTCACCGGTCTATAGTTACCTCTGATTTCCATTGTTATCAGAACGCTTAGTACTCGTTAACGACATGATACAAATGAAGACGCAGTGAGCAAGAGATATCCAGTTTAACGCCTTGTCCAAAGGCTAACGGGCCTAGTGCCCTTAGAAAACAGAGTAACTCGTTAATGGAAGTGTCCCTCAGTATTTCTGGCTTGGATTCATGCCGATTCTGTTTTAAGATTCACGATGAAAATTTTGTTTTACACAAATTGCCTCAGAAGACACACGATTTCAAAATCTCTTATTCGAAGAATAAAAACAACCAAACCAAAAAATCTAATCCTTGGATAGTAAGTTATTCTAGTTATTACTCAGACTAAGACTAAGCTGGCGTGAAATCAGTTTGAGTCAAAGTTTCTTCGTTTCGGTACTCATAAATATTATGGCTATACACGTTCATTACTATCGTAGGACTTGAATTAGTCGGTACTGACAGTCTATACGACATTGAAATGTTATTAAAATTGGAAGTTTTGATTCGTCCCCTATCGAAACTATGACAATGCATGTGTTGTCGAATGGCCTGTCCTAAAGCCATATTGGCTATCATAAAACATCATCCTTTTTATGTATCTTCGCTATTACACAATATGGAATTCTTCTGTAGATAACCATACAGACATTTGTGTACGATTTGTTTCAAGTACTTTAGATATACACGGTACGTAATAAAGATATGGGTCTGTAGTGTGTTCATTACTATCGCGGGACTTAGAAAATTATTCGCTACTGAGCTTATTCGGCAGCCTACGACTTCGAAATGTTTTCAAGCTCGGAAGTTTCGATTCGTTCCTATCGAAAGGGTGACAATGTAAAACATATCGTCAAATCGTTTGACAAAAGTTAATACGATCGCCTTTACTGAAGAACTTCCACGCGCGTTGACACAAAAATACATGCGAGCGATCTTACTAGCGTTGGTTACTTACGCAGTGACTGGTTCATTTCTTTAAAGATTAACAAGTGCGCTTACTTTCTTGTTTCTGAGGACTATTTATAAATTCAGTATTTATTATTTCTACGTTACGTATTGTCGTAACGACCTCGACGATATAGGTGGCGTCTACCAAACAGAACCGGATACGAACTTCTTCGTAAATGAAGCAAACGGTAAAATCGTCGGTCACGTAGCCATCGTGAACGCTGGATCTTTGCACGAAAGGTTTTATAGGAGTAATATTAGAAACGTCACCAATGGAAAACTCGATTCTGTCGATAGCGATGTAAAAGTAGCGGAACTAAAGTGAATGGCGGTTGATGTATCGTTCAGAGGTTATCTATAGGTCGTAAGTTGCTCGACCACTGCGTCCTCTGTAAACAAAACAACTATAGCAAGATTCATTTGTCAACATCGGACCAAACAGTAGCGGCCCAAAGACAGTACACAAAGTATGGATTCAAACTTGACTTGGCTTTATGGGAAAGATTATTGCCTTGGATGTATGTATACGTGCACCACATGTCCCTGTGTCTTATGTAAACCTCAGCGTTTTAGGAGTTGAACTTTTTTTCTCTTTGCGAATTAAAAAAAATGATTCCCTCGATTGTGATTTATCTCTCTTCTTGGTGAGTGCGCGAATAAAATATCGTTTTCGATATCGTTCAGTTTGACGTTGATGATTGCAGGCTATCATTGTGGATGTTTAAATCTCTGGGAACGTCTGGCTACCCACCAACCCCCTTTCGCTTGGACATGTCTAGCTACCCACCAACCCTCTTACTTAAGGCTGTTCGTCGCCGTGTGATAACATCTTATGCCCTGTCTACGCATGCGTACTACCGGGTAACACAATACCAACAGACGGAACTGCTATGTATTCAGTCACGTGACCTAGCTTTGAAGGTATCGCGATAAAACTATCGAATATCCTCAACAGAAACCCGCAAAATTCCCCGCACTAAATTTATCTAATCCGGTTTTCCTCTTAGGAAGACCTAAAAGTGAAAAACCAATTTGGTTTTGAGTGATTTTCCGGTATTTACGAGCAGTCAGTTAATAGCATTTAGAAATTCTAGGCAGACGAAACTGATGCAGTAAAGAGTGAAAATGGCAGCACTTCTGACAAGACCATGATTTGGAAAGAACTTCACAACTATTTGATTAATACCTTGCGTGTCTTGTATAAGATAATTGGGTGAAATAGAAACAACGCAATTGATAAACTGTAAAAGTAACCCTGGTAGTAATTAACTGATAACTTAAAATCTTGACTTAGCAATAACAGCCATCTTATGAATCTAAATTGTGGCAAACACATTAAGAAAAATAATGGGATTGGCTTTTTGAAGAAAATCAAATTAGACACTTTAAAAAGACTATGATGAAACCTTCTCTAGTTTTGTTATGATATTGATATTGATATCATGTATTGAGTCAAAGTTTTACATAACTTGTATGACTTTTGTGTGTTATGTCTCGTATGTTTGTTTGTAAATAGAAATACACGGCGTTCGGGATTAAACACCAGTATTGTTGCATGATGATAATTAGTGGTAACGTAGTAAGAGTGACCATCGGTTCGGATAATAGACCACCGTCCTTGCTCAAGGGCAGCTGGTTGGATTACTTAGTTACATCATCCCGACCGAACTAATGACTGATTTATTCAACAACACGCACCTCCCTAATGCGTTAAATAGTGTAATTTAGAGTGGCCCGCGTAGCGACAGTCGCGTGTCGTACCCTATGGCGCTGGACGTAGCTGAGTCCCGACAAGAGAGATGCCGAAAGGAGAAACCACGCGAAAGTGAAAATATCGGTCTGTACACGGGGGATCAGTTTTCGTAGTTATAATTAGAATAGGCTATAATCATTTTAGAATCGTTCTCTAAATGAAATGTTTGAATTGGAAATTCGAGCTCCGCGCCGAGTAAATTATGATAACTCTTTGATCATCCAATGTTCCGAGAGGATAAATATAAAACATCGTTCGTTTTCGCGTGCGTTCGGTGCACATCGTAATCACGATGAATCAAACGCGATGTCAGCTTTGAGAGGAACACCGAGGCCTTCGTACGATTAAAAAAGCACGCTTTAGGAATCAGCGAGACATTCCTTTTCTAAATCTTTAGATTCGATCGTCAAACTATGAAAAATCCTCGCGGTTGATTTCCGATGACTTTGCGGGTCTGCGCTACTCTCAGGAACAATATTAACAGTTCATAGATAAATCGACATTTTATCCCATTTGATACAGCAGTATATGTAGTGAATATATTTTCTGAAAATATTGGTCGTGAAATTACACAAGGGAAGCCGTTTGTTTCGTATTACTTTCACTGTTAGCTCACAGTGCTTAAATCCATATTTGTTCAAAAATTACCATGTTGGCTCAATGCAAATAGATAGTTGTCTGAAATATGAGGATTTCGATGTTTTAAATCTAATTACACTCTCACACTGTCGTCTGCCCAGAATTCAATACGTTTATTAGATTACGTCATTTATACGCGATAGTTCTGCGCTGATCGTGATCTAGCATCGATATCCTGCATCCACACTTACCAGGGCAGACGATGTTTACTGTACGGTTATAATCAACCAAAACATTATCCCGGGGATAATACACTCCACGGGGACTATCGGGGCCGTCTTGGTCTTTTACTAAGCAGAACTAAGCTTTCGCTGTAGCGGAAATATTCAGTTTAAAACTCGAATTCGAAGGACAGAAACAAAAAATAGATACGAGCAGAAAGTCCTGAGTAGATTGATTCCACGACTTTTCAAAAGACCTCACTGTGAGACTAAGGAGTTTTATCGACAAGCTGTATATGATAATGATGATATTACTAATAAGAGTTATCATAGCTATAAGGAGCTTTTCGCCCTCAACGCTCAACCTCACATTAGGCAATTCTAAAACGACGTGTCTCTAATTGCGCACGAAACTTGTCAATAGTCAATGACGTTGAATATAACATTTGCAAATTTTAGGGGACTTGTTCGAATAGTGGTCGTAGTTTTTGCCATTACAGTTTTCGCCCACAACCGACTACCAGATACCTTACCATCCCCTCGATTATAGAGAATCTATGCTGACGATTATGGCGGGTAAGAGTAATGTAGTTCATACGTTTCGTAGAACGTTTTAGAACAGACTCTCTGGAGGGGTGGATAGCGTGCATGTAAGTCGTCAAATAATTCCTGAACATATGGTGTGACAACTCGGAAACAATCGGCCGTGTTCGGGAACAATCGTCACCTCATTCTTTATCAAGCGTGACCTGTCGCGCAAAACACGATATCTATATCGACTTTCATTAATTGATCTGAATTTCCGCCGAACAATTTCAACATAGTCACTTGTCTTTTTTACTTTTTATCGTATGCGGCCAACACGTCGGAACATCTACATAGACCGAGAAAGAAAAGAATAACGGAAGTACATACAAATCAGCGCCGCAGATGAAAAAATATTCAAATTCCAAAATTTAGCACAGAGATATTTCCAACCCGATCTACCAACGCAAATCAGATTATTTTGTCTTATTTCACATTATTCTAAACGGATTGTAGTCCTTAATTGAATTGTTTTGCTGCAAGCATGAATCTTTATAAACGTTCGGGTCTAAAAATGATGAAATATACTTCGCAAACGCCGTATGGCACAATCTGCTACCACCGAATAGGTTCGTAAAATCCCTCGGCTGCCAGGGTTAGTGATAGAACAAATGCGCGGAAAGACTTAATGGTAATGAACACCGAGGATTAGTTCACGATAGAGTATGGACACAAATTAATAAAAAGAGTCCGTCGGGAGTCAGTTGATAGATCTAAGAACTCAGTCGGATAAATCTCATTAATCCGTTTATTGTGCATAATTAAAGGGACGGTAGTTAAATACGTTGCTTACTCTGTTTCAACTGGCCCAAGTCGGTTTTATTTATCAATTAACCGAAACTATTAAAATGCACTCCGAATAAGAAAACGCGCTAAATAAGGAATACGTGAAGTAGTGTCGAGGTCCAAAATACAATATAAGCCATAAGTCGGGACTAGCGAACGAACCCCCTAATATTTTAAAGCCCTTCAAAAAGCCAGTTTTAAAAAATTTGGGTCAAGATTTTTTGAAATTTGAAATTTTTTGAAATTTCTTTACAATTTTCATGTTTTCTTTGTGGAAAATAATCCATTCTCATATGATTCATTCAGGTGCCCGGGCACTTCATATTTAAGACACCTGCCATTTTTGATAGGAAAGTGTCCTGTTACGGTGAAAAGCGACCTTTTTCTTGAAAAAGCGCCCTTTGTGTTAAATTTTAGGAAACTAATTTGTTTTTAATTTATCCTTGTAAAATACCTCACGAAGTGCGACATAGATCGTAATATTCGAAACAGCGCCCAAATCAACGCGTGATTATTTTCTTATTCAGAAAACCCATTATCAAATGAAATGATGGTAATAGAATACATACGATTTGTTAAACAAATCCTTCGAGTTATTTTCGAAACGAAACGAATCTATATTTCATTTAGTTATCGTGGGTTTTGTACATGTTTTGATTAAACGATTGTTTCTGAATGTAATTTTCTAGTTTGTGCAATACATCATAATCATCTTCATTGAACTGAGTATGACACTTTGTAATCGTGATATTACAGCGATTGAGTATTTTCTTCGTTTGGCGTCAATCATATCCATTTCAACTTGAATCATTTATCTATTCATCTCAGACCATGGCGGTCGGTATAATTGATTATACAAACAAAATGAATTTTGTATGAATTATCGAATATTTTACAAAAATAGAAAGTCAGTAGTATTATACAACATCAGTAAAAACTGCATCGAATTCAAAGTACTATGGACAGCAATGTAACTATATAGCGGAGAGTCAAATGACTTTAAGGAATTGAGGCGTCCGTTGCAGCTTAATACAGACAACCTCGCGCCATAAGAGAATATTATTCTGAATTTAGAATCCGATTTAATCCATTTCAATAATAATATATACAAAATCACAAATCACAGGTCAGTTGGAATAATCAAGTTATACCGATCACCCCGATAATCGTGCAGCTTAAATCGGAACCGAAACAATAATTACGAAATCTAGAAAATAAGCGGGACAAGTACTGAACTATAATTAGTAGACTAACTTATCGAAGAAACGTCGGATGAGATAAGGAGAATTAGTAATTATACATTCAGTATTGTCAACAATATGTATACATACGATTTTCAAAAAGAAAACTATGAAAGGACATACTCAAGAAATAAAACACAGAAAAATGTCTTATCGTTAACATTGATTGTTTTGTTGTATGAATATAAATCTGAATAATAATGAATATAAGTAATTTTGTTTCAGTAATCAGAAAGATGCTTCAGCACAAGGTAGCGTGCGGTCTATTATTAGGCGTCGCGGACTCAATGGCCTAAAAATTGGCTACGATCGCTTTAACACGAATAAAAAACGCGTCGGGAATAATTCGTTCTAATAAATCCCTGGCCATTTCTACCGAAGAAATGATGATCAAATTTCATGCGTTCATAATCGAGTCAATGCGGCCTCTGGTCAAATTATGATGAGGTTTTTACTGATATAACCGCAGTCAGTGTGTTTGCGATAGTAATTAATTGAATACGGCAGCGGATAATGATTAGTATGTGTGTGCATTCATTCTAATATCCATCATCAGCGATCTGTTGATGATGATAATTTGTTTTTTACTCATCGATTTTCACCCAACGCACGGATAAGATAAGTTCGACGCGCGCATGATATTAAATTAACACCGATTTATCTATAACTGATGATAAGCGAGCGAGAGAGAGAGAGAAAGCTGTATCTTACCTTCTAAGATTTTATTCCTAGATATCATTTCGCTGAGCACGGCGGAATTCGGCCCGCCCGGAAAACTCTGGCCAAACGAGACACCGTGCAGTTCGAGTCCCGACATTGTCCTGTGATGCATCTAAATAAACCTTATTTCACTGATTTCAGTCACTCGTATTTAGTAAAAGTTTGACTGTGATCGGGAATATTGTGAAAGCGGTGATTCCTCATTCCAAGAGCATATACCAAGCCGCATTTCACGTTTTACTGGTCGTTTGCATGGGCGACGTCAATCAATAACCACGTGATTGATTATGAAGCCTTAACCACGCCTATTGCAGCATCCAGTACTGGTGACACTTCAAGTGATACGGATGGGGAGTTGACTTGGCAATGTAACCTCTTGTGTGCGGTTTATACTGTCGCTACTCGGTAACTGAATCTGGCTAGCTCTCCAATGCAGTCGCCGACCGACTCAAACTGGCCATAGGGGAGTTTCAACCTCTTGCGGCTTGATTACGGTCGTTCCCTTGCAGGCGCCTTCGTTCACATAGAAAATTACGATATTCAGTAATGATAGAAATGATACGAGTAACGTTAACTTGAGCCACAAGCTGAAGAAAATTCACTGTAAAGGTCTTGTGTCCGATGTACTCATTTCGTCGTATTTTGTAGCAATTATAATAAGCAATTATAATTTCTTAGTCTACATTCGTAGATATGTTTATGTAATTTGGCTCCCGGAAGGCGAGGACCCTAACTAGTAAAATTGACACTGGAACTCGCCGATAATCAGAAGCCAGCTGCGGAAGGCGAGGTTGATACTCCCTATTATTTCTAATATTTACTCTGAGTAAACAGTTTCACGCATCGAATAATCTGACTGATCCGTTCGGTAAATAGTTTTACCGGGGTATTTCATTGTCTGTCTGCCCGCGTCTAACAACTGCCGGATAATTTACACCGAAATTTCTCTTCCGCTGAAAACTGACGACCGAACCCGCGGGAATTGTCCGATATTTACCGGATCGATCAGAATTTATTGGGTTTCTTTCTCGGCGATAATTTCAAAACACGCTTGATTTGCTTCCTGATCCGGGTATATTTTCGATGACCCGGCTGTCGACGAGTGGCGGTCGCCCGACGACGCGAGAAACAATTCGATCGACAGAACCTCTTGAAATTCGCGAACTACAAGTTAAGAAAAGGAGCCCTTCAGGAATAAGTCATCCATTTTTTTCATGCAAATATAACTGATTTATTCATATAAGACACTAGCCGATACACATGTAATCTATCTATCTTGAAAAGGTATACTTTTATCTCTTAAATAAAGGATACCCTACAGAAATGTCTGAAGCTGCATTTCTTAAGCTTATCTGCATCTTCGACTAATATGATATTATGTTTGTCTCCGGAATAACGTAAATATGACGTAAACCGTAATAGGCCTCGATTTGACCAGTCACCCCGAGAGCAGACGAGAACGGGGCGATATATATCACGTGATACCTAATCCATCATCATTCGCTTCAGACTCATCAACAACACGAACGACTATCAATATAATCTGGCGGTCTCTGACGACTCATCAAACCGTAAAATAATGTAATAATCCAAGATCCACGCATTCTTTCAGACAAATTTAATTTAGCGTCGACCATCGCGCTGTGTACAGAAATAAACCGACTCTAATCAAACTTATTTATGATTAATTAGAGAGAGTATAGCCACGGGACTCATGTAGGACTCAGCGCCCCGGTCCTGTGTATTTGTATAAACGAATTTGCTACGTTATGAGGGTAAACGATGGTGAAAGTCGGGGTTTAGATTCGTTTTCAGTTGATGACGTTTCGTTGGTCGGAGCGTGCGACAATGTTCGTCTTCTTTTACTAGATATTAAGGTAAGGATTAGGAAAGAAAGTAATTACTTAGGATTTCGCCCTGAAAGCCGATTGCTATATCTATTGAGTTAATTTGCGACTGGCAGTATACACGGCGGGTATGTTAATGAATTTGCGGGTACAAATAGTGAGGGATTATTTTGTCAGGATTCGCAGACTGCCATCTCGGGAGCCGGGAAAGAGAGCCGGGCGAAGAAGGTTCGGGTCCAAGCGGTCACGAAACAAATTACGGAATATGGAATTAGGAATTATCCGTTTTCAAAGGTTGCCAATGAAAATAGACGTGAAACGAAGACATTTGGAATTAGCCCGCGTTGTTCGCGCGAAGACCACGAGAAAAGAAGAAATCAATTTGGATTTTTGTAAACTTTATTTCATGTATCGTCACGGCGATATTGTTTTATTCATATAGTTATCTATGTCAGCAATACGGCACTGGACGGATGGAGATACGAAAATTCGAAATATGTTTGATAGGAAACATCACGACCGATGGTTGAATATATTTCCGTCGAAACAGCAAAATAAGTAACCATTTTAGTCTAAATGGACTCGAGAATGTGTTTATGTTGGCGAGGATGTTTTGATAATACCGGGAGTTAAAATCTGTTAGTAGCGGTAAGGGTATCGCCATGATTAATTCCTATTTATTCATTTGTATTTAGAAAAATTATATTGCAGATATTCTATTCATGAATTCGATCTAGACGAATGTCTTCATATATAGAAAAATTTCTCATCTCTAAAATTTACGAGGAAAGAATTGAAAGAATGATCATCGACGTTGCCAGAACCCCCAGGTTTTGTGAGATATAGAAATGAATTCAAATTGCCAAAAAAATAGCTTATCGTGTAATCGATTTAAATTGACCGATTGGCATGCTATTCATCGGCCTATAAACCTACGGAAATTTGAGTAGTAATGTCGCTATACGCCACCAAACTTTGGTGGTTGATTTGATCTTATAAGAAGAAAAAAGAATGGATATCAATTAATTTAGTAAAATTCGAATTAGAAATAGAATGGAAACGTTTTTTAACGTCGAAAAAGGTTCGCTCTAGAAACGGAGCAATTCGGTTTAGACATTCCGTTCTGATGATGAATGTTTTTATATCGCGTTTCTCCTTTTTTTTATTGTCGAACAATAATAATTTTGAATACATTTCTCAGTTTCAATTGGCGAACATTGTTGAACGGGGGAGATTTCCCGGTCGGCTATTGTAGAACAGCTCTCCCCTGGCGACGTGGCTAAGTTAAACCATCGTTCTCAGTGGTAGCTTGATTAATCCGGAGTACACTCGACTAAATTGATTATGATGATTTGTGTTTTAGTCCTGGCTGACACAGGAGTACGCTTGAACACTTACAGTTGATTTCCCCTGGCGACGATACATATTTGATTAAAGTGGTTCACGGCAAAGAAAAAGCTCGGGCCTGGTGGCTAGGTAAAATCTCCCCGAAGACTGCGTCAGCCACGCAACGCGCTCTCCACGTCACAATCGAATATTCTCTCGCAGTTGAATCGGACCTTTCAAAAAATGAAAAAACGCCCGGACGAAAAACCGTATACGCCACGTTCGGCAACGAAATCTACTCAGTGAAATTGAAAATTTGTTTTTGAAATGAAAGTTTCCGTGAATTCCAATTCCGTAATGGCAGTAGTGATGCTGGCGAACGCGCGCGATCTATGTTTGAAGGTTTGATGAAATCTTCCTGCTATTCGGCGCTCAGAGATTTCCAATTTTCCATTTATAAGTCCTCCGAATGTTTCATCCATCTAATTGGCCGTTCATTTTAAAACAGTTTATTCCTATCGGAGAACTACATATCGTGCCGTATCTTACTCAAATTACCCCCGCGTGTTTGGTCATTTTTGCGAATCTTTATATGCAGAGCCCGTCGGGCTGTATGTTTATAACGCCTTTTTAGAGCGTTCATTATTGACAGGTGGTACTCAAGCAGAAAGTCAAAAATATTCAACAATAAACCTATTTCGACGACCATTATTTTTTTCAAAGCATCAACTTGTGTCATTCTATTCACGATTCTGTTCGCTATTTCATAGAACGGTCGTGAGTCGCGCGCAGCCGATTGTTATTCGGTATATTCTATCGTTTTTCTAGAAAAGATATTTTCACGACTCATCGGTTCAGTTAGGTCTTTCAGCAACGACGGAATATTTTTTCGCGGAGATCATGAAATTGTCACCAGATTCCTCGAAACCAACTAATACCAAAATTTCTAAATGCAATTTATACATCGGAACGAATTGCTTTAGGGTCAGCTGTGATGATTAATACGTTCTTTTTGAATACGAACTGTTCAAACCCGCAGTTATCTGAACTGCACGCCACTTCGGTTAGACGGTGGCTATAGATACCACGCACGCGCAGGGTCCCGTTTCAGGCCTGATTAAGAAACCACGCGCACCTGAGAACCGGCTATTATATTCTAGCGCATTTCACAGTCTCTCCAAGCAACAACATTCCCGCGATCAATTTATGAAATTAGATTTCCCTTTCAGTCGTTTGGCCACGCCCGACAGGGATCTGTCCCAAACACCACACGACTAAACAGATTGAAATTTGAGAATAGAACCATTAGCGTCGCGTATACCTATGGCTCGGTCGTGCTTTTTTTCGTTTCGTTAATAATTCATCATTAATGTACATGCGTGTAAACCATATTACTGAAATATCGTAACGGAAAAATGATGCATATAGGTTTCGGAAATAGAGCATTATAAGCGTATCTTATTTCAGTCATCGTATTTTATAGAAAGCAAGCGAGTGCTAATCAGTATACCAATAGAACAAGTCCACTTGACCAGTGGTCATACAACTTGTCCTAAAATGCGTACACTACTATCAAGTTAAAAAAAAATGAAAAAGTGTTTAATGCGAATTAAATTGAAAATACCAAATTACCATGTTCAAGTTCAAGTTTATCATAGGATCCATGGAATTTAGGCTGCACACCCAAAAGTCCCATGCACCCTGACATCAAGATGAGATATTCCCTTATGATGTCTGCATCTAAATATCTTGGTCTGTCTACGTTATATTTCCCTTAAACACTTCTGAATTGTTTTTTCTCGGTTAAGATCTCGCAATCAGCAGGTATTCGAAATTGATATAATCGGTAATTAGGTAAAAGTTCACCGGGATAGCTGACATCTTTTTGAGGAACATTTAACCGAACCAGATGGGGTACGGATTGTTCTCAATTCTCTCAGGTTAGCTCCGAATTCAACCCGGTTCGAGTTGAATAAACACATATAAAACGGTTCTGAATGAAACCAGTGATTAGCCACGTCCCCTCGGGGTGAACTACCATCACCAGGGGTTTCTCTGGTGTCTGCTATTAGTCGCCGAATTGTCGCTAACTTCTTGCCCGTTTCCCGTTGGTTGTGGGTTCCACTATTCGCCGTAATTGCAAGTTAGGCAGGTCGGGTAGTTATTATCCACGAGATACGCCAGGAAGTAAAAGGGGAAATAAAAATCGGTATGCAGATTAAAAGTAAACAAAGATTTCGCTTCCTCCAGGCATTATCCCTCTGCATCGCTTGAAAACGTGCAATCACTTTTGAAAATCTCAAAACTGAAGAAAAAAACAGGAAGAAAAGATGTCCCTACTTGATCGAAACCGGAAGTAAACAAATGTCAGCCTACTTCCTTGGGAATGCGGGGTGACACACGTGGACACGTGAACGAACAAGTCGGAACACGTGTCCAAAACATTTCACTTTCAATATCCCATTTAGAGATCGCAAAGTAAGAGTAGATCGCGAGGTCTTGAACTTGATTCAAATAGAAAATACGGATTTACATACCTACTTGATTAAATGAATATCGATAGCATTATAACGGCCAATAATGTCACATGTCGGATATTTGTCAATATTTCTGCGGTGCTACGCGATGACCTTAAACGACCTGAGAAATTTGGACGCATCTGGCAATGTCTTATCTAGTTTGTCAACATTTTTCTTTTCAATTTCCACGTTACAGCTACGAAATGTTCCTTGCAGTGTCGGTCTATTTCATAGATAAAACGCACGAACCTGTCAATTTTCTGTGTCGTACTGGGAAGATTATCGTGCAACCATATTTCGTACATCTAATACTTCTTCTGGGATTTCTTTATTTACGGATGAATTTGTCATAATAACTCGTCAAACGAAACAAGTTTTCTCCGCATATTTTGAATTGGTTTGTTTTCCTCTTCAATGATTCCAATATTGTTTGTTCGGTGTCGCTGGGATTCGGGGGCGAATTATGTGCGTGAGTGTGGTGTTTCGGGAGCTGGGTAGGTGAAATTGTTTCACCGAATTCGGATTTGTTTCGGTCGTCGGCGCGCTTTGATGTGATCTGATGTCGTAGTTGATAGATAGGTTGACCCGGATACAAATGTAAGAAGGGCGTGGAGTTGCCTAATAACCCATAAACCAAACACACGTCGGGTGATAGATGGGTACAAAGCTATATCGTTGAATAAGACCCCCGCATCTTCGAATCTGTTTTCCTGTTTCATAAAATAGAAACGATTCACGACGAAAAGGTCGCAGATGGGTTAACTCCCAATCGACAAATCGACGACTATTGTTCGATTTAACTTTGAACTCGGTGAATTTGATTTGATGGATTTTTGGAATTGAAAAAAAACATCGAATTTTTGTTCTGTATATTTTGACGGATCCAGGTCGTGAACCGGTCTTTACTTTTGTAACAATAAGCTTTTTGAATTCGCTTGGCGATAGATGAGAGAGAATGCATTGTGAAAATGTAACATTTTACATTGAAATGATATCAATTATCTAAACTGCTCGCGCTCTTCCTTTCACTCCGCACGCACACTCGCCGCCTCCTCCACTATCGTATTTCTTTGCCCTCATGTTATTTCCAGTTTTCTCTCTCCCTGCCATTCCTACTACCTTGCCGATCCAGAGGCAAATTGTGAAAGACTTCAAATAAAAGCAATATTATGTGTACTTCGTACTGTTATGAAGAACTTGTCACATCTCAAAAGGGCACTTTGATGTCCATAAAGGCAATATTATAGGGGCACTACCGCTATGAAATGCAACTACAAATCTGTGTTGACAAAATAGAAAAGGGCACTAAAAAATTTGATGATCTAGTGGAAGTCTCACAAAGGAACCGGCCGTGTTTTGCTCCAATTTTGTTTCAAATCAGGGATATTATTCAACACAATATCAACATCAACAGATGCGGTGTCAGTGTCCATTCGATGATTATCTTTTACAGCATCATCATCATTTCATCCCGTGAGGACGCGCCGACTAACAGATGACACAGAGGCTGCCGAGGTGACTGGTACCATTAACGCGACAGTTATCAGCTATGATTCTCATCTATGATGATGTCTTTCATTCTGCAGGCGTTAGATTTGAGAAAATAGATTAAAGGAGACGTGCTTTACGTGTCTTAAAAAGTATCTTCCAGAAGGCCGGCCGTGAACACTTGAATTTCCATATATATTTAGCCTATACATGAAATTTAATCATCCGACAAAGTGGATTGAATACTTCTGACGTTGCCTTTCACTGCGCATTGCCATGGGTTGGCTGAAAACAGCTCATTTTACAAGTGCTATGAATTTAAATAGCGCCTTTCACTTTGGTCTGTTCCCGCAGTTTCCGAACACAGTTGGTCCTTCTCATAAACATCGGCTTAAAATCGCCGCCTCGTCTCGGAAAAAAATCAATTAATTTAAAATTCAAAACGTCCATCAAACAACAATAAACCGTGCCGCGTGGATCCCTGAACAGTTGGCACGGTTCTAAACGTCTCTATGAAACTGGAAAATCGCGCTTTGACTTTAAAAACAAAATGGACATTTAATCCTCAGTTCCGCCTACTTTCACTGAATTCATTCGACATGTTTCATTGACTTCTATTCAATGTTAACTTGTTCTCGTTTTCAGGGTTTATTTGACCTGGTCGTTTCGGACAAAGGATTGTTATTTTAGATTAACATTTTTGATTTTGAGAATCTGTTATTTTGGACGGGTCAGGCCCAGCTTTTGACAACAGAATTTATGGATCTTCGTTCAAAGAAACATTTTTTTCTTTTTAAATTCATTTTCCACAGTTCGTTAGTTAACTAAAAAGTAAAATGTAATGGGTACCGCTATCCAAATATTTGATATCATTTTATATTGTTCTAAGGTGCTCGTCTGATGATATCGAATGAGTCAAAATTTAACTCTTGTTGAATTCCTTAACTCAGAATTAAGCTTGAACATTTGTTAGATTTAACTCTCAGCTAGCAAACTCATGAGTTGAAATTTTTCTCTAATAGGGTCAAAAGCTAACTTTAACTAAACTAAAAGTAAAATCGAAACGCGAACATCCAGAACTACCGAACAAAATCAATCGAGGCTGATGGTCGCATTCTATGAAATGCGTATAAAAATCCTACAGTACAATGATTCACTAACTAAAATCTGTTATCCAGACTGAAATTTCTTTTAATGTTGACAATTTTCTCAACTCAAACAACTCTCTCATGCCCGTTCATTTTCATTTCAGTGGGAAACTAATGGAAAAAGCCAGACGCTATTCAGACGCTATGATAGATCATAATCAGTCTCATTTAAAGTCTTCCGTATTCGTGAAACCTAAAAATTCAGAAAGTTGTCCATTTACATTTCTTTTTATTTTCTGATATCGTAATTGAAACAGGCATAGCAAGTAATTCATTTCTGAGAGAGCGAATCGAATTTGTGACACTAAGTTTCTGTACCAATAAATTGATCGCATCACTCATTATCTAAGCTTGCTAAGCCTTAACGTCTCATTGTTTTAGCTCACAAAAAGGGTAGACGTAAATTTTTTCTCAATTTTTCAAGTGAAAAATCAAATCATAAAAACTGTATCGTTGTTCTGTATACCAACCTATAAAGATTTTTTTTAAATAGTCGAATTTTCAGGATAACAGATTTTAGTTGTTGAATCATTATATATATTGTTGGACTTTTACGGACACTTCATAGACCACGACTATAATCTCAATTGATTTCGGTCGTCCAAAATTTTTTAAATCCCCTAATTATTTTTTCAAAATGATGTACCAGCAAATCTCTACTACTGGTTGGTAAACAAACTATATGACGTCATGTGCAAAACCTCTATACCGCGGGTGTATTGATACAGTTATTCGTGGTTCCAACATAAACATATTACGTCACAGTCCCGTTCCTTCGCTTATCATCTCCGTGGGTTTTTTTTTATGTAACGACGCTGTAGGAAATAACAATTTTTGAAAACAAACATGTATACGTATGTATGGGACTCGACGTCGTTTCCATAGAAACAACGTCAACGCATAGAGCTATCGCGAACGTTTCTATATCCTTCGTATAATGAAATGTGCCATGTTTTGCATATGATTTAGAACAGCCTGCGATACCGAATGATAACTAATTAGCATTATTACAGTTGTTAAGAATTCTCGAAATAAATTACCCGACAAAAATCAGTATCGAATATTCGAAAATGCTCTTTTCATCAACGATACTTGGCGAGAGTAGAACAGTAGATTTTTAATTTCACGCATGTTGAAGTGTTTAATAAGGATTTATGATCTGAAATATTCAAAGATTAGTCTAATTGATTATTAAGGCAGGTCGACGTGACTGAATTCAATACAGACAACTAAACTGCTGCGGTTTTTTTTAAGGAAAATGGTCAATTAATCCTTTTTTGACACTGGACCTAGGATACATTTCACAAAAAGGATTAACTCTAAAATCGATTTATCATGAATTGAATTGATTAAGAAATTAAATCGAATTGATTGAGAGTTAATCCTTTCTTGTGAAACTGGACCCAAGGACTAGTTGTTGCTGATATACAAGGCCAGTGTTAGATTATAGGTTAAGTGCGTTACTAAGACCGATTTTAAGCTGAGCTATTTTGGATTCGACTGGGCCTTCTTTCTTAAATCTATCCCCTCGATTTAGAGTTTAGAATAATCCAGAACGCGCATTGTAAAGCGTCAATTCAGCATTTTATTATCAAGCGATACAGTGAAATGTCGGGGTTTTAATTCGAAGTTTGATTGAAAATTTGTATTTAGACGCACTGAATCGAGAAAAAATGAATTCTATAAACGAAATGACGTTATTGCCTTTATGAATATGGGAGCCAGTATAAGCTCTAACGATTGTAATGCTATCTTAGTCACGGGTGATTTGAAATTCACGCTTTTTGTGTCAGCGTCCTAATGCTCCGTTTATCCGAGCTTGAAATTCGGGTATTCGAACAATAAATCCGCGCTGTTTAATTTTAATCCGACTAAACTCGTCTTTTACCCGACAACTGTTAAAATGACTGAAACACATGGTAGCCGAATTACTCCCGCTGGGGAGCCGCGCTGCTGTCTGGGTTCAGTTTTAAGCCCTCGTGCGTACCTTGTGATCTATCCCCCAAACGCAATATGTTGCGCAAGTGTCTGTTCAGGACCCAAAAGCTTTTAGTATTTTTAATCAATTTGTATCATCCCCCGATACCTTCAGATAGCTTAGTCTCTATGGGTGCTGTCGTCGGGATATCTCGATGATATGAAATAATTTTGGCATTCAACCAAAACTACTTTTACATAGAATCCAGGGGCGGATCCAGACGAGTGAAGGTAGTGTTTTTTTTTTCAAATTTTTGATAGATAAATTTATAGTTTCACACAGTTGCTATAACGTGGATAATGAGACCAGATCCTGAAAAGTCACTAAGATAAGTCCAGAATTTCGAAATTTTCTGGGAGACACTCCCAGACCTTCCCTACTGACCCTTTGAAAAGACACCCCTGAAATTCGTACTTTCTGCTGAAATCGTTGATCAAGTTAGGAAACGCTCAATGACAATTATATGGCTCATCTTACGGGTTTGAAGACGTCGGTTAAAAACGGCAGATAAATAATTCTAAACACCCACGCTCTACACAACCGTTTGACGGCCCAATTTACGTTTACATGTACGAATAGTTATGACGTCAAACGTTGAGCACCGTAATTGATTCTTGGTGCTCGGTTTTTATCAGTTGAGTCATCTGTTAAGTCGTATACGGGTATTATTATTCATTGACTTGTCTACGCGCATTTACATAATCCATCGCTTTCACTTGTGAGTGAAGGGGTCAACGGAGACTAATTACTACGCCGATGCTGCTCGATCGAGTCGGCAGTGTAAGAGGGGACGTTAGAATCAGTCACAGTTTTTTTTGTCTCGGTCTACTCGTCTTTTTAAATGGCACTAAAAGTTAAGATTAACTACACGTCCCGACACAGATGGCTCGTGCGAGGTATTACCATAACAGCGTCTAATCAAACAATCCCCTGAATTTTTAATTCGAGAGTTAATGTGTTAATCCTGGGACATGTTCGTTAAATTACTGGCCATATTTTTTGTGAATGGTCAGTTTTGTGTCCGCCGATTTTCTAAATGGTCTAATGTAGGTTTTTTTATGCATGGCTAATGGTGCTAATTGTCCGAAGATTTATGGGCTCGGGAGTGAATACTGAGGGATGCCAATCCGTATATAAATCATGGCCAATCGTGTGTCCAACCTGACTTTAGAAAAAATCGCTCAACTTTTACATCAAAAATTCATGTAAGGTGTGTTCGTACTATACGTCTAACTTGGAACAAATTTAGGCTGGTATAGATTTTATACCAACCTATATTTGCTCCAATTTGGAACCGACCAAGCGTTCACACTTGCAAAAGTCTGTTCCAAATTGGTCCGTTCCATTTTAGACCGGTCCAATATGGATCGACCTAAAAAGCCGTTCCAGGTTCCAGTACGTACTCTATTATACATATATACGTATGTTAAACTATGGATCATATTGATCGTCAAAATGGTAGTTAAACGATTAAAGCTCGGAAGCAGTAGACAACTTTGGTTTCGTAATGTTGTGATGTGTATTTCATATCGTCTATTATCGGTGGTTTTCGCTTTATTCGTTGAATTCGGTTTCGAATTGAATCGTAATCGTTCAGTGTTGATGAATTTTGTCATTTGAGATGTCAGTTTCTCATACCTCATGTTAATCAGTTGCGCTGGAAGATTAAACCATACGTATACTATTTATGTTACACCCAGCAAACCGATCATCGGTTCTGTTTCACTATAATTATTAAGAACGCCCAGTTCTGCTGTCCGAGGTTTTATTTCAAATTCTTTATGTACTCTATGATGCGAGTTTATTCGCATTTCGCTGAATTGTTTGATAGTTAACTTGGTTCATTCATTCTCTGTTGTAGATCTGAAGTGCTCTTCGATTCGCCATTGTCTGTTGTTTGTTTCAAGTACAGTTAAGATTAGAATTTATAGCGTCTTTAATGCCAGCGTTTATTTAACGCCAACATCTTTTAGGAAAAAATTGCTCCATCTAACTCAAATTCAACGCAAATACGTTATAACGCCATTTTTCCTCTGTTCCAATGGTGGCGTTATAAAGGACTTTTACTGTTTAATATACCTCTCTCCCAGACTCTCATCCAGACGAATCTACCCCTGTCCCCATCTCTATTTCTCCCTTACACGGTCTCCCGTTGCTGCTGGTGACTGCTGCTATTGCTGCTGCCGCCGCCGCTGCTGCTGCCAGTCTCCTTTGGGAACAATCTATAACTCTCGTTGCGTCCATTTAGTCGCATTAACTTGATTAGTTAGAACTGTATAGTGAATGGATCTGAATGTTTCATTAGGATAAAGTGTCTCGGCAATTGTGTGCGAATGGTTATTTTAATATATACCACATTGCCGGTACTAAGCGCCGGCATATCCCCCCTATTTTCCGGATAGACAAGGGAATATCAGATTTACAGCCATTAGTCAAGATGACGAAAGGTGTTTTTGCGGCTATTACGAAGTCATTCTGACTCGGCTGGTTCCCGGGAGCTCGGGCGTTACTCGCTCGAAATAGACAGCAGTCGAAACTGAATTTGCCTAAAACTGCAATCATAGTTTATCATCCTCCACCCAAAAAATAAGCATAATCGCGCACTGTTGGCGACATGTTGGGCAGGCGTCTGGTGCGCGGTTGAGAAACCAGTTGATGTTTTCACCACCCCCTGATTTCACAGAACAGCAGCGTCGACTGTTCAAAATCAGCGTTATCACATGTAACACACAGCATCCATCAACGTTTCCGGTAAATCTATGATCCGATTATTTATGACATTTAATCCGGTTTTATTTTACTCTCAGATCGGATTAGCGATAAATCGCTATCAATTCTAAGCCTGGATTGTTTCAGGCATTCGGGGGGTAGTGACATGAGGGATCGTGACACGGCGTCGAGAGGCTAAAATCAGGCCGGTGTGTCATACATACTTTGTGACTGAAAAAAGTGTGTATGTGCATCTGAACAATCAGCGAGTCTGAAACATAATAGTTTTTCTTTCACTATCGTTTATTCCGAATTGCAAAAAAAAATATTTTCCTCCTCTGTTGGATTTTCCGAAATCAGGTGGATAAATGGAGCGGAACAATAGGCGACAAATCATTTCTTCCGTATCTTTTTTTATGATAAAAAGTGACAAGTGAATTTTGCAGGAAGCCGATGGCAAGACATTACAGTCGGATTATCTTTTATACAGCCGTCGATTTACCCTCTAATTCCAGGTAATGCTGTCCTCCCTTGTCCGCCTTCCTTTTAGCTTAACAGGCGCTTAATAATTTTAGATGGGACTAAATACAACGCGGAAACAGACAGTTTGATCCGACTACATGCCCGACAGTCGTCCGCGCACGTGTGTATCCCTACGCGCACGTGCGTACGCGTAAATTCCGTGCAAGATGAAACTGCGAAGCGTAAACAGGATTTTTGTATCTTTTTCTAGGTTTTCGACGACTCGTGTCTGGTCATAATGACAGCGATTTTTATTCATGACAAAATCGTCTGCGACACTGATGTTAGCACGTGTACTGATTCGTGTTGTCCATCTGTTCACTTTGCTCCACAATAACCCGACCACATTGTTGCGTTTACAGCATCTTTGTGCGCGTATTCGAATCGAAAATAATTTCAATAAACAAAGGCAACAAATACGATCTATTGATATGTATGTCTAGTCGGAAATTGGTGAAATGAAATGAACAAGACTCCCGTAGTGCGACAAGTCTAAGCAGAAATTACGATATAACATATTCCATCCCAAGACTTCTTGAATCATAAAAAAAAGATGCAAAATATAATGATAATGAAAAGAAAATTAATGAAATTCCTTGGTAATTTCAAAGTTTACATGGACTCTGACGTCACAATTATTAGCCATAAGATATGATACCTGATTGTTTCTCCAAATCGGCCATGTTAGTAAACTGCGATAAAAGTTACAATCAGCTCATTTACCGGGTCTGTTATGGCTAGCTTCATCGTGATTTAAAAGAAGCAATGTACAGGGTAGATAGGCAGCCGGCTGGGGCAAGCTGGCTATCAGCTTGATGATACGGTGCCGCCCCCAGGTGCCACACGAATATATTCGTAGGTTGACACTGGAGCAGTTACATAGTCAGCCTTTGCTCGAAATTGACCAATGAGCATTGCGAATGAAGCAGAGTTAGTCCATATTGCCAGCCAACCGGGAACTGTGTGCCCGAGTGCAGATATCGTATCGTAAATATGAAGAATTTCTACGAAAATAGTAGCCGGTACCGGTGACAGAACCGGAAGTACGAGTTAATTCGTAGCTGACACTCAATGTGTTAGAAAGCTCAGCAGATATGAGAAACAAGGAATCAATTTTTTAGCCTAAAATTACGAGGTGACGTCGAAATAACTATAAACAACATATCCTCTCACTTCAGGATAAAAATTACGCAATGGTCGCCGGAGTTTTTACTTCTAGGATTTGACGTTTGGGTTGAGGAACTGACTGATTAAAACTCGCCTGCTACACTGCTATTTCTCTCCCTGTCTCTCTCTCTGTTTCGTTCTCTCTCATCTGTCGCGGTTCTTTTCGCAGATCTGTAAAAATCCTCACGTACACTATACACCCATCCCTAATCCCTCAATGGGTAAAGATAAAAGACGTTTCCATGGTTACAACATCGGCAACCGAGTTTTAATTAATTACAGAGTTGTAGAAATCCGTAGCAATTTTCCGCTCGTGTTATTTTTGTGTCAATGAAAACAAAAAAAGCCGTCCTCGAGTCTCGGAACCACCGTCGCATCGAAATACAGGTATTTTTACTTAGTTGGGACTTCGTGTGTCGAAATATCTGACTTAATTATGTAAATTTGCTGTTAAATCAACGAATGAAATGTATAGATATGGTATGATTGTGTAATGATGTAAGAAATTGTACAGGTTATATATATATATATATATATATATATATATATATATATATATATATATATATATATATATATATATATATATATATATATATATATATATATATATATATATATATATATATATATATATATACACAAACTTTACAAATATACTCTTATATATACAAACTTTACTTACCTTCATTTAGGAGAAGCCTGGCACGCTTAAATCTAAAATGTTAATATTTAAAGTTATGTTAATCCTACTGAATAAACTCCGTAGCTCGTTCATCTGAACGATTATAGTAAAAAGTGTTCTCCTGCTTCTATTACCTTTTGGTTACACGATAGAGTCTATAATTAATTGGGATATTTCGGTATCTGTCAAATTCAATATTTAATCGGAAACGTTCCATTTTTCATACGTTCTAATTTTAGGAAGTGTGGTGATTCTAAACCATTCAGTTTGATAAAAAGATAGGGATTTGGTTTTGCAGTGTGAAATAACTGTCTTAATCGTATAGAACTACATGATATATTCTTTCATGTTCATATTGAGCTATATCTAATTTGTGCATAATTGATTTAACCTCTTTACACCAGGTATTTTTGTCAGAGATGAATAATAGTCCCACGAGGAATACTTTTCTAGTAATTCTATAAACTGTTAAACTGCATAAACGGAACCACAGAATATTGTATGCTAATACCATTAACGAACAGTGGGATAAACCGAGAATCAAGAAAATCAAAAAGAAGACAAATGTCTTAACCAAAACTATTATCGTCTTCTTGATTTCCAAGTCTGTTCCGAGTATAAACCGATGAGTTAAAAGTCTTGTAATAATTTTATTAGTACACTGGAGAATAAAATGTCATTTAATCGGTTTATGAGAAAATGCGTCGTTCTTTTTTCACACGTTAGATTATTTGCGATATCTCGTGAGATTTGAAAACTTTATTCGTTTCATTAAACACGATAACACTTCGTCTTACGGCCGCCATATTGACCACAATTTTATACCTTTTTCTATCAGACGTGAGTTTTCTACGACGCTGACTTTCTCGCTTCGTTCGCGCTAATTCGCAGCCCCCGGGGACATATTTCTTTAAAGACGTCCTCGACACGTTGCCGATGGCGTGTGCTCGCCCAAACACCTCAATTACTCAAGGAGCTTACGCTGACAGTATGAATTGAAATCTCGCCTTAATACCATTGTTGCGTATCTTAGCCGCACGTGCATAGACGGATGCGCTGGCGATATGACGGGTGTCCGAGACGCATTTTAACAAAAAGATACTTCAATGATTTTAACTTTTCGCTAAAGACGTTAGATTATGGTGAAGAGTACTCGCTTTTCTTACTAATTATTTTCTTGTACGGGATTAATGTAACCGAGTATGGCTGGACGGGTTGCCGCGTGTCGGTTACCCGCAGTTTCCATCTGTAGCTACGTACGTCTCTACTTCACGCACCATAGAACAATCTCGATGAATTTTGACATTTGACCCCCAACGCGGCGGCTGTGTGAAAACCTGCGACAGTTTGGTACAGAACTTGAAAACACACCGAGTCCTTACATCGCCCTACCGTACTTTCGACAGATTGGCTAAATTTGATTCTGGAGCTAGATAACGAAAATGAACCATTTCAAATGTCCAGTCCGACAACATACAATTTCTAGAGGTTCTTGAAGATACAGCGCGTCATATTGACCGTCGATTGTGACTCTCAATGACGTGTTAACAATGTCTCGAAAATGTTTGGTTCTAACGCGCGACCTGGTAGATGACGGGGGCTTGAGTATTGTATGACAGTCGTTGATGCAGCTTATTGATTTCCTTGAAAGTTAATATACAAATGAAGGAAAGAAAGAAGACTGTAGTACGTACCTTACAAACAACCTTGAAATCGGAGCAAATTACCATAACTACATGAAACGATGTGACGTACCACGTCAAAAAAAACAATTCATCATCTAGACTGGGCTGGTTTTTAAACGGGTAAGATTAGTTATGATCGGAATGGCTCGTTCGACAATGGACAACTCAGACATAGACTTTCACTAAACCGTACGTTTGCTCATGACATGTAAATCCACGCGTTTGACATACAAATCGGTACTTTCATTTAACGAATATTCGGTTCCAGTTTGTTCGATATTGCGCCGATTTGTGTCAGTAATCAAATTGAGAATATACGAATGTGGTGAAGAAAGGTTACGGATCTGGTAGAGAGAACTCAAATCGTTGTTTTACCGGAATTAGCAGGGAACACCGGGGAAATCGAAACCATCGATAAATTGCGTCCTATTCGAATCGAATAAAAAGCGACGACAAACGATTCAATCAGAGAGGCGTCTAAGCGTGTGAACTCCTGGTCATTCTCATTGTCCAGTTTGTAACACCGAACACTGGATATTTTAAGGGCACATATGCCAGCCATTAGTGTCTATTGGATGAAATAAAACCAGAGTTTTCACTAATCTATCCCCGTCTGTTTTACCGGTTATCATAAAAACTAGATCCGAAGCATCGGCTGCCCCTATTGACCGCATCACTGCATGATTCCTGTTGTATCCAAACAACGAGAGAAAAACCATTGGAAGAAATGGAAGTGGGTCCAATATCACAGAACGACTTGTAGAGATTTGAACTTAAGGCGGTATGAGGTCCTTCGCGGACAAAGCGATGCGACCGGTTTCGACTGATCGCAAATGGGGCTAAGTTCGACCATGGACTCTAAATCGTTTTAGAGTTCATGGTTCGACTGTGACGCATTTGTCAGCGGCGTTACGCAACTATGTCAGTTGCAAGAGCGAACCGAATTTCCCAATTCATGTACTTCGATTTAAACAAAAGATTCTGTAATTTTGACCGTCGATCACAAAACTATATCTGTACAGGTACTTCAATTTCCGATTTCAAAATCAAACCCCCTGTTCGCTCCCGGCAGGTGTGGTGTGTTTGTAGAGGACACCAACTCAAAAAATCAAACGAAATTTACCAATCGAATAGATAACATGGTCAATCCCTATTTTAACGATCAAAATTCCTGGTTGTAATCATAGACTGATTACTTCAAGAAAACATACACAGTCTGAAACTGCTTCTCGTGACTGGAACTCAAGAGACGATCGTGTCGCAGTGGACCTAATCGCGGGCTGCGAAAATGGATAGCCACGTTTCGAGTCTGCGATACTGTCGGTTGCAAAGGAATACTGGATTTCCAACCACTACTCAGAACCTGAATCATGCAGGTTTGATTATATTCAGCGGTGAAAAGTTACCTCGAAAGGTTCAATATTATATAACCTAACCCAGGGTGCTTACGGGTTTCCCAATTTCATTTTCCATTACTTTTCCTCAGACAGATCACAAATTTTCACCCCTTAACGTTAGTTACACATTGCCAACCTGGAACAAGCAATGTAGGGCCATTCAAAGCATGGACGTGTGAATCTAGTTTATAGGGCCTACGTCCATGTTCAAAGTAAACACGCGCCAATTATCAATACCATCGACAAAGTGTTTTCATAAAGTTTGTTATCTAAGAGTAGTAAGACATTTAGGCATATAGCCTACGATTAGGAATAGCAGGAAAATTTCATTTTGCGACCATTTTCTGATTTTCCACACCCTATTCATATGGAGAAAAGAACAAAATTTCCAGAGCTTTTCCAGGGCCCGGAAAAAAAGGTCTATATCATCTGATGCCAGTTCCACATCGATAGGCCACCATGTCTAGTTTGTAGTTGCACAGTAAACTACCCCTAAATCAATATTTGGGACTTGCATTTTTCTAATTAGAATTAAAGTTTAGGTACCACCAAATTAACGGTTTACTGAGATAAACGGTACCGATCTAAGAGTCGTCTTAAGTAGTTAGGCTATTAAAGTGATGCAGACGCTTCCACAAATTGTTTTCTTTTCCTAACTCCTTATATCCAGGAATGGCAGATCTTGTAGGGACCAACAACAAAAATCAATTAATAACGTCAATTCAAACTTTTCTGATTGAAACATTTATATATTTATTCTTACAAAGCACATTTTAGTAACATTTATTTCACTGAAAGCGTTAACAACAAATTTTAAAATGCTTAGCATTCGATATATTAAAGAAAGACGTTTCTGGAATTATTGAATTAATAAAACCATATAAGAGGTTAGTATAACCTCAACCCTGTCAGAACACCGTCAAACCAGGGGTACAATTTCAGACAAAAAAATACGATTGAGTTGAATCGCTGATTTCTATTGGGTATTGGCATTAAGTAACACCGATTGCAACAAAAATCTAAGTTTTGATTTGAACTTTATGGTTTATTTTGTGAAGCTGGCCGATGGTCCATTTTCACAAAAAAGGTTAACTAAGAATTGTGGTTACTTCTCGCGTTGTCAACGAGGACAACAATTCAAACTTAATCGATTAATGCTTAAATTTTTTTCATGAAAATGGACACTGGAGCCAGTCGCTCAAAAGATTGATGGTGATCAATGCACGGATACCATTGCAACCATGAATTTTTTCTCTAATCGTCACTATGCCGTTCATCCGTATTCAACTACTGCAACCGATGGCCCCCGTGATTGAAAACTTTAAATCCACTCTTAAAAATGCCGATGCAAAAAAAACGGTACCCCCGAAAGCGCGAAAATTCACCTTTTTCACACACGACTATTTACAAGAGTTCGAACTTGTTTAGATTACCGGAACAGTGAAAACGTTACATAACACCAAATGACACCTGATTATCGAGTTGTATCTTCCGAATATGACACGATAAAAACATCCTTTATATCTATCAACATTATCGCACATTATAATAATTACCATGATAATTATCATAGTTATCATGATAATATCTTTAATCTGTAGCAGAAGAGGAGACAACGAATAATTTTTGTGCTCACAGAAGAATAAATTCATACAAATGCAAGTGAGTTTTATTTTTTTGTTGTTGTTGATTTAGATTCAGTCCGCTGAATGCAAAAATTTTGTAGTGTATATCACAGAAGATTATTTAACACCGACAATATAGATACACTGTTTCTATGACGATGATGTTTTACGCTGTAAAAACACGTATCCATGACAACAACAGCCTTCCACAGCGTAATCGTTTCTATAGCGACTTGTTTCATCTCTGAGACATGGGTACCGGGTACCTTTCACTCATTTCGTAATGGCGCGGCGTTTCGGCATGTGACTAGCGAATTGAGGGCGTTTCAATATTGCGATGTTTTCCCGGCATTTCCGTTGCAAGCATACGTCGTCTAGAAGCTGTACTGGTATTGCCACCTGGTGAAATAAATCAAGGAAAATGATCAGCGACGAACGCACGCAGCCTGAACCCACCCCCTCAGACATTCAGTCACCGTTCTTGCAATATTCCTACATTCTAATGCCTATTTCATCTGTGCTTGAGAGGACGCCAGGCGGCTTGGCTCAGTCAGTTATAGATCTCAATAGGACTAGAACAGATGAGCAGTTGAACTGAAACATTGATTTTAATCCATTTTACGCTGTACGCTTCAATACAGCACAAATGGATAACAAATCAATGTTTTAGTTCAGCTGCCCATTTGTGTGGGTCCTTTATTAGATACGTTTGTACTACAAAACATTGACTGAGCTGACCACCTCTCAAGAGAAGTTGAAATAGATACCGCATTGGCATCTAGACTTCACACATGTTCTGGATTTCACCTCAAATATTTTTGATTGAAATTCAACTTACACCCAAGCAACGAACACCTGGCATTTTATCAACAGAAAGAGATCTTCAAGATTTTAAGCTCAATAAATTCAAAATATCCACAGAAGAATAGTGACTTTTCGGCTTAATCCAATGAGCTATTATCAAAACTGATTATTATGGATACCAGCATTAGTTTATTTCTGAAGGAGCTGTACAATTGATACTTGCATCGGCTGAAGGTAATTTTGGTTGTGGGAGATTGAGAGCTTTCGCCATTTCTACTAGAAATGTCCATTTTACCTAGACTAGGTAAAATGGACAATGATAACCATAGTATCGCCATCTATACAGTGAATTTCAATGAAACGATATTTTCAGACCGTGGAAATTTTGTGGTCTTTAGAGATATCCGAAATTCGATGGTGTATAATTCATATACCGGTACTAATGATCAGAGAATTATTTCAACAATAAACACCCAAGTTAAACTATTATCTCCCAGTTTATCAGATCCGACTTGGGTGGAGTCTACTGTATCACACATACAATACAATATACATAAGGCAGTGGCTGCCATTAATGATACTGATGATGATGTGAAAATAATCCGTAAGAACAAAATGAGTCCGAAATGTTTCCTTGAGCTAGTATTCATTTAACATTGCGACTACATATATCCTAATAGTCATGTTCAGGGATTGAATTAGTGAATAAGTGGATTTCTGTACAGTCATTCTGAAGATGACCAACGAAATATAGGCCTACCTATGGTCGAATAGAATGTTAAGCTAATATCTATCATAGTAGCTCACAGAAACATTGCAGACTCTCTCATTCTTAGTGTGAATATCATATTATCTTAACACCAATAAATATAAGCAGCGATCACACGCAGACGATTTGGCGCGGGCTAAATTGCAACGGATCATGCTCGCGCCAAATTTGACCTGTGCCTAATTAGAGAGCGCGCTCAACCATAAACCACTCACTCGATACTAAACAATGCTCAAACAAAGTGAAGTGGGTCATTTCCGGAACCAGTTGCAGTTCAAACTCGATCATTTTTCCCATGCTAAACCAGGCTTGGGCCCATTTGGCACGCGTGCGAACAGTTGTTCTGGACCAAACTTAGCCCGGGCCAGAAACGCTTGTGTGATGGCGGCTATAGTGAATGCTGTTGTGGTCAGTCAGTAGTGACTGGTAGGTAGACTGATCTCAGTCCTTCAGAGTTAATGAGCAAAGCCCGCAGTTGATGATATAACAGTTTATTCTGAGTTTGACTAAACTTCCATCAAAAGAGAAATGAAAATTTTCATTTTCGTGTCTCTAATGAAGTTTAGTCAAAACTTCAAAACTGTCAGAATAAACCGTTATATCGACAGCGGGTTTTGTTCGGTAGTTTATAGTTTCTAGGTGCACCTCTCTCGTAGTGCTACTCCATAAGTTCATGCAATTTTAATAGCCCGACTAACCTGAAAATACGATTCCCAAGCCGAGGACAATGATTGTATATATTTCTCCCTCTCGAGCTCACTATTGAAGTATAGCACCCATTTAGCCGATGACACAGTGTTTTCTTGCGATTCAAATTCCTAGAGTTACGTAAATGATCAAAATTCAAAAAGGTATACAAGAAACAGAAATCAACGAAAAGACACTCGAGCAAAGGATCATCGATGGTAAAACTGACCAGTATACAATACGATTTAGCACCATTATCCACATAGACCGACGTTATATCGGTAATATTAGCACTTCCTAACGTCCGGAAGAAATTCGTCTGGACGTCCTCTTGACACATGATTAGTTTCGCGTTGGTTAGAACACCACAGCACGGTAAACACGCTTGGCAGTTTTGCTGGGAACCCTGCAAAGTGGGAAACAACAATTGAAATACAGTATACCTGCTACTCCGCTGCCTTAATTAGGGCCCAGTTCCACAGTTGCCGGTAAAATTTGACCCTTAAGCCCAAGATGCAGGGAAACACGACAAACGGGAGTGTTTTCCTGCGTCGTGTGCGTTTATGAGAAAGAAGGTTCCGGGAAACCCTCTGTGATGTGTAGCCAGTCAACAATGACCGAACAATCAGATGACTATATGACATGGCGCATACCACGGAAGAAACGTGATATCAGAAAGCCGGTTGTAATCAAATGATCAATGGACCAATGCCTTTTTATGATGGAATGTAAAGAATAATGCGGTTGAAGCGCAAAAGGCATATTTGATAGAGGACCAATATAATAAAATATAAATATAATAACAAATGACAAATATAATATAGAAATAATAAATTATTTCATTGTTCAACGCCCCCTGGTGGCCATATGCAAAAACCAATGACCTTGAAACTCACCACGATCATAGATCATGTCATGAGGTACAACTTTCCAATTGATTGTGGTTACAAAATTTGCTTAAGTATCAATATAATGAGAAAAAACTTTTTTCCACCTACGAATGAGTACTGATGACACCAAGATGGCCACCAATTGCGTCATTATTGCCTGATCAAATATACCTGTCTCGTGTATAAGAGATCCCTTTCCAAAGAATACCCATCACAAATTGCAATGAAAAATGGCAATCTATTAGGAAGCTACAGGACTCAGAATTCAGGCCAAAATTGACATTTTTGGGCACAAAAAAGGTCACAGGACAGCCATCTTTAGTCCAATCGACCCAATTTTTCTCATGCTGATGGGCCCTTGGGGGATACAAATATATACGCACGATAAAGGTAGTTGATAAAAGCGTCTTCAAAATTTCCCTCGAAAACTTCAAAAATGTGTCAAAAGTGCTGATTTTGGCGAACAACAATGGCTGCCAGTCGGCCATCTTGAATCTGAGAGGGCCAATTTTTGGGCTGAAGATGTGTCTAGGGTAGATACATGTGTAACCCAAATATCAAGACATTACATTGAAGCTTCTTCAAAACTTCCCAAAATAACTGGATTCCATCTATGGATGGACGTACTGACACACGACGGACAAAAAGTGAACGCAATAGCCCGCTGGGACTAAAGTCCCAAGTGGGCTAATGAAGTCTTGAGTATAGTAGTGAGTTGATTTGATTAATACTTGTATCTGGAGTTTTGAGTGCATTTATAATTAAAGGTGGCTGAGGTTAGATAAGTTAATTTCCGATGTTTTAACTTTTTGAGTCAAATCTTCACCGAGAACTGAGAAACTGGATCTGTTGTTTTGGGACCAAAAATACTTCAATAATTAGGAAAATTGAAAGATCCACGTATCATCATACATTTATTCCGTCCGCTACCGCTTGGCACAGCGCCATCAACCAGCTCTGCAATTCGCCATCGTTCGGCGCAGATAATTGTAATGTCGCCGTACCATTGGTTAATATCACATCGAAACAATACTGACGATCATTGTTCGGGTTTCTTCGGCAACCGCTACATTCTTCGCTACTGTAAAATATACGATAAATCGAAATCAAATTTTTCGTGAATTTTCGCAAAAAATTCTACGATTACTTTTTATGAACATGAAAACAGGTATCGCTTAGGTGAACTTGATTTTACTAGAAATACCATCCTCCCCAGCAGGGATTCGAACTTGATGGCATCAAGACTTGCCACGGTACTAAACACAAAACCCTGCCATACTAGCCCAAGTAAGCGGCTACAATATGAGCAGCAGCTTAGCTGTCATTAGCAGATATCCCATTTTATTTCAGCCGGGTATTTATTCATTCATAATCTATCTGTGAAATTTACCTCAGCGACTTTACAACAAGCAATCTGATTCATGCTGCAACTTTCGTGCGGCAAACCTGCGCATGCACTCATATTTCTAACAAAATCAAGTTAACCTACAAGTACTACCTTCACGTTTTACTGATTTGACACCAAGTTAACACACCTCCTCCACAACTCAATATTATCTATGCATTCAACCGTAATGAAATTTCTCTATTTCGGTTATGAATTTCATTATAAATCATAGATCATAGATCGTTACCTCAATGGAAGACATAATTTCGGCACCGACAATCGACTATCCTGTTGATCGTCGTATTGATAGAGAACTCCGTCCCTGAAATCACGAAACACAACGAAATATCAATAAGATTTTGATGTAAATTAATTCACAACAAACAACAGGGAAAGGGACGAGATGCTGTGAAAATTAACTTAAGCGCTTAAGTGTTTCATCGTTAATGTATATAAACAATTTAATTCATTCATCCTAAATGTACTTGAATAATTAGCTTTTTATAAAAAGCTTGTAAGTAATTAGCTTTGAATTCACTTAAAATTTAATAACCCTTAATGTGTTTACTAAATCTGTATATTATTCATTTGATTCACACGTGTTTCACCTGATGAGGTATATAATCTCGAAAAATAGTCGTGTCAATAAATTGCGTTCAAACTCGTAGGAAAATTAGATTCATATTGTCATCGATTTAATGGATTTTCGATCAACGAAATTGCATTAGGCTAATATTAGTTGATATAAAAGTTAAATCCACTGTCACAAAAACAAATTTTTTTCTTTTTCCCTACATTTGGGACAGATTAATCATTCCCATCTTGAAGGAATCTATTTGTTTGAAATGCAGTCAAACCCGTTATTTCAGATGAGTTTATTCTAGAAATTTAAGGAAATTTATTTACGGTACAGCTTCCTATTGAAACGCATCGCACCCGTGAATGAATACCGATGCAAAAATGTACAGTTCGCATTTTAATCGCGTTTAATTTCTTTCCAAAATGCCATTCAATTTTCAGTTTAAATGCAGACGCAACGGAAAATAAATATTAGTTATTTCTAAGCTGTACCGTAATTCCAATGTTATGTACACTATGACTGTGATGTTGGAAACCATGCACTCATTGACTGACGAATCGGATTCCAAGTTTGAACACTTTTCCTCAATTTTATTAATTTACACCACACTTAAACACTGAAACTAAACAATAGCAAATATCTTACACTTATATCTTGATTTTCTCATTTCCATTTAATAGCAAAAATGTACATTACTTACGGCTCACAAGCCTTTTTCCTAACCAGTTTGACAAACAGGGACACCATGCTCACTTGGGAAGTGTTTTTAAATGCACAACAATCTAACAATTTCAATATTCAACGCCCCCTGGTAACCATATACAAAAACCAATGACCTTGAAACTCATCACAATCATAGAACATGTTATAAGCTACAACTTTCTAATTCATTGTGGTATCAAAATATGCTTAGGTATCAATATAATGTCGAAAAACTTTTTCCCACCTATGAATGAGTACTGATAACACCAAGATGGCTGCAAATTGCGTCATAATTGGCTGATAAAAAATACCTGTCTCAGGTATAAAACATCCCTTTCCAAAGAATACCCATCAGCAATTGCAATGAGAAATGGCAAACCAGTAGGAAGCTACAGGACTCAGAATTCAGGCCAAAATTGACATTTTTGGGCACTAAAAAGGTCATAGGACGGCCATCTCGAGTCCCATCGACCCAAATTTTGTTATACTTATGGGTCCTAGGGGGATTCAAATATATACGAAAGATCAAGGTAATTGATCAAAGCGTCTTCAAAATTTCCCTCAAAAACGTGTAAAAAGTGCTTATATTGGCAAACAACAATGGCTGCCAGTCGGCCATCTTGATCCTGACAGGGCCAGTTTTTGGGCTGAAGATGTGTCTAGGGTAGTTACATGTGTAACCCAAATATCAGGACATTACATTGAAGCGTCATCAAAACTTCCCAAAATAACTGGATTCCGTCTACGGACGGACGAAAAGTGAACGCAAAACCATGACCACGTCACAATGACGCTTAATCTGGATTTCCTCTGAACTGGATCAATTTAGGCAGTCCCAAATGATCCAAATTAAGCTGGCTCTATCATAAATAATGCCAAAAATACATAAAGAGGACAATTTTTGATAATTTTTGCCCATTACGTTAGAAACGAGTGTATTTGTCTCGCGTTCGAGGGATTTACTTCAACACGAATTGAACCTACTTCAAAACGAAATAAGCAGCTTTCCAGATGGATCCGAGCAGGAATGAACTGTGATCTTTATAAAGTAGGATACCCTCTTTGCTCGTGTGATTATGCATGCATGTTTGCGACGACGAACCGGGGTCTTCCCAATGCACGAGGGTATACCGCAGAACCTCGACGTCATTCACCTGAATATAGAACTAGAGTTTTCACAAAACTGATACATACAAACATAACGGGGCTCAAAAATAAATCGAAGTTTTAAACCATGTGAACTTGCATGATTGTGATATTTTTCAAGGCTTGGTTTTTGACAATGAATAAAAGGTAGGATAATTCTCAGGGCTAACTAATCTCTTTTTGAAACTTCCAGTCGACTTGTATCAGGCATAAAACCGGGTCCTGATTACTATATTTACGTATACAAAGTTTTCTTTCTGTACCGAATACAGGGCTGCCAAACTCTGAAAAGTGCTATCAGTAATAAATTGAAATTTCTTTCAGTAAAATTTCATTGAAATATGAAAGAAATATAAATAATATAAATATATTAATATAAATTAATCAGATTAATCAACAGTTAGATCCTCAGTAACACATTTCATATTTCTGTATGCATCAAACAAATCAAATCAGACTTATTTTCACTGGATAATATAGCTTAACTTACAGCAGCTTTCATCGAGTTCTCTAGATTTGTTCTGGGACTTCCTATGATGACATCATTCGGGATTCAGATAGGGTGAATCTGTTGGTGCCTCCCCCTTATTTCGGTTAAACAGGTCATTCCACACATTCGAAAGACGACATTCGAAAGATGTCATCAGAGCAAACCCCAGGTGGTGAACAAATCTAGAGAACTAGATGAGAGCTCCAGTCAGTTAAGCTATATTATTCAGTGAACATAAGTCTAAATTGTTCAACTATATGAAGAAACCTGGATAGAATGAATCAACACAACTCAAATCAAATCAGTATTTCTGGTTATAAGATAAATAACGAGACGAGTAGTGCTTTATAGGTTAGCTATTTATTTGACGCACAAGCTTTCGCTACTAATGTATAGAATCTTCATCATTCACCAGATGAAGCTTCTATACATTAGTAGCGAAAGCTTGTGCATCAAATAACTAGTTAACCTATATAGTACTACTCAGTCTCGTTATTTATTCTTAACCCGGTTAACACGGCTACTCAACGAATCTACTCGTTATAAAATAGTAACAAATACTGAAAATCAGGAACAGCCCTGAGAATAATAGTGATTCTCAAGTTGACAGTTGAATTCAAATATCAATGTAAGCAACACCGAGCCCAACTGGTATTCTAAGTTATGGAAGACCACAGCCTCAGTTGTAACTACTCACCTGGCATCTACATTCCGATGCCAACCATTTACGTAGCGTAATCTTTTGAGTCGTCGCGTCAGTCAAAACGCTCAATCGAGGTAAATTTAGATCTTCTTGACGTAGAATCTGATCCAATGTCGACAGAAAACTCCTACAAAATCGAAGTAACAAGTTACAGAGTTGATGCGTATCGATCTCGATCAACTTAGTTAGGTTTTACTCATAACTCGGGAATTCAGTATCAAAACTCGGGTTCAAGTCGCCTGGTTAACTTATCGGATAAAATACAGTTGCACCGCTTAATCCAGATTTCGCACTATTTCGGATATCATTTTTAAGTTTCACCTAAAATCTACGTCCAGTGGACTATGCCTATAATGATAGTGTCAGGACCGGCAAAACATTACCGGTATAGATTTTCGAATCTTTTTTTTTTCACAATGAAAAATAGTAGGGATAGAAAATCTTTTCATTATTCTACCGGTTTGAACACATCATCAAACAGACCGGTGCAGCTAAACGCGGAGTTTACTGTAAAATATGATCATTCATCCAGATGTTTCAAAGATTAATTTCATCAATCCCATATGGATCCAGATGAAGTCGGATTTACTGTATTCGTTGATGTAAACAGGTAAGCTCTTATTTTTGACATTTCACATACTTGGTTAGTTGTTCGTCTCCGGTCGTGATCCAGAATTGTTTTCGTCGATTTGTGCACACAATGTTTATCATCTGATAGTTCAAACTCAACTACAAAATAGAAAGACCAAATTCATTCACCAGGTTGAGAAAAAATCTGGAAATGGTTGAAGAGAGGTACATTTTCTGTAAAGCCATATTGTATAGCAACTGGCAATGTGTAGTAAAGCGGTAGCCTGCTGCATAAACTATCAATGAACCTTTCCGAGTACCGATATTTGGAATCCAACCATGACCTCTTAGCCGTGTCTACAAACCTACAAATCTTAGCTCTGGCTTCTTTGAACTAGGGACACAAGTCTAACAGTCCCAAACTTTTTTGCGTGATTACTAAACTTACTGAAATAAAATCTAATTCCCTGTATTTGATGACAGCTTCGCGGTGGTATCTAATATCGGTTAATCCTTGTACGAGTAGATATAAAGACTGATCAGTGAGTAATAGGAAAACGGTTTGACATTCACTCTCAGTGTGTCCAACCGACGTACGGTACATCTACAAATAATAGAAAATTCCTAAATACCAGTAAATCAGGATTAGATTTGGGGTCAACAGGTCACAATTTTGGTGGCCCACCTCATCAAATCTAAATCATATGAAAGCCTTGGCTATCTACTACAAAATCACATGAACTTGCCATACAACTGGGAATCAACTGAAATGAGCTATTTTGTAAACACGCCATTGTGCCAAATCTAATTCAAATTCAACTAAAGAACAATTGTTTACGATTCCAAATTCGTTAAACGCCATATTTTCTTATTCCAATGGCAGCGTTATCTCAGACTGTGACTGAAATTCTCAAGTCGACATACGCCATACGTAAGGTCACCCGAAGTCTCACGGATTTTAATGCACTATGAAATGTCAGCGACTGGGCGAGTGCTTCAAACAAACGAACGAACAAACGAACGAACCTTATGAAACTGTTCATCTTGTTCTTGAAAAACGTCCAACATCAGGTATAACATCGTATTATTATCAACCCTGAAATAAACGGCTTAAGATTTACACAAACACGCGACATGAAACGCATCATATACCGGATAACGTAATTTTGACTCTTCCAGCTTTCAGCTCATACGAGCATCAACCATTTTTGGTACACAATGTACATGAAAGACTATCTTCATGCCAGCGCACCTAGTGAGTCCTCCATCGCCACAGTAGCCTGCATTAGAATAAGAGAACTGTGAACAGAATTTATCGACCTACATACTTGATGTCCCATTCCTGAGATGAAGTTGAATCGGGGGAGCTCGTTTCGCTGGAGCCGATCACTTGTCGTCCGTCGCCGGTCAGCAGATTGCGATCGTCTAGAGAACCCTGACTGGCTCCGTCCCCTTCGCCTCGTAACAACGGCATCAATAATCCATTCTGTATCGCGACTAGACTATCGTCTATTTCATCGGCACCGGCGTCCACGGTTAGATCATCCTCGGGAGCATCTGACCAGAAAAAGAAAAGGACATGAATTCTCAAAATACGTGATCATATTTTGTAATTTAACGTGTGGGGTCACTTGCTTAAGTTTAAAAGACCTATGTAAACTAAGTGAAAACCAAGTCCAAGATTCTAAAACATTTTTAACTCGAGCCACAGAAGTGCAATTTGCACCTGGGCTTGATCGTAACAAATACTGTTAGCTATCAGTATGACAAGGAGCCTATCAGCTTATATAGCTCCGCTGTGTGATTTGAAGAAATAGAAGCTGCATACCTAGGGGTGCCCCTTTTGGCCAAATCCAAAAAGGGCTCTGTACTGTAGGTATTGGTCCATAGAACATTCATACCAAATTTGGACTTGATCTGATTAAAACTGTAGGACTAATAGCAATTTGAAGAAATAGAAATTCTGCCCCAAAGGGCGCCCCCTGGTGAACGAATCCAGAAAATGGCTCTGTAACTTCATAGGACGTGGTCCATAGAACATCCATACCAAATTTGGAATTGATCTGATTAAAACTGTAGGACTAGTAGCGATTTGAAGAAATAGAAACTTATATAATCCTTATCATTTTAACAAATTGCATCATTCATCTCAGTGATAAGCAAAAGTACTTCGAACCATCCTCCCCTCTGACAGGGATTCGAACCTGATGGCATTGAGACTCGCCACGGTGTGAAACCCTGCCAGACCAGCCTCAATGCGAAGCTTAGATGACATCATTATAAGCCAATCAGAAATCTTGTTATATTACCACCTTGGCTTTTCCAATTATAGTGTTCCCTTGGAATTTGCCTCAGCGATTTTACAGCAGGCAATCTGATACAAGCCATGTACCTGTGCACACAGTCTAGTGTGGCAGGGTTGGTTTCATGCTGTGGCAGAGTCTAGCGATGCCATCAGGTTTGAATCCCTGCTGATGAAGGATGCACCTGAACAGGAATACATACGTACGGCATGTAAAAAATACGACTTACTTATAACGATCGAACCGTCAATATCATCTCTGTTACCACCGACACTGCGGTCGTCGTAGTAACTCCTACGATCAACCATCAAATCGTCGAAATCGTTGTTGATCTCATTTCTCTGATAACTAGCGGAATAGATATCATTCCAGCTCGAGTCGACGCCGCCGCTCCTCTGCGCCGCTGAGGCGTTGACAGCCACGACCGGCAGCGTCGTACGATTCCCGCCGCAGACGGCGCTAGCCGTATCCAGATCATTGTCTACAGAGCCTCTAGTTTCGGGCCGGGCCATCGACGAACTCAGAACCACCGAGTTGCTCGGTGATAATGTCGAGATGAAGTCTGCGTCGTAGCCGCCGACAGACGGACTAGCGTGAACCGGTGGAGAATTCGCCTGAAACGTTCCGTTACCAACTGGAGGACTAGCCGGAACCGGTCCATTAGGAACAGGAGCGCCAGCCGAGACCAGTCCGTTAGCTACTCGAGGACTCGCTTGAACCGTTCCCATAGATACAGACGGACTTCCGTGATGACTAGAGTACGAACTATCGGCGCTCGGTTCTCCGGCGGCTACGACAACCGAGCCGCTCGTACGCGGCGACTCCGACAACGATCTAACTATATCGCTCACGTCCACGCGTCGTCGTCCGCCTGTTGCCGAACGACGATTGTTATCGTCGAGTTGATTATCGCCGTCCGCCTCGCTGCGTTCCTCGCCGTCCGGACAGAAATTCACGTCGATGATTCGCGATAGTTCCTCCTTGTGAACGGTTACGACGTTCGTGTCGTCGCCCGCCGTCGTCGTAGGCGAATTGCCGCGGACTATCTGACGTTTTTGGAACACGGCGCGCACGTGTTTCGCGAGCGGGTCGACATAAAGCGGCTCTTCTCCGCCCATTCCGCTATCCTGACTGTCTGACGTCGTCGGCACCTCTCCAACGCCGCTATCCTGACTATCCGAAGCTAGGATATTTTGCTTCGATTTCGGCGACTTCGGTTCGCACGGATTTTCTTCCTTGATACTGAACTCGTTTAAACTCGTCAGCAACGGCGAATCCGATGCAGTTGACGGCGTAGTCGGCGTCGGCGGGTCGGAACCTTTACGCTTTTTCTTCTTACGTTTAACGCGGATCACTTCCAGAGCGTCACCGATCGCCGTCGAATCCACGTTGTTGTTGTCTTTCAGTAAACTGTCGATCGAGCTCGTACGTGAATGCGCTGTGAAGTCGGACGCACTCGCCAGGCGAGAATTCTCGGAACTAGCGCTGTACGCGTACGGTCGCGACGAACTCTCCGAGCTGCTGGCGACGCTGTGAGTGTCGTTTTCGAATACGCTACGCGATGACAGAGAATCGCTCATCATACTCGACGTCTGAAACGAAAATTGAATGATTAACGATTATTCCGCGAAAATAAACCACTATTCAAACCTGTTTAATCTGGATCAGTTTTATTTTTCTATTCTAAACCGGAACGTATGGTCCATCAAGACTTTAATGTATGTTGAATTATTCGCATTCTCATAAAACCTAATGATCAAGATTAAGTGCGGTTTACGTCGACAAAATCCCAAAATTAAGACAGAAGTTTTAAGACAGAATAAACAGATTATTTTTCAAATTCTGTTCGTGTGATTTCATTATTTCATGCCCGTAATTAATTGATATTATTAAGAGAACCAATTATGGTTTTCTCGAGTTTGGTTTTCCCTACAATCGGTTGTTCAATTTTTTTCAAATAAGCACACAAAACGCACAGTATTAAGTATAAAAACTTTTTAAGCGTTAACATTTTCTAAGCAAAGCCGAATTCCGAGTTGAGAGCTGCGTTACACAATCCAGCAACTAGTTCCACAGTTTTCAATTGAAGTTTCAACACCAGGGTTTATTGGAGACGAACTTAAGACTAAAAACTTAAGTAACCACCCAATACTACCGAATTTGTTGTTTCAAATAAGTTAAGCAATCGGGATGTGGTAATTCCTGTTTCGATAAGCATGTTTTTTTTTAACACGGGTATTTCTGAATTGTTGCTCAGATGGGCTTAAACTGAATATTATCTACCGGTATATGTTACGCCAATGGATATCTTAAATACCAGTACATGTACACCGGTGAAGCTAACTTTTATGCTCAAAAATCCGATACAAAGATAAGATTGAATAAAACAATCATAATCTATCTTATCATAGACATAAAATTGCCTTAAACGTTTTACGCGTACACGAAAATAGTTCTTTCGATCGATCAGTTGTATCTTATCTTATCGTTTTACATTGTGATTGTTTCTAAGTCAGCTATGCAATAGCTAACAATGGCTGATGTTATGAAGTGCTATTTCGAGAGATTTTATTAAGACTCGTGATTTCACTTGACTCGACTAAGTAAGCGGTGAAATAGTTTGCCGATTGTTCACGACACACTGTCTATATACCGGTAGGGGCTATTCATAAGGCGTGTAAATATCCGCAGATGGGTGTAGTAAAATCTCGGCAATTTGTACCAATGTACAAAGTACTTGAATTTGCGTATATGGGGAGGAGGATATGAAGACAAAACCATACATATAAATGTACAAGAGAATTTTTTATGGCGACACCCTGATAAAGAACGATTGAAGAGCAAAGGACATCAACCTCTTCGATAACATTCGTGACGGATTTTTCCGTCGCAAAGAATGTAATATTTTCTCACCATGCATAACGGATTTTACATCGCAAATATATGCGTTTACTACAATCGCTGGTGTGGCCAATCACTACGCCACTGGTGTGTAGCCATACTAAATAACTGTCCGCTTCAATTGAGTTTCAATTTTCACTCATAGATGGCAGTTCAGTACCTCATACACTGAATTGATTAGAATTGAATGATGCCATCGGGTTCGAATCTCTGTGAGGGCGTCACATTATCCGTGGTAGTGGAGAGGCTAAATATCTGGAGGCTGTATTTATATAGGCCTAAGGCCTTCTGTGGTGGTAATTAATGATCGGAAACAATTTCACACACGCACTTTATGAATGGCCCTTTACCGATATTTTTGTCACAAGGGAAAGATAATGAACCAGCTCGGAGTTAGGGATACATTATGAAATCGGCTCGAAAATAGCGAATTTATGGGATGAAAATATTACCAGAGAAGCCTCCGAACTCATGCTGCTTAAAGAAAGGCGTTCATCGTCATATTCATCGACGCTACGTCTCGCGTTCGGCATATAACTGGATAGATCTAAATATGGCATATCCTGTAAAACATATAGAAATCATCACCATATCTATTCACTCGGATTAGTTGGTTGAATAGGGAACTACTGCTTTGAAAATTGTGGATTCATTTAACTTCCTTCATACATTTTATGTAGGCTATAATCTAAATAACTTATTTTTAATTGCAAATCTAACATGAAATTGTAATTTTCGAGGTTATCGAAAAAGATAAGCTGTTATAGGCAAATATTCAGGGATTCTATGCGCAAACGTCTCTTCCTTTAAAGATGATCGAGTTGTCTGAAGTTTTAACTCTGAGGATTGTGGATATAGAGTTAAATGAGTAGTCTAGTATACCCAGGTCCCTACAGAACAGTCATTCCTGGTTATAAGGAGTTTAAAAGCAGAAACTTTCAAGATTCTGAGGAAGCGTCCGCATCACTTTCATACCCCAATTACAGTACGCTCCTCAATCAGCATTTCTTACCTCCGTAAACCATTAATTTGGTGGTTTTGTAACAAATTCTTATCCATAACACTATCCTAAACATAGTTTCTAATTTGGTATTAAAAAAAATCCTGGTCCCAACTTAGGCATGTAGAGAAAATCCCACAATTATAATGAAAAAGTCCGAAAATGTAACTTCGAGATAGTAGTTTATTTCAACGTTTCAACTAAATCCTAATAGTCATCTTCAGGAATAAATTAACGTTGAAATAAACTACTATCTCGAAGTTACATTTTCAGACCTTTTCGTTATAATTGTGGGATTCTCTCTACATCGCGTCAACACCGATGTAGTGTTTAGGCATATAGTCCACTGTAAATTTCTAATTGCCTCAATTATTTCTCAAAATTGAAGGAGTTTTGGACATTTGGCTCAAATTAAAGGAACACCTTTAAAAGCATTCTAAGATTTTAAGGAATCAATGAGTCATAGGGACCCTGTATACAGATAAAGTGTTGATATCATACTCACATATTCCAGTTCAAATCGTACAAATTCCAGTCCCGAAGTCATTGTCATTAATATCTGTAACCGCTGCAAAGTAGAAATAAAATCTTCTTTCAGTAAACATACGAAATCGTGGCAAATCCAGAGTATACAGGATCATGATTTAATCCCAATGATTTTATGAATCATCGAGTAAGACGCAAATCGAACTTCATACAAACCTGATCGTCCAATAACAACGATTCCTTCACGTAATATTTGCGAACGACTTTCGAATTCTCCGTAATGCATTTCATGTAGCATTCGAGTAAATTTTCATTCAATGCCATGTACAGCCAAGCCCGACCTGGAAATATTCATCGATTTACCAAAAGCTGCCCCAAAGTATGTCGACTCAAAACTACTGAACGAAACGGTGTAAGCAACAAGATAAGACCTTTCAACGATCTTGGAGTAACTATTTGACTATTCCAAGCGATGATTTACATACAAAAGTTGTACTTAAATTTTGACTTTGTAATTATCTAATTCCCGAATCATACACTCAGTAAACCAACATTGAAAGCGTCAATCATTATACAAGGATATTGGAGTTGGTCATTGATACTGGGTTTATCCATTCACTATCAAATGCGAAAAGCCACTGTGCCAACACTAGGTGAAACTAGCCTCTGCTAGAATGTTCTACTTTTAAATCTTCAGTAAAACCCGCTTAATTCGGATTGGTTTAACCCAGATATTGATCAAATCTGAATATCATTTCTATCTATCTATACATAAACATATAAACATCATGTAATCCAATTTCTCATAATTCAGATGGATTTCATCTAAGCAACTGATCCAAATTACTGACATGCAAGGTCTACTCTATAGATAGGCCTCACAGATGAATTCTCAATACAAGAATCAAGCCCATGTTCTGAAAACATACGTGACCGGACCCTAGACAACAAAATTAGCGAGCTACGCAACCAGAGCAGTACCAGCAATCAGTACGAACCTTTCCCAAGATCGGTTGTCACTTTAGTCAAGCGATCGATTTCTTTTACGGCTTCTTTTCGCGTGAAATATTTCGCCAATTGCCAGTATCCATTGGTGATGTGTCGTAATCTGTGAATACCGAGTGAAACATATTTGAGGATAATACCGGTATTTCATATCAAATAAATGAATCTACATCATTGACCCCTTCAGTGCGTAAATTGGTGATGGACTTTTACTAGTACACGGCATCGCGGTGTATTGATGTTGAATTAGTAATTAGTTTTTATCTCTATCGAAAGATGGTAGCACCTGCCAAACATAGTGAAATATTAGCAAATAATCATACACCGCGCCATGGTGTAGACACAAACACATTGGGGTGGAATTTTTTTAGATTTTCAAATTATCTCCAGCCCTTTCGGGTATTAATTGGTCGGCACTACAATCGGTTAGGCCAAACTCAAACGGTTTACTGTAGGCCTATGTATTTTTGTGATTTTTGGCATGTTGACAGAAATCTATGCATGAACTGGTACAACAGATAGATTTCGTTTGTTCAAACAATTATGTGGCCCCAATAAACCCCGAAAATAGATTTCAGGCATCTACAGCAATAGGTACTTTAAACATCACAGCAAATGAATGTGTACCGTCACAGTGGCTCAGTTGGTACAGCACGTGAATAACACACGTAGTAGCTGCGCAGACTTGTTGGGAATATATTTTTCTCATTTGTCTAGATATTAGTAGCTTCCTATAGTTCAGCTATCTGTGGTCTCCGCGCACACACAGGAGCATCTTGAACAGGGGACACAAAAACACATAGCCTAATATAATTGCCCCTACTAAACTGACAGGCATCAAAATTGATAAGTTTGAAGTAATAGGTTAAAAATCACCCATATGAACATGATCGTTCATTTGTCACTGTCACATAAAAGTTTAAGATATTTTTAGGCCTATATAGGGGTCTTTGATGTATTTATACAATTACAAGCAATCCTACATCTAACCCAGCTTCGTTTGGACAGTTGCAACAGGGTAAACAAGATAATATAACTAGAGTACGGCGCTGTTTGATATCAGGATATCAAAGCAACCCCTTGAGGTAAATCTTCAATCTGGGTGACAAGGAAAACCATGGTAATAAGTGACAAGTTTCAAAATGTTCCTAATGATAATTTGAAGTGTGAATAATTCATAATTTTTCACTTAATACAGAGAAGTGACTTCCACTTACCCGTGTAACAACGCATGGTCAAGATGTTCGCAGAGTTTCTTTAAAAGTCGATCTTCGTTGTGAAGCGTTACGGTGTCGAATCCATTACAGAACTGGTATTCTTGTAACTAAAAAATAGTAATCACACAAATATTATACCGTTTGTACATTCTAGATTTTTGCTCTTACATTTCTGTAGGCCTAAGGTAAAGCTGTGCGGCTACAGGCCCTTAGCCTATGCACACAGGCAAGGGTTCTCACTATGGCCAGTCTCGATGCCAGCGGGTTCTATTCCTTGCCTCATAAGGAAAATAAATGGATGACTACAGCCGCGATCACACAAGCGTTTTTGATCCGGAGCAACTGTTCACACAGGTGTCAAATTTGGCCTGTGTCAGTTTGGCCCGACCAAACATGATGGACCAGGCCCGACCCAAATTTCAGCACAGGCCAAATTATTGTGTGCGAATTGCAACTAGTTCCAGTGAGTCAATTCACTTAGTTAAAGCATTGTTTAGTATCAAGTGACTGTTTAGCGCGTGAATGTGCCTCCCCAATTAGGCACAGGCAGAATTCGACTCGAGCATAATACGGACCAAATCGTCTCCAGATCACGGCTTAGGAGTCAAATTGCCATTGATAAGTGGTTAAGTACAGAAGCCCCTTGGTGACATACGAGCTAGCTTTTTCACAATTTCGATTTAACATCGAAATTGGACATAATAACTTAAAATTTGACATAAGTCGAAATTTGGATATAATAAGTGTATTTTATAAGTGTAAGTGAAAAAAATTATGTCGTATGTCACCTAGGGGCTTCCATTGTTAAGCCTATGTGATCAAAGCACAAATAGTGTAATCTTGATGAAACAGTCTATCCATGTTGAAACAATATACCCTAAAAATCCACAATACAAGAAAAATGATTCTGTAAGGTCTTCCTCCTCTTCTTCCATTTGATTTCGACGTTTTGAAAATACGAAATACTCATGGAAACTTTTTCGGACTCTTTTTCTACGAGTAGTACGGCTACGTGATTAATGTAGGCCTATCCTTTGCCGGAGACAAAATTGTGCTATCATCATAGGCCTATGCCACTTTGTCAGTCAACAGTAACCACAAACAATAAGAGCCGGGTAAATTTTAAACATAATTTACATAATTTGATGATTAAGCAATGTGCATTCTTCGATTGTACATAATCATTATATAATGAAATCATGTGATTTTCAATGCATTTTCCCCCACCTGTTTAATAGCGCGACCGACGCTCTCCAATATCCTATCTTTGAGGCGTAATCGTTCTTTAACGATAGAATTTCGTCTTTCCATCGTTGCTAGTATCACGTTGTTCTCGTCATTGTCTTCTTCCTGAGGAGATTTCATTACACATTTTTGACAGTTTTTCTCTCAGACAGCGAAACAAGCGACTTCCACCATTTTGACGTTGACGTCTGCAAAGTGGCGCCGCGTCTATGAACGCGTGTGTGAGCGGAACTAATATGCAGCCGTGGTTTCGAATCCTGTATGATTCAAAAATATTCTTTAGATGCCATATCATTCCTTTGGGCGACGAAAATCGAAATTTAACGAGTTTAATGCATCCGAGATACAACAAAAATCCCTAACGTTATCGTTTATATGATACGTTAGTTCATTTGTTGCCAATCATTTTTAGGGTAACCTTGATTTATGATATTATCACCATGGAAACTGCATTTTGCGCTTTTTCATCGACACGCCAAAAAAGTTGATTTTGGTCTCCCAAAAGTAGAAATCGAATCTTGGCAAAGAAAACATTCCTTATAAATAACCTTAAACATGTGAGATCAGTGTATCCGATAGAAGGATGAAAAAATACGATTTCAGTAAATGCATTTAATGTGTATTGTTTTCTATCATTGCACCGCACAAATTTTTATGTCCCAGGTAAGACTTGATTGAATACGGTACTCTACAATCAGAATCCAATTTTCAAAATACAGTACTACAATTTTGAGTGGGTTATGAAATGATTTAAGCCATATTATACATGATTTGTCGTTTTTCGTGATTATTTTACCATATAATTTATGGTAAAAGTTCAGATTCATTGATGCCCGAACGTTGAACTGTTGTTGATTTTACCTCTTTCGCGCCACTCGTCAAAAATATACTTATGGATCCATTAGGCACCAGACATCACCTTGAAAAGGCTAAATTGAAAAAAAATGTACCGGTGAACCAAAAGTTTTGAATTCTCGCGCGAGAAAACAAAACTTTTTCAATTCTCGCGCGAGAAAATCAAAAGTTTTGAATTCTCGCGCGAAAAAACCAAACTTTTTGAATTCTCGCGCGAGAAAACCAAAAAACGGGCCAATGTGAAAAATTTGTTATCGTTGCTTTAGCCGTACAGAAAATTTTTTAGCATGGCCCGAATCAGCCACCATACAAAATTGCCTTTTTGCAACCCAAAATAAGTCGTCCCAATCGATCCCAAAAGCAGAAAAGGGCACGTATTTTTTAAGATGAGGCCAGATAAAAAAGACACATTCAGTGCATGGTATACATGCACGAATGGATTTTCGAAGGCTACGTCCCTGAGCAATCTGGGTTGACGTCGCATTCTATTTTCCAATTAACTTTCACAATTGATAAAATATCTTGGCCTGCGCAGTCATATGACAAAAACGATTTCCCCTGAAATTTCCGGGAAACTTGGTTCGGACACTCGCTGTCTCGTCACAGTGCGTTAGGACTTCTCTTAATAAAGGGCTGGTCTTGGCGTGCCCTTTCTATCAACTTATGACCGGTACTTTAAGCGGTCATTTTTTCATTTTCTTTGCTTCGTATCTGTTGCGTCTCGTGAAAACAATTTTCAGTCCAGTGGAATCGCAGTGTGGAAAGTTGACAGGAAGGGTAGCCTATTTAATCGAAAAGTAATAAACAACCAACATTCATTTTGTCATCGGTACCGTGAAGTCTAGGTGAGTGGCAATTTTTTATCTATCTAATTGAAAACTCGATTTTTTCTTTATGAAGTCTGTATACGTATATACATGAAAAATGTAGCAATCCATTGGCTATGCAAATTGTTGCAAAATATTTTCTTTTCTTTTTTGGCGATGTGATTCTAGGGAAAATGTCTTCTTTTCATCACCAGTCCTCTTCTTCCCACAGCTGTAAGTAAAAACTGTTTTTAATCAAGATTTCTAAAACGCCATTAAGGATCTCATGATTGCAAAGATAACAGCGGAATCATCAGTTATTCATAAAACTAACATGATCGATGGTTTTAAAGATAAACTATAGCCACTTATTCAAAAAAAGCCTAACCATAGGCATTAGGCTTATAACAAGTAAAAACATTCTACGATATTTCGCGAGCACCGATACAAAATTGGTGTCGATCTAGAACTTAATTCTTAGTGATAAATGTAATATATAGATTTGTATAATTCATTACAGCATGCAGTTCGTTCTCCTCGAGTGGTGGCACAGGCGAAATTAAGGCAAGTTTTTTTTCACTATGGATGATAGTCGGTTTTTATAGCCTGATAGTTTCGAAAATGCCTTTTAAAAGCTAGGGGTCGGGGTAGTTATTTTGATGGATCCGCGTGTGACTAGATATTTTCGTTTGAACGCTGCTTTTAGAACTGGGACCGCCCCGTGTCGAAAAATTCGGGGCAAGATTTTTCGGAATCTGGATACAATTTTCAGGGGTTTTTTTTAAATGAAAAGTAATCCATTCTCCAATGATTTATTGAGGTACTCAAATTCTTTTTTTTGGGGGGGGGGGCATTGATTTTCAATATGAAAGCTATACCCCTTTTCGCGGTGAAAAAGTGCCCTTTTTCTTGAAATAAAACGGGCCCTATGGGATTTGTCTCAGACTGTCATGTTAGTCCATGGACGACTCTAAAATGATATAATTCATTTTTTAGAGTCCATATTTAGCACATGTATATAAACTTTTATTTCCGGAACAGGCTTGTTTGTCTGGTATTCGGACTTCAAACCATCGACTGTCTTGGGTGCGTGCCTGGCGAGTGCACTCGGGCCCGATTAGAATGGATTTGCGGTTCTGTGAGGTTCACTGATTCCTGTGAACTCTGCGGAATTATTCTGGAGAGGTCTTTGACCGGCGAAAGACTAGAACTCAGCGTCATTATGGTGGCTGATCGGGCCACAACTCAAATTAATTTCAAAAACTTGTTTTTAGCACGTATGTTGATCTGAATTTAAATTCATTTCCGTGAGTTTGAAAACGAGGGATTTTTAAACTACTTTAAATCAATTTGAGACTCCGGGAATTCAGCAGCCACCCATGATTTAGATTATTGTATCTGAACCTATGATGGTCCGACTAAAGAATGATTCGAAAAGGTGTTATTTTCCAGCATCCGCTGAAAACGACTTGTTTTGATAACAGTTATATACTAAAATCAACTATGGGTACTTTTGTTAGGTCCTGAAAACATTTTGATTGTTTTCAGCAGGTGCTTTTTCGAAACCTTTGACCTGAGTTAAATATTCGTGTCTTAAAATAATTAGCTGCGGTTTCTGTTATATAAAGACACGAGGACCGCAAAGCGGGGGTGGGGGCATTAGGGGCTTATAATTCTTCGCTGCTTTAAAAATTCAAATAAAGTCCTTCTCCGGCCGCACACAAAATTTAAATTCGATGTGCGGACTCCTTATCACCAGAAAAAAACTGCACTTTCAGCGCTCGTGACTTTTAGAGCCCCCAAGTATATAGGCTTTGGGATCGGTAGTTAGCGCCCAACCCCGCCCCATCTTGAGGCCGTTTCGCAGCCCCTTGAGAAAAGCAGGCGCAGTAAATCCCTATCAAACTAACTATATATAGCTATATATACTTTTTTTCTGTTGCAGTTTGGTCAAAGTATCTCGGGGACTGGTCCAGCACTTTATAGGACCGCTGACGGTGTGGAGCACCAAGAAGGCGGGGCTAGGGTGACCAGTTTTTCCGCTACGGGACCGGCACTTTATAGGACCGCTGACGGTGTGGAGCACCAAGAAGGCGGGGCTAGGGTGACCAGTTATTCCGCTACAGGACCGGCACTCTATAGGACCGCTGGCGGAGCGAAACACCAAGAAGGCGGGGCTAGGGTGACCAGTTATTCCGCTACAGGACCGGCACTCTATAGGACCGCTGACGGAGTGGAACACCAAGAAGGCGGGGCTAGGGTGACCAGTTTTTCCGCTACTGGACCAACACTTTATAGGACCGCTGACGGTGTGGAGCACCAAGAAGGCGGGGCTAGGGTGACCAGTTTTTCCGCTACGGGACCGGCACTTTATAGGACCGCTGACGGTATGGAGCACCAAGAAGGCGGGGCTAGGGTGACCAGTTTTTCCGCTACAGGACCGGCACTCTATAGGACCGCTGACGGAGTGGAACACCAAGAAGGCGGGGCTAGGGTGACCAGTTTTTCCGCTACTGGACCAACACTTTATAGGACCGCTGACGGTGTGGAGCACCAAGAAGGCGGGGCTAGGGTGACCAGTTTTTCCGCTACGGGACCGGCACTTTATAGGACCGCTGACGGTATGGAGCACCAAGAAGGCGGGGCTAGGGTGACCAGTTTTTCCGCTACGGGACCAGCACTTTATAGGACAGCTGACGGTGTGGAGCACCAAGAAGGCGGGGCTAGGATGACCAGTTATTCGGCTACGGGACCAGCACTTTATAGGACAGCTGACGGAGTGGAGCACCAAGAAGGCGGGTCGAGAATAACTGGTTTTTCTGGTACAGGACCCGGACTCAGGAACTAGTGACCATTTTCAGCGAATGAAACGTACAAGACCTGCTACATGCTACTAGACCCAAATTAGAAATTCTAATCTATATATAGCTTTTCAATGATTGAAATTTTGTGGTGGTATTAGTCTGTAGATACATATAAACTACATATGTGTACACACATATGTGTCATGTGAACCAGCAATCATGATTTTCTTGCTTATGATATGGTCAAGCCCTGACGAGCATCCCCATCGTAACTCAGATTGACTGAGCCCGCCAGACTCGGTCGATCAGCCGTGAACTAAGTCCTCTTAAAAGTAGTCTTTAAGTTGTTAGATCGGCTTCAGTATCTAAATAGCTCGGACAGTGGCGGATCCAGGGGGGTTCCAAGGGTTCTGCAATACCGTGCCCCTTGGAGTTGCCCCTAAATCCATGGATTAGTAGTGGAATAATAGTGGAATAATAGTGAGTGCCCTTGGAACCCCCTCCTGATAGGGCCCTGGATCCGCCCCTGCTGGAAACCGGTCTTAAATCTAAGCCATGACCCCAGAGGTTCCAAAAATCAGAATCATCTCAGCTTATTACAAACTCAATCACAAAATCGTATTCAGTCATTCATTCCAAATAATTTTATTGATACATAAACGATAGAGTGGACTTTGATTTTATATCTTCCAAATCGATAATATAACAATCGAAATTGAACAACATATTTCTTCAATACAAGCGAATACATTTTTGTAAGTGTAAATTCATCAGAAAAAGTGGAGAGCAAACTTGATAATATACAAAAATTATAAATAACCATCCAACACATGATAAATTCAAATATCAAAGGACAAGGTCGATTAGCAGTTGATCAGCACATAATTGAACAGTAGAACAATAGAAACGATACAATTGTAGAATTCGTAATATTTAACTTATTCCTGTATGAACTATTCATCTAATCATTTAGAAAAATTTATGAAATTCAACAGCGAATAAATATTTTTTCAAATAATGCATTTTTACATATCACTCATTGGGTTACGAGTATATGAGAATTGAGCCGTTTCGACAACGATTCGAGTAACTTCAGCAGATATCCCACAAAAATCAACGTACAGTAGACTCAGTCTATGGGGGTACCGGCCGCTACGGTAATCCGCTCAAATCAGCGGGTTTCTATCCCTACCGTGTCAATGTGAAATAATCTGAAAATCTATACCGGTATTTGTCTATACGGGTAACATTTAACGCTACTGATATAGCGGTGGCGTTGGAACTGTAGCGACTTTTACTGAATAACGTTTTTTTTTTCATTGAATATCACGTTTTTTACGAAATTGAAGTAAATTCGCTGCAGCAACATCAGAACCTTTCAAAAATCGGCAATTGGCCACGGCAATCAAAAATTGCTTCCAATGCGCCTATATAGGCGGAGTCTACTGTATATCATTATGGTGCAGGTATCAATCCATGGGTCACACACCCTTGGACATCGATCATATGCTAAGTCAGGATGCGACTGCTTTTTGTGATAAACAGTGTTCTTGTTTTTCTATAGTCTATGGAGATGGAGTGCACCGGTAATGAATTTCAAACTGAATACGTCGGAGGGCAGGAACTGAATATAGGAAATACCTGGGTCAATCGTTAAAGGGCAGTTTTAAGTTAACAAGTCGATAACTGGCTTAGTGCATTGTAACTATGGTATTCATCTGGGGCCAGTTGCTCAAAAGTTGGTAAATGATAACCGACGGATAAATACCGTATAGTAACAATGAACTTTTAATTGTCACTACATCAACTAAATCAAACTTTTGAGCCACAGGGAAAATTAACTATCGAATGTCCAATTGGGTGGACCAAGGCCGCAGTTCGGAAGCTGCATGAATTTGTTCGTAGCTCTTACATCATTTCGAGTATATCATTACTATCACATTTTCCATAAAACTTTTTCAGCAATGCCATCCGAGTGCACTGATGTTTCGTTTTTCGAATTTACTAGCGAATAATCTCCATAATATACAAAATACTGTTAGCGCGGTGTTACTGTAAGATTATACCCGTTTCGGCAGTTTCGAGATTTAACTCTTTCAAAGTCAAAGTTTGTTGATTTGAATTAAGGGATCATTCACTTATTACGTACGCATTAGGGTACGGGGAGGGGTAAGTGCAATTGCGTACTGTTGAAAAAGTCAAATCTTATGCGTACGTAATTAATGAATGATCCCCGATATTTCTCTGTAGAGTCAAATTTCAAAATCGCAAATAAGAAATTGTTAAAATATTTTACGCATAGACTAGTATAGAATAGAGAGGCATTTTAAAGTTCGGTAAAAAAAGCTGCCAGGGTAGGTTCAGAGGACAAACCTTCATAGATTAGAATAGAAAACGGTTACCTTTAGTAAATATTGATTACCAGAACATTTTAATCAAGTCATATTACTAACTAGCCACGCTAGTTATGTCATCATACATGAATCTTTTCAGATATATCTTTTCGGATATCATCCTCATTGAATTACTGAAACCTCTTCGAACTTTCGCACGATTCAGCACCTGAAAATGCTTTCACGCGTCAAAGAGAAGTCCGTATCAAAGTAAAAGACAGTTTTTCATTAAAGTATCGTAGAAATATTCGGAAAATATTTCATCCAGCTTTAGCAACATTCTGGGATGAACATTATAAAAACCCACTATTTACAGATTAAAAGTATCAGAAACCGAGAATTTATTGAATCAAAAATATATTTAAAAGCCACAACGTTTCGATCTCATCTAAGAGACCATTGTCACGTCGTTTCTTTTAAACCTTTCACCGCCGCTATTTTTTAAGTCATTTTTTTAGTGTAACTTGTAAAATTTGTCCATTAAAATCACTTGAAGTTACTTTTGTGTTTTTACTACAGATAAAATTCTATCAATATCCGCCAAGTAGAGATACTTCCTAGTGAGTTTTATTCAGCTCCCGAACTATTTCCGTAGCGGCAGTTCGAGGTCAAATTATACTCCCGAATATCTTGGGAACGGCAGGCATAGGGTCAATAAATTTTTGATTCAATGAATTCTTTAATACTTTTAATCCGTAAATTGTGGGTTTTTATTATATCGTTCTCTCTCCAGGTTTAATTGTGGCTATTCTACCATTCCGAGATGAAATTACACATTTTACGCAATCCGCGTCAAAGAATTCGAGAACAAAATCGAGTACAGATGACCATATTTAGAAAGGCTGCGAGAAAACTATTTGCATCGGTTTGCTCGTATCCAACGAGACTTGGTGAGTTGGACCAGACGGCAATAAGAACGAGTGCACACTGGTCGATCGTACTAATTTATGGCAGATTGAACACTGGTCGTCGTCCGTTTGTTTACGCAACGCCGTCAACGTCGCGACGCTGCCTGATCGCTGAATCGGTTTACGAGGCGAGGACGTCGCCGTCGGTGTCGTGGCCAACCCGGTTGATAACGATCGACGTCGTCGCGGCGACGGCGAACTCAACCGACTAAACACGTTCTCTTTATCGTTGCTCGCGTTTTGCGACGAACTTTGCGCGTTTTCCAATTTATCGCGGTCCTCCGCGCCACGTTTCGCTTTCGTTTGTGGTTGAGGCAGTCTCGACGGTTTTGTAGCGGCTAAATGTGGAGTAGAAGATGTCAGACGTTGCGACGATTTCAGGCCCTGATACTGAGCAAGTTTGCTCTTCAATTTCGGTTTCGAAGACGACGACGCCGCGGCTGACGACACGTCTTCCGTAGATTTACTAGTTGTCGCGTCGGGCATTTTCCGCTGAGGAGTTTTCGTCACTAGACTCACCGGAGTTTTAGCTTTCAACGGCATCCGAGGTCGCGGACTACCGGTTACGACTACCGGCTTCACTCCTAGTTTACGCAACAATTCATCGGGTTTATCTTTTTTAAACGTGCCACGTCTTTCGCTCGACCGATTCGCATTCGAGCTTGCTGCGCTCGAGTTTTCGCTTGCCACTGCCGCAGCTGCTGGGGCCAACCGTGGTTGACGTGACAACATGTATCGCGGTGTAGCCGGTGCGCTGTACGTTTGATTCAAAGATCGTCTTTTACTGCTCGTAGCAGTAGTAGTAGGCACAGCTGTAGAACTACTCAATGACAATCGAGAAGGTTTCGCCGGACGCACGTTACCCTACAAAATACCAGCAAAAGCAATTTCAATTGTGTAGGCCACATGAACATTCTAATCGGAATACAAGCCATAGGCCCTACTGGGATGACATAATTAAGATGGTACCACAATCTTAGTTAGTAGCATAGGGGAGATTCCCGAAGGCCTTCATTTTAGGATAATGAGCCTCACTAATTCAGGTCGCAAAAACTTCTATGTTCTGTTAAGTTTGTCGCCCATATGCAGTTTTCTCTACCCGAGATGGTAGACAGACTTCCGAGCACCCCGGATGAAGATGGTTTGCGCATATCCCAGCATGCCTCAGATTTGGTGGGAATGAAATGTATTTTCTTCTAGGCACAGTCAAAGCAACAATGGGTCATCACATGGATTAGGAAAATTTCAAGCATTTTGTCCAAGGCAGAGATTAATCTGAGGCAATTGGCTCCATGCTGAGCCTAATGTAATTCACTTTACAGTGGAAGCACATTATAACTAATTGGGACGGACTTATTCTATTGGGTTGGAAGCAATTTTTGATTGCTGCGGCCAAATGCCGATTTTGGACAGGTTCTAAATATTGCTGCGGTTAATTTACTTAATTTCTTCAAAAACGTGGTATAGAAAGACAAAAAAAAAACGTCATTCAGTAAATTATTGCCGCGGCTTACGCAGCTGCAGTCGCTGCACTTCCAACGCCACTGGACAGAGCAAATCAAAGATTTCATTTCACAGAAATCGATATTGAAATACAATTTTAGATCTTAAAATAAAACCCGGAAGTAAAACGGTAGACGATACCGCGGGTTCACACGTGAACACCTGCTGATATCTGCGGCTAAGCCAATCACAGAGGAGTCTTTGCTTTCTGATTGGCTTTTTAAAACAGATATTTTTGCGTTCAGATTTTTGCAAAAAAGCTCGTATAAATTTTAACAAGGCCCTTTTTCAAAATTCAGCTTCATAGGGGTTGGAGAATGGATAATGCTCTAATGAATGATTTGTATGAATATATGCTCAGTTGCACAGTCAAAGAGCCTTAGCTCTGGGAACCATGTCATTGCACAACTCTCAACATATGACACCATGAAATATCGATAACTTACCGATGAGTTCAAATTCAAACTTTTTTGCGTCGAAAGTTTAGGTTTCACAGACATCCTTTTTTCAATTGTGCTGACAGCTCTCTTCAACGGAGCACTCTGAAATACCGAACATCATTCATATTGATGAACTAATGGACCACACGGCTGCATAGGTTAGATTTATCAGAAATCGTAGCTCATTTAAAATACACTAATAAAAGTAATATAAATTTCTAAACTTTTACTGAATTTACCCGGTTCTGACTTGATAATTTTGGTGCTGGTCTTAACTGTTTATTCTCCTCAATCTGGACGAAGGATGCCTCTATAAAATTTGAAAAAAAAAAATTTTCCATAATATCTCTTGTACAGCAGTAATCTCATATTGTAATGTGAATTTTTTTCAGAAAGAAACAAAGACTGAAATAATCAATTTTTACAGGTACTCGTGGATTTACACAGTGGACCCTCATTAGAGTGAAATTCCCGGGACCAGGAAATATGTTCGTTATAACCGATAGTTTGTTATATCCAGTATGAAATTAATCAAATTGTCTTACTCCGGACAAAATTCGAAACTTTTTATATCTGATGAATCGTTGTATCCGAGTTCGTTGTAACGAGGTTCCTATTTGGTTTCTATTTAGCCTCATACAACACTACTAGTACTTACCATCTTTGATTTTATCTTGCAACTTTTTAGGAATCTGGTCCCACTCCGGTAACAGCAGTAACTGCGATAAATTGTGGGTGATGAACAATTGACAAAGTTCTTCGATGCGTTTCGTTAGTTTTCTCGAGTCCTGAAATACAACACAAAGTGAATGACCGATTCAATTCAATTACTTAGGAAAATATGGTGACAACGGTTCTCGGGCTGAGGCTCAAACGCGAACTCCGAAATCATCATGCGTTAGTTCCCATTGCATTATGGATATGTTGTATCTAGGGTCAATAGCTAAATATTTTCAAGACAAATTTTTGAATTTCAACCCGGTTCCTCAGTTATGAGGTCATCTTCAAGGTCATGTCGGTTAGTTTTTAGTGCCTAGTTCTGCTGCTAGGTGGCGCACTTGGTCCACTCTTTGCACTGCATCACTAGACCTCCTTATTAACATAACACCCAAGTTTCATCAACCGACTCCTAATGAAGCTAAGTATAGCTGAAAGACAGCCACACATATAGGCAAACAGTACAAGAATAAGGGTTTCACGGAAGCCCGAGAAACAATATCATTCCCTGGTCTTACGTCAATGGTTAGGTTTACGATCATTCCGATGGGTTTGGGATTATTGGTGATACATCAAAAACAGAAAATAATTACTACAACATCACAAGAAAAGTAGTCCAAAGACTTGACAGTTTAGCCATAGAACACTTTTCAATCCCTCATACTTACCAAGCTCCAATCACAGATTCCACTATGAGCAAACGATTTCAACTTTCGCGCCGACATGTAAGACTGACAAGCCACTGATACCGGCTGCGAATGAATCACTTTGTTCATCCAAAATTCCAATAAATCCAAATTCTCCGAAGCTTCCTGCAAATCAAGATGACGATGAAAGAAACTTCAAGGAAATACGAGATATGCTTTTTTACAGTGGATATTACGTCGGATAAAAAACTGAATAAACTAGGAGTCCAGGGACACCATGCCCACTTGGGAAGTGGTTTCAAATGCTCAACAATCTAACAATTTCAATATTCAACGCCCTCTGGTGACCATATACAAAAACCAATGACCTTGAAACTCAATACAATCATAAAACATGTCAGCAGCTACGATTTTGTAATTGATTGTGATAACAAAAAATGCCTCGTTACTAATTTAATATGGAAATACTAAGTTAATCTACTATTCAACGCCCCCTGGTGACCATATTAAAACCCCCAATAACCTTGTAACTCACCATATTCATAGAACATGTCATGAACTACAACTTTGCAATTGATCATGGTAACAAAATATGCCTAGGTACCAATATAATAAGGAAATACCAGGTTATTCTACTATTCAACGCCCCCTGGTGACCATACAGAATAACTAATTTCCTTAAAACTCACCACAATCATAGATGATGTCATGAGCTACAACTTTGCAATTGATTGTGGTAACAAAATATGTATTGGTACAAATATAATATAGAAATACTAAGATATTGTATTATTCAACGCCCCCTGGTGGCCATATACAAAAAACAATGAACTTGAAACTCACCCCAATCATAGAACACGTTATACGCTACAACTTTCTAATTCATTGTTGTAACAAAATATGCTTAACAATATAATGTCGAAAAACTTTTTCCCACCTACGAATGAGAACTAATGACACCAAGATGGCCGCCAATTGCGTCATAATTGGCGGATCAAAAATACCTATCTCAGGTATAAAACATCCCTTTACAAAGAATACCCATCACAAATTGCAATGAGAAATGGCAAACCAGTAGGAAGCTACAGGACCTAGAATTCTGGCCAAAATTGACATTTTTGGGCACTAAAAAGGTCATAGGACGGCCATCTTGAGTCAGATGGACCCAATTTTTCTTATGCTGATGGGCCCTTGGTAGATTCAAATATATTCGAAAGATCAAGGTAATTGATCATATCGCATTCAAAATTTCCCTCGTAAACTTAAAAAATGTGTAAAAAGTGCTGATTTTGGCGAACAACAATGGCTGCCAGTCGGCCATCTTGATTCTGATAGGGCCAGTTTTTGGGCTGAAGATGTGTCTAGGGTAGATACATGTATAAACCAAATATCAAGACATTACCTTGAAGCGTCTTCAAAACCTCCCAAAATAACTGGATTCTGTCTACGGACGGACGACGGACGAAAAGTGAACGCAATAGCCCGCTGGGACTAAAGTCCCAAGTGGGCTAAAAATGTACTGATTTCATTTAAAGATTTCCCGAACATGCATTTCGGTACAGTCTTTTGGAAAACAACAACAAGATATCTCAAACATTTCGAACAGTTTTTTTTAAATGTGTTCCACAGTTCATGTCTGATTTTTTACTCCCGAGTTCTAACATTGGAATAAGAGTCGAACTTAACCAAGAACTGTTAAACTGGGTCATGCGGAATCTCGATTTCAATCTATCCTGGTAAATCAAACAAAAATATTATCAACAGTTAGCTCTTTACATTAACGATCTTAAATCCAGATTGCTCAATAAAAAACATATATCTCAGATCTAGGAAATTTTTTTTTGTACCAGGTAGAGTAAACCTTGCCTAACTCTGACAGACTGGGACTGATTAAGTCAGAAAGAAATTAATATTTTTCCAAGTTACTGGTAGTCACAAGTCCCAAGTTGGCCGTGTCCTCTGTATTAGGTGACGTTTTTCTGAAGTAAAAGCAGTGACCAACATACTAAATATTCTTTTAGAAACGTCTGCGACTGGAGAACGGCGGAGAAATTCTGCTGTATGAAGGCGATACATTTTGTAGTGATGACAGTCAATAGATCAACTACAGTATCGGCCCATTTAACTAACGGTAGAATCGATTTCACTCTGTCACAACCGCAAAGTACGGATAACACCGTATCAACAGTCTGAAATATTAATAACATCAAATTGTCAATTTCAAAACATTTCTATCGAGGCCGTTTTTTGAGTACGCATGTGCCATCCGGGAATCTGCCAAAAAAATCATACGGAAAACGTTACTCTGTCTGTCCAGTTTTTATCATGAATATTCAACAAAATTTTTCTTCATATTTCCGTCTTAATTTTCAATTTCTAATGATTTGAAAAAAGTAAGTTTTCTTTGTCTTTCCCATCATTTCAATTCAATTCAACATGAATTTCACTTGTTATTTATTTTTTGGCACAGGCCTTCTCAAGATTTTATGTGGCAAATACTGGAATAATAAAAAAAAGAAGTTTTTTCATTTGATGGATAAAAAGCAAAAAATCCTTCAAGAGCATTGTCCGTTTAGAAGGGGTTTCTAAGGAATGAAGGAGTTGTAGGGACCATGCTAATGGTTTATTCGTGTCTTCGTGATACTCACCAGATCTTCGACGAGTTTCTGACAGCAGCTCTTCAGTAAATCGGGAGGCATCGCGGCGAATTGTTTCGTCGGCCAAACCTTCGTGAAATGTTTCGTAACCCAAACTAAAGCTCGATCCAACACGTCGGTTAAACTGTAAAACGACGCCAGACTCATAGCTTCGATTACTCCGGCTATACACTCGTTACAAGGCTGCAAAACAATGAAGAAATCCACATCAAACACGGCGTAAATAACGGGACCACAAAAATCTCGATCATCATGACAGTATGGGGTACCAGCACTCAATAGATGGCGCTGGGGGATTCATAGTGAAAATCAGTTCATTTTCAATGAAATTTGAACTGGATATTTAGGGCCAAAAATTATCAAACAAGTCAATGAATAGATATAAGATTCACTTTGTCAAGGAAATTGAAGCGTGAAAAGCGCCACTAGTGAACCTGGCAGAATCCTCGCTTGCCACAGTAGCATTGCCAATACCCCATTTATGATGATAATATTTGAATTTTCAATGATGTGGATTATGGGAACTGGATTCATGTACAGCAGACCCCACTTGTCACGGAGGCAAATGCATTGGAATATAACAAGCCCTTTTCAAAATCTTTCTACTGAAAATCCACGCAATATGAACAAGAGCAATTTGCACGTCAAACACTATCTAAAATGTTGATTCAAGGGCGACAATTGAGAAACCAGAATCATGGCATCCAGTAAAATTACAATCCTTCTCCGATTATTATTCTATAACAATTAGCTCTGGACAACTACGAACCTTATGAAAGAAATGGCATTTTTTCTTGAGTAATATATATCCGGCTAAATCTTTAAGCCCTTCTATTCCGTACATGTCGGCAACTTGTATAATTTCAGGCAGACTGCATGACCCTTCGGTGTCAATAATAGCGCCGTACAGAAACTCCAGCGCAAGATAGGCACCGGCCTGACTAACTCTGTAAAAAGATAACAAGACTAACTTGACCTCTTCACTACCACAGATAATGTAATGCCCTCGAGAAGATTAGTACCCAATGGCATCATTCTATTCAAATTAATTCAGCCCGACATTCAAATCTCGCTTGGCCATGTTTTGGTGGGAAGTATATTAATATATTGACAATCGTGGATGAATGGCCTTCTTAATTACCATTAGAATTCATGATTAAAATACATGAAAACTCATTAGATATAAAATAAATGTCAAAATTGACAACTATAATTGAAACGCCCGAATATTCATGAACTATTTTTGTAATTGCTTTTCAGCATCGAAAAATTTATGCTGTAAGAATTTTTCCATTCAAGTGAAAATCATAGCTGAAGGTTTTAATGTTGGAACTTATGGAAGTTGCTCACCCTTCTAAGGAGATCTCTTTCTGTATGCTTTCCTTCCATGTTCCGCTGAGCATTGCCTCAAAAAAACTACATCTAGCTGACAAAATAAATCTAAAAAATATATGTGAAAATACAGTAAAACCTATTTTAGTGAAAGGGTCTATATACATAAACACGTTTTTTCTCCCTAGGAACCAAAAGTTTCTAGTTCACTTCCAATTGAGTGAACCCTCTCTACGGTGAGTAGTGAATGTTTGTTCAGGTTCCAAATAAGACATTTTACCTCTCTATAATGAAGATTGCTTACGTACGTATGTCCGGACAGTCAAAAAATTATTAATCGATTGAGTTCAATATGAACCAGTTCATAATTACTAATCGCCCAACAACTAATTAATTTAATAGAGGTTTACATTACATAGATTAGTCGAGAGTTGTGTCGCATCTTGAATATACTGGTAACTTTATTGGATAGAATAAAGTTTTGACAATACAGTGGAACCGTATTTTAACGAGCTTAGATACACAATTTATCGGATATAACAAATATAGATTTTCGTCCTGAATAAGAAATTCTAATCAATTTCATACTGGATAAAATATATTTTCTGGTTCCGTGAAGTTCGCTGTAACGAGCTTCCACTGTAATGGGAAAATGTATCTGGTATTGTTGGTAATAAATTGTTGGTACTAATACTAACAGGTTACACCAATATCAGGGGTGAAAATGGTGGTCTTCAAATTTTCAAAGTCAGATATTTTGGAAAGGGGTCAAAAGCGTGCAGCCAGAATTCCCTATCAATATGCCAATATCAATATGGGTATGTGACTAACTAGAACCTCATATCTTGACCCTGGATATTGTTTGTTCGGTATACTTGTATTTCTAGCCGATTTCTAACTCACCGATGGGCTTTGTAAACTTGTTCGCCGATGCGAACGTCGATATCTGCGTTCGATTTATGAAGAAACATCTGCAACAGATCAGCACCGAGTTTCGACGCCGGCTGTCCATGGTCGGGACTACGCGGTGAGCTGTCCGTTCGGTCGTCGTTTTCCCCGGTAGCGTCGTCGATTTGGTTTATACAGACATTTGTACCGTCGTCGATCGAGTTATCCGAAAATATATCGGAATCATTTCGTAATGTCAAATCGATCACTTTAACGTCATTCGAATTATCGCTATCGTCCAGCGCGAGAGGTAGTTTCGATTCGAGCTGTTTTATGCTTTGTGTGTCGACAATAACCGATGGTCGCGGAGTGCGAAGCAGTAGTTCTTTGGTTTCAGGCGGAATGACTTCGATGTTGTTGAGGTATGGGTCTAACAACTCGCGTGCAAGGCTTACGTCATCGCATGTGTAAATTTGTCTGAAATGCAATTTTGGCAATAATACTGATGAGGCTTATAAAGTGCAAAATTCAATAGGACTGCTCAGATTGCCTTACATATATGCTTCCTTTCGATGGTATCACTACCCCTAGCCTATATCCCTAATAACTCAAATTCTGTAAATTCGACCGCTGATCATACAACTATATCTGTACTTCGATCACTGATTTCAGGATCAAATCCTCTGGTTTCGCTCCCGGCAGGTGCGGTAGGTTTATAAGGGGCACCAAATCAATCAATCAAATAATTAGTAAGGTCAATCCCTATATGGAGAAATATCATCCATGCAACTTAACTACTCAGTGCTCATGAGTAATTCATGAGATCAAATTCCCATTTGCTACTGGGTGGAAAGAGGCTTTCTGAGGATAAGTAGCATGTCCCAGGGGACTACAGTAATGCGCAGTTTGACGCTACAACCTTCCTTTACTTGGAGTCAAATGCCCTAACCACTACCATCCATTGGTCCTGACTGAATCAAATTAAAGAATCTCAGATGTCAAATGCCTGTCAAATGACTTTTTACCACATTTCGACACGCTTGGTTGTCAATACAATAGACCAAACAGTATTTAGCAGGGGAGCAACGTGGGGCATTTGCTCCCCCAGAAATTTTGGAAAAGTGCCCTTTTAGCGAATATTATTGTTATTTCCTTGCCCCCCCCTAAAATTCAAATGCTAGGTACGGCCCTGATTATATTAATAAACCAACCTCAAAATTTCTCTGGCTTCAGAGACTTTGGTTTCTTCAAGTTTTATGGTATCATCCTCATTCAATAGCGCCAACTCGGGCAATCTAGAATTGAAATAACACATTAAGATTAAGAAGGACTGAGACAAACTACGCACAAATAAACTGCGTAAACTCAATACTGAACATGGATTATTTACCTCACTTGTAAGATTTGCTGGTGTGCTTTGATCTCGCCATCTTCACATAAGATAGTCAAATCGGAAAATAAACTCTCGTCCAACAACCTATCAACATAAATTAAGCTTCATTTTCACAATACTGTAGCTTTTCACAATACTATACCTGTAGACTATGATAACCTTATGCCTTGGTCAGCTCAGGGCCCAGTTTCACAAGAAGGATTTTATAAACGCTGAAATCGATTTACGATAAATTGAATTACAGGTGAAGTTCAAGCCTTTTAATGGCAGATTTCTTTTAGGGATATCAATAGTTTCGGTGTGGACACTCGGTAGAGAAAAATATCTCAAGTCAGGCCTAGTGCCTCGTCTCTCCGATATTGGCAAATGTTAGCTATGCATCTAGGGTGGAGTCCTACCGAGTGTCAAAGTCGGCAATCTCTCGAGTTGTTGCACTGCATAAAACACTATCGAATGGTTCAATGTTTATTAAGTAAACCTTTGAGTGAAACTAAGCGCTCTAACTGCTATAATACAGAGGCATGAAGGATTATAACCTGGAACAATCTCAGGGTTGTCTCGTGCTGTCCATGTCACCAATCTCATTTCATGACTTTCAAGGTTGACTTTTTTGACTCCATGACTTATAATCGTCATGCTTAAGCCAGGAATCCTCAAATCTACATTTTCCAGGCAATTAGTTGATTTTTAGAGCTGTGATAGTGAACTTTGATTTGCAGATGATAACTAATGACTGATGCCATTTAAGGACTATGACAATGATTAAAGGATTTTACAGCCCATTCCATGAAACTTACGGCCTTGAATTGACTCATTCCCATTTCTAAACTTTCAAGGACTGCTATGATTGAACCTTGCAATCCAAAAGCGGCTCTCAGCAACTCAGAAGCATCCTATTTCCAATCTCGTATGGCAGCCATCCGTGCTTGGTGCAATGGTCTACCCGGTCATGGGAAGAAGAATAAGACATACCTTTTCAAATCATTTCTCAAACCATTCGCGAGTTTGTGACAAAGTTTCTCTCTTTCTTTCGCACACTTCTCCGTTAAAGTTAACCCTCCAGGTTTCTTGCCCTCTGGATTCTCCATCTCTCACCGACCAGTACCCTCCAACTGCCTGTCCTCCTGCTGTCTGTCCTCCTACAGTCTGGATCGTTTTTGTTAAGTTACATCTGAAATGACATCCATAAATTGAGAACTACCGATAAGTTGCATATGCCGTTTATACGAGGTTTAATTCAGAATAAAAAACCCAGTTATGAAGAGAAACAAAGAGAGCATTTGTAATGACCGTATGACTGAATTCTTTGAGCCATTTTCGGACTGTTTTCAAATGACCCATAGAAAATCTCGCTATTATCTTAGTTTTTCTTCATAATTATTTATTGAATCGTAGACAGTCACTTTTCTTTGGACACCAATTTTATGTTCGGTCTCAGTCTGATGTACAGGATTCCCTACAACGACCACTTGATATAAGATGACAGACCAGTCATTCCTATATAAGTATTAGTTATTGTAAGTTATATATTCCTATATAAGATATAAGTTTTCGAGGAGAAAATTTCAAATTTCGAGGAAACATCTACACCACTTTCATATTCTTATTACTGTTGACCCTTCCTAAATCGACGAAGCATATCTCGATACAAACCTTTAATTGAGTGGTTTCATAAGCAAATTTTTATCCTTGACACTACACTCTACTGCTCGGTTTCTAATTCAGAAGCTGCCGATTAGGGTAACAATAAGATCCTGGTTCCAACTGTACTGGTTTAGTCGTAATGTGCAACTTTTAAAGTATCTGATTGTCTAAAGTACCTGATTTCGAGCTCCTTCAAGCACCTTCGGTTTCCATTTAGTTTTTAATGAATCAAGTAGTCGTAGGGACCCCTTAAGTACTTACTCACTACAAGCGTTTAGACTACAGTACAACTACATGTATTTGAAAGTTTTTTCTTCATGAGGCCTAGGACTATATCGTTTTACCCTCAATAAAAAAGTAAACACTGAAATTATTGTAGCAGTTAATTTCAGGTTAAGATTGGATTAATTGCCATGATAGAAATTAACTGTTACTGTCAGTAATCAGGCTTTTTTTGTAGAACACTATTTGGAGCATTGCCAATAGATACCCCATTACGAGCAGGCCTGGATAATGATCCACAACACAAAGACGGCTTGTTGATCGACTATATGAAAATAATGTACAAGAAAAAACAGCATGATTCAGCATGAAAAATCAAGCTGCACAGCATAATGTTCAATCTCACCAGATAAATGTATAAACACTATGAGTCAGGAAAACAAACTAAACAACCGTATAGCAAAATTAGAAAGTGCAGAACAGCCAATATAGAATAAAACTGGATATGTTTTTTGAGGCAATGTACCTACACCAGACTTGCATATCGACGATCAGATTGGCCGAATATTTTTGTGCATCGGTCTTAACTAAAAACATAGGCCTATAGAGATAATACTGATGGGAGCAATTCAAAATTTCAAAAAAGATTAGGCTAAAATAAAATGATACCGGTTCCTTAGTTCTCCCATGAGGCGGGTCACTATTGTGAACTGCAATACAATTTGTAAGCAGTTCATTTCTATAGCTGCCGGATATGTTATGGTTAGTTAGTTACCCAATTCTCCAGCATTACGTCATAATGCTCGGGATTCCATGAGAAGAGATCACTTCCGGAGTCACTGAGGTCCAACTTCCTTGTGGGTGACGGACGTATTTTGAGAGTGCTCTCATCAAAATTTTTTTTTTTCGTTCGTTATCGGTGGTCATCTACTGTTGTAAGGTGAAACATTTTATATGTTTATATTTATTTACTTTTTCTTTACCTACTGTTGTAAGGTATTTTGAATTTGAATGTTTATGCCATGGCGGCTTATAATAAATTAGATTTACTGGACATTGGGTCTGAAATTACGGTCGCCAATGAGGATGAGTCAGTTTGTTCGGCTGGTCTTGTGGCTGACGAAATGTCAGTTCAACAGGCTATTGATGAAGGACGGAGTCAGTCTTTTCTCCTTCTGTCCGATTGTTATGGGTCTTCGATTAAGAAGAACTCTCAGTCTGTAGCCGTAGGCCATAGTGTTGATAAAAAAGATAAGGACAAAGCCGTTAGACCGAAAGCAATTCCAAAAATTTCTCGTCGAATTGTTAGGTCAAAGAGCTCAGGTTCAGCTCAACCAGAGACTTTATCTGAAAGTCATGTCGATCCTGTCATGACAGAGTTTTTAGAGATGAAGAAAAGACTTGAGGCTTTAGAGTCTCAATATTTGCAAAGTGATAATGATCGGTTCGATCTTGGTCAGCAGGATCAATGTGATTTTGGTGATGAGCTTAATGCGTCTGACCAATTTGCGGCTATTTTTAACCAGGGTTTAGACCGTAATAATAATAACGTCCAGTTACATGAGGACAATGATTTTATGACCTGTATTAGGTCAGAGATGGGGGTCTAAAAAATGTCAGACCCCCAATTAAAAATCAACAGTTAGCGCAAGCTGTTGATAAACTGATGACGGGGTTTAGTGGTGAAAATTCAGATATTAAAAAGGATTTATTTGAAAAATTAGAGAAATCCGTTAGGCAGTATGCTTGTCCTGAGAATATTCCTAGTTTGGCCGTAACTAAAGTGAATCAGCCAATTTGGTCGAAGTTAAATAAAGATTCGGCTGCTTTTGATTTAAAATGTCAAAAAATTCAGAATTATAACCTTAGAGGTATAACTGCAGTCACACAAGCTATGGATCTTTTATCGGGTCCGGACCCTTTGGACAAAAAGACGTTAGGTATGACGTTGTATCACTCTTTGAGTCTTTTTGCGCAAAGCAATTATGAGATGAATTTGAGACGTCGGGAACTATTGAAGCGTGGGTTCAACGACGTTTATAAGCCAATCTGGCTCCCCTCAAATCCGATTGGGAAAGAACTTTTCGGGGATCAACTTGATGACAAGTTACGAGACATAGAAAGGTCAAGTCGTATGGTTACGAAGATGGTAGATCGAGGTCGTGGGAACTATCGATCTAGAGGTTATGGGAACAGGAGATTCCAGCCATATAGAAGGCCTGCTTGTTCTAATTTCCCAAAACAGGATTTTTGGAAAAGAGGTCAACATCAGAGGAAATAGTAAGTTCCCAATTATCTTCTGTTGCTGGCCGAATTAAACATTTTTTCTCTTTCTGGGAGACTTTAACTTCTGACAAATCAATTTTGAATTTGGTTTTGGGTTATAACATTGAATGGAATTCGGTGCCTCCTGATCAAATTTTTCCACCGCGTTCTATTAGATTTAATGAAGTTGAAACTTCTGCTATTGACTCACTATTATCAGATTTTTTGAGTCGTGGAATTATTGAACTGGCTTTTCGTCGTTCCGAAAAAAGATGGATCATTCAGACTTATTTTGAATTTGACTTGTTTAAACAAGCATGTCAAGTATTATCATTTTAAAATGAACTCTTTGAAATCAGTTCTTAGTCTTATGACTCCTGGTTGTTTCATGGCCTCTCTAGATTTGAAAGATGCCTATTATTCTGCTTGTAGTGATCGGAAATATCTTCGATTTATTTGGAAGGGTCAACTTTTTCAGTATACCTGTCTTCCGAATGGAATTTCATCGGCTCCAAGAATTTTCACCAAGCTTCTGAAACCTGTTTTTACTCCTCTCCGAGAATTGGGGTATATTTCTGTAGATTATATTGATGATATTTATCTGCAAGGAGATGACGAGCCTTGTTGCGATGATAATGTAGGCCTTACAGAAAAACAATTGGTTAATTGTGGTTATGTTATACATTCGGTTAAATCGGAAAAGAAACCTAGTACTCAATTTGTAAGCAGTTCATTTCTATAGCTGCCGGATATGTTATGGTTAGTTAGTTACCCAATTATTGGTGGTAAGCTTTTATAATCGCATGGATTTATTCTGGCAACTATACAAACTGTGGGTTTGTGAAAATATGCGATTGTGAAACTAAACCACAGACAGGTTACTACTGACTGTGGTTAGCTATGACTATGGACAGGTTACTGGTTATGGTTAGCGTGATGATTTTCTAAACAATATTGTAAAGTGTAGATACGCAGGTGACCGGCCTTGTCAACTTTTAAGCACAACAGAAATGAGAAACTGGGTACCAGGTATCATTTTTAGCACTTAGAGCTATATAATGTGGACATGTGAATAGTGCCCATGTTAGCAAGAAGAATAAAAAGAATTGCCAGTGGGCAGTCAGCTAGTCATAGGTCAACTTAATTTTCAACAGTTGTATATGAATAGTCAATTCATGCTGTCCTGGGAACGCCTGTCAAAAACTTGATTTTGACTAACAAGTGGTTGCAGATAAGTAAATATCTTTGCTAGCAAACACCCTAGCCCAAATATTATGCCTGCCCCTCAGAAATTAACCAAGCCAATGATTAACTTATTACATTATACATCGGACTCGACAGTCTTTTTAATAGGACAGCCTATCTATCTTAATAAATTGAATATTAACACAGGGGTCAGATGCAAAACGTTTTTTTACCCCAGAGTATCCTAGGTACTAAATAAAAAATTGGTTTTTCAATTTTTTTCACTTCTTAGAATACTGGGGTAAAAACTTTTTGCGTCAGGCCCCGTGGTGTATATTGGAAAATTGGATTGAAATATGAAAGCCAGAAGATTAAAAACAACGAATTCCAACAAAAAATATGACAACCCCATATAACCTATTGTCTCCCTTTCTTTGGGTAAGGGAGCATCACAAAATTTCTATAGTTCCGTCAATTAGAATAACTGTCTAATTGGTTTTAACCCCACACCCCCCTTTGATTAGACATGTGCCGAAGTTGGAACTATTGATTTTCTAATGATATACCACAGACAAAGAAAAGACATCTCACGAATATATTTCGATCACAACTTTTAATCGTAAAAATTAAATTGCAAAATTACAAGTGGAAAACCTATCAAACTCTAATAGATTTTATAACCAAAGTCAAATATATCTAAAATACCAATAGCATCTAAAAGAGAGATGGTTAAATCAACTGCGTGTAATATATTTGAAACTGCAAATCAATTCAAAGTTATCTTGCACCATAATAAATCCATAGTTTGGCAGTCATGATGAACCCGCAGGAGGCCTTAAACCCCCCCACCCCCTTCCGCGAAGGTCCGCAACGGTCATAATGGACCGTGAGGACTATATCCTCGAGGCCCGAACCCAGCTCAATAACCCGACTTACTACAGGAAACTAGACGCGCCTATTTATCGCGAAACGAGACAAACAATTCACAACACAGTTGACGACATGAGAAGACGTAATGTAGTCACCCGTAAAACCGCAGACTTCCTTAAATACCCACCCGTACCCCGAAAGAGACTTTTTTACTTACTGCCAAAAATCCATAAAAATCCATAAAAATGGACTGTCCCGTACGAAATCCCACCGGGCCGACCGATCGTGTCAGATTGTAGCAGTGAGTCATATCACGTAGCCGCCTGGATCGACCATTATTTACAACCTCTAGCCTCCAATCACCACTCGTACCTTAAAGACACGACTCACTTTCTCGAGACCATTCAGCAGCAAACTCTAAGCCCAGACTCCCTCCTAGTTACTCTTGACATTAGCTCACTGTACACCAACATTGGCCACGATGACGGACTCCGAGCAATACGCAACGCGTTCATAAGACACCCGGACCCGGACAGACCCGACAAATGAACTCGATTCAATACACCTTCCATGCAATAATTTGGATAAGCCAGGACGCTCATAAAATACACATGGATCTGCTTTATATATGATAACAATTACAGAGGTTTGCATCGAGCAGTGCCCCCCCCCCTTATGCCGCCTACATCAGTGCAAAATGATTTTGGCAGTATAGAGAGTATGGCGGTATATCGGGGGTGTTTTAATATGTATTTGTATAGAGATGTACAATGTGAAGACCTGGTGGTAGGCGGGGAGGCATTAAATGGGATGGCGGTATATCGGGAGTTGACTGTACAATGAATTCAGAGTCCTTTAACAATAAATCGTATAGATTATGTTGCTTATCATGGATGTATTTCAATGATTTAAGTGTCGAGCACAATGAGGCCAATACCGAAAACAAATTCAGCGAAAATGACTCCACCAATGATGAATAGGCCCAAGCCGAAAATTATTCCACCAAGGAAGAATGAACCAAAAATGATTCCACCCGTAATGAATGAACCAAAAATTCCGCCCCTGGAGATCAATAAACGAAAGTCATCTAGTACCATTACATGCACGACCACTGAATGTTCTGGTGACGACTTCCTTCGAGCTGCTTCACTTTGAAGAGACTATCGGTAAGCTGTGACTAGATTTGTATATTAATTCATTGAAGAGATTTCTCTTGTAGAACCTTTTAGATAGTGACATGATATGCCTGTATTACTGATTCGGCAAAAACCGTATTTTGGTTAAAGAACTTTTTCTGAAATTCACGGGTGTAAACATCCACCATTTTGACCGAATAATCCGATTTAATTATCATTTCTATTTCTGCCCGCCGATTCTGATATAGTTATACATCCCTTACTATTACAATACGTCTTCTCATGATATTCAATGCAATATATCATTTCGACGTTCAAATAGTGCTCATTATATAATCACAGGAAGCCATTCTACATCTTTGTCAATAATATTTTGCCAAGTAGCTTGTATGTGTACACATAGACCTGTGACGTTTTGCACATCGATTTACAGTTGTCGTTTGTAAAATGACGCTGAATGTTTAACATTGTTTAGGTTTCATAATGGTAACGTTTTATAAGATGTCAAAAAATGTTTCATTTACAAGGTGATCTTAAGTCGTCACTTTTTCATGAATTGGCTTCCCCCTGGTGGCCACATAGAAAATCATGAGACCTTGAAACTTTGCACAGGGGCTAAGCATTACACCAATTACATATCTGCAACACATTTTCATTATCAAATCTGCTTCATTTAGAAGTCTATCCGACATCATCTATTCCATGTATTAAGCATCCATGAAAACAAATATGACTGCCAGTCGGCCATCTTGGATCCAATTACAAAATAAAATGTACACGCACAACTACATATCCAGTCAAACAAATGTATAAATCTACAAGGAGAGAGCCAGTAGTTAAGGAGTAGATCTCCGGACAAGATTGTGTCCACAAATGGACAACCTGACCCCAGTATACCACCCCTACACTTCATTGAGGGGTGTATAATGAAGTGAAATAAATTCATACGTGTTATGAAATACTCAATAATGTGTCGTTTAGGGGCACAATATTAGTAATTCTTACTCTCCTTTTGATTTTAGGCTCACAAAACACAACTTAGTGAGAACCAGCATGACAAGTAATCCTGCAGCTTGCGTCTAGGGATTACTCGAAGAATTTACCAGCTGGATGGAGGAAAGCGCTTCCAGAATACAATCAAGAGTGGATTGCAAATGCTCTTTTTCATGAAGAAAAGTCGCCAATGGATCCGAGTAAAGACATGCAGCTGTGGTGGTACTCGCAGCAACCAATGCCGTCAGCCACCAAGTTGCCTACCATGAAGCATTATTTTGGACATTGTTCATTCCGATGGATGCCTTGGCGTCTCTGGCGTGTGAAATTAGTCTGCCCATACAAAAGTTGTCCAGGAAGACATAGAGAGTTGATGGCTGCAGGAATATAACAGAAAATACGTCGAGTCTTGGATATAGACATGTTTTACTTAATTGCTTCTGAGAACTTGGAATGCTTCTGGTATGTTTCCTTCCTTAATAACCAAAAATAGAGGGTTACTATCAACAGGGCCTCGTCGGACTGGGAAACTGTCACCAGTGGTGTACCCCAAGGAAGTGTACTCAGCCCTACCTTATTCTTAATACATATATCAATGATTTACCAGAAAGTTTTACCTCCGATATGCTGATGTTTGCTGATGACTCAAGATTGTACAGGGGAATGAAAAACCATTACGATCATGACATTTTCCAGGAAGACATTAACATAACAACTGAATGGTCCGAGACTTGGCTAATGCCTTTCAACAACTCCAATTGAAAAACCTTACATCTCGGCAGCAAAAACATCAAACAACAGTAAGATGAGAAAATTAAACTTTGACAGTCACATCCAAAACTGTGTGAATAAAGCCAGATCTATGACTGGACTCATAAAAAAAACCATTCATTATAACCACTATCTTCATATTACCTATCCAAATCATTATTAGACCTCACGTTGAGTACACTTCAGTTGTTAGGAACCCTTCAACTATTAAAAACATCAAAATTTTGGAATCAGTACAAAGAAAAGCACCAAAATGGTCCCTGAACTAAAAGACGTACAGAGAGCATCTTAAAACTCTTTTTATCAACCCCAGGCTTCAAAAAAGTTATAAGCAGGGATCGATTCCTAGCAATATTGACTTTTCTACACTGTGTAAATGAGGAAGGCCCACCCTCAACAAAGATGATAAAATCTATAAAACTAGACCAGTGCTGGATCATTTGTTGACTAAGTTCACGAATTTTTATGTGCCTGGTGAAAATGTTTCCTTAGACGAGGGCATGATCCCAACGAAAAGTCGACTCTCAATAAAACAATACCTCAAAGACAAGCCCGTAAAATGGGGTATAAAAACTTTTTTATTGTGTGACAGTGACAGTGGATATATTATAAACGCAGAAGTATATACAGGTGCACAAAATGATCCTGAGGATGTGGAAGTTCTCGATGCAACCAGTAATTTAGTTCGACGTCTTTGTAAACCGTAGTACAGTAGTTTTCCTTAGCGAACATCTTCTGGACGATATGAACACTCGTATTGTTGGAACTACAATGACAAACAGGAAGAGATTTCCTGTATGTATCAAAACAGTGAACGACTTAGCACGTGGTGAATATAAGCGCCGTTTCAACGCTCTTGTGTTGATGGACAAAAAGCCAATCCACTTCCTCTCTACTGCTCATCTAAAATCTCCTGACACTGAAGTAAGGAGATACATAGCTGCAGAAGGAGGCAGGGTTCAAGTCCCTGCTCCTAGTATAGTAAAAAAATATAATATGCACACGGGAGGAGTTGATCTCAATGACCAACATACAAAGATGGTTAAGTCCAGACGTCATTACAGATGGCCGCGTAGACTTATGGTTAAATTTATGATGTGGGCCATTTATAATGCATACATACTCAAAAGAAAGACCAATCCAAACCAATCCATCACCAGTAGCATCCTATTGCTTCCATGATTTTGTTGATGAACTCGTCATGATCTTGTGAGTGATCATGTTGCAAATAGGGACGAACCTGTTCTCAGTCAACGTCGCAAGCATGAACACGATCTACAAAGACTGAATGCTGGACAACATTTTCCTGAAAGGGGAGCAGAGGCTACTTCTAACAATCATTGTGTTGTTTGTGATGAACGATATAAACGTGCAAAAAGGAATGGGGATGTAAATCTACCTAAGAGACGCAAAACTGTATATAGGTGTATGTTATGTAACGTTCTTCTCTGTATCGGCACTGAAGCTGAAAACTGCTTCCGAAAGTGGCATTCACTTCAAAGATACTGGGAGTAGGGTGAGTGTTTGATATGTTTTTTGAGAAGCCTACTTCCTGTACTGTCTAATAAACTTTATTTCATGTAGATATCTTCATTAGTTAAAATTTTACAGCTATTTGAATATAGCCTATTTTTGCCCCCGAAGCCGGGTATATAGTAAAAGGTAATATTAAACGTCTGGGTTCATAGGGTTAAGACAAGATGAAGTGAAGGCAATGATCACATCTCAATTCGGTCCGATCCTGAAAATCGATTCGATGCGAGAACAAGGAAAGTTGCGAAGAAAATAGGCGGTGTGACTAGTGCTGTGAGCCATGAATGTTGGAAATGAACATGGCCAAGTAATGATCGGTCTGACAACGGGTGAAAATTATGCGTGGATCACGATGCTGAAAGGAATCGTTCAGCGATATGAAATGCTGGTGTCGTGGTCCCAGAGGTTCTGTATATTGATCGAGATTCTTGTAGGAACATGGTCATGGTGAAAGCGTAAGAGCCATGGACTTCTCGATATTTGGCATTTTATGCGAAGATTTGCCAGCGGTTGCACGACTGATGCACATCGGCTATATAGTACCTTTTTGAGAAATCTTAGTTGATGTATTTTCAAATGGGACCCGCTGGACTTTCAAAATTTGAAAAAAGCAAAATCCAAAATTCTCGCTAGCCAGGGAGTTTCTGGGCTTAGTGATAAACAGCTGATGCAGCGAATTACGAAGCAGGAGTAAGCTCTTCACTGTAAATGCACTACCCGCGGTACTGAAGAAACTATCCGGCTCCGTCAATCAATCTCATCAGTGTCCGGAGATACTGGCAAAGATACCCTCGGAGAATTTGGGACAAGCAAAGATGATACATTACATGCATTCAAGACCCACCTAGTGTTGAACTGTACGCAGACTGGCACATCCAAAAAAGGAAATAGTCTTTTACCTACATATCAATGTGCCCGAGGTACTACTTCACTGGAGTCTTTTCATCTTCACCTAAGTCGATTTATCCCAGGTAAATAGTTTGATAATCAGTCTGTACTACGAACGATAATTTTTTTTTCAGTGATGAAATTTAGCTAGGTCATATTTGTAAATTTGAGTTTTTGCTTGATTTATTTTCAGGAACTATAGCTAATGATGCAAGCTACCAGGCTTACCTGGTTGATGGACTGTTGCGCTGGAAGGAGGACCGAGCTGTTGATACCACTTCCGGAAATTGTGAGGTGTACTCATACAGTGGCTATCTCCGTCAACACATCGATGAGTTAAGCTCAAAAGTTCTCCACAAAGAATTGTTGCCATCATACCAAGCACCCCTCAAGTACACTGGAGAACTGATCGGGATCAAGTACCTGTATTATCTTACTGGAAAGATCCCCAATGTCTATAGATCATTGCTTAATGAGGAGGCTGCTGAGGATCTGGATGACACCCCTGGGGAAGCTGGCGCTAATACAGTTGACGAAGGCATTGTATTGGAGCAAACCTTTGATGAAATAATTCTATGCCAGGGGATGCAGATATAGAAGATGATTTATTAGGTAGGTTGCCATTTCAATGCAGAAATTTGATCTTGATACTTACTTATAGTTTAACAAATTAATTTGTTTCTTCTAAAGATCTGGCTTGATATCTAATATCAGTTATGCTATGCATAAGTCCATCATGCATGGTAGGAATTTTTTGTAATGTAGAAATTTAACTTATTTACAGTTTCATTCAATTCATCACAATCATCCAATGAAGCCGATAATCACCCTTCAACGATGGAACTTACTTCCAGACAAACATAGGCTTATGTGTAAATCTACAAGGAGAGAGCCAGTAGTAGGAGTAGATCTCCGGACTAGATTGTGTCCACAAATGGACGACCTGACTCCAGTATACCACCCCTACACTTAGTTGAGGGATATAATGAAGTGAAATAAATTCATAGGTGTTATGAAATACTCAATAATGTGTAGTGAAGGAGCACAATATTAGTAATTCTTACTCTCCTTTTGATTTTAGGCTCTTAAAACACAACTTTGCGAGAACCAGCATCGAAAGTAATCCTGATGCTCACTTCTATGGATAACTCAATGAATTTACCAGCTGGATGGAGGAAAGCGCTTCCAGAATACAATCAAAAGTGGATCGCAAATGCTCTTTTTATGATGGAAAGTCAATGCCGTCAGCCACCAAGTTGCCTACCATGGAGCCTTATTTTGGACACCATTTATTCCAATGGATGCCGCCTCGTCTCTGGTGTGTGGAATTAGCCTGCCCATACAAAAGTTGTCCAGGAAGACATAGAGAGTTGATGGCCGCAGGAATGTACCAGAAAAAAACGTTGAGTCTTCGATATCGACATGTTTTACTTTATGGCTTCTGAGAACTTGGAATGCTTCTGGTATATTTCCTTCTTTAACAACCAAAAATAGAGGGTAACTATCAACAGGGTCTCATCAGACTTATTATCAAACTATTTACCTGGGTGTACCCCAAGGAAGTGTACTCGGCCCTAACTTATTCTTAATACATATATTAACAATTTGCTAGATAGTTTTACCTCCGTTATTATTTGCCAATGACAAAAGATTGTACAGGGGAATGAAGATCCATTACGATTATGACATTTTACAAGACGACATTAACAAAACAACTAGTGGTCCGAGACTTGGTTAATGTCTTTCAACAACTCTTAAGTGTAAAACCTACAGCAGTAAAAACATTAAACAACAGTACTACTTAGCTACTAAATCTGGAAACCTTCCCATATCACAGGTAGGGTCTGAGAAGGACCTTGGAATTGAAATATGTAGAATTTAATTGAATCATATTGCTCGACGCAACAAAGTACAACACAATCCAAAATATTCGCGCTTTCCTACTAATCTTATCATGTATACTGGTATACAAATCATGGATGCAATTCTTTCCGAGTTGAAACTTGATGAAGTTATAGAAACATTCCGGAGGGAAAATGTAAGGATAACTATTCAATATAGGCCCAAGGACAATAATATGTAGGCCTGTTATGATATGCCGTGCCGGTGGATGATGGATGGATTGATGACGGATGTCGATATGGAAAAAATCCAGATTACGATCGACTCAAACTATACGTGGGAACTCCATACCATGGTCTGACTCCTGACACGACCGAGCTTATTGTAGCAGACGCCCCTACTACTCGGAGGAGGAGTTCACGTGTTCATTTTTGTATCCGTAGGCTGGAACGGGAACCTGTTATATAACCAAACCAACCAAACCCCATTTGCTTTTCTTACAGGACAAGACAGAAGTGCCACGGTTGCCATGATTATTTTGCAGATTTATCGTCGCATCAGGAAAAATGTGTCTACATTCCCCTGGAGGGGGTGTCGTACAAGTGTACGACCTGTGGGCATACCGGCCCACGGGCAGATTCAATTCGGCGCCACGCTCATCGAGATCATAATACTAGACGGCGCCACACCACGGTGAAGGTCGTCGAGGTCCCAATTTGCAACCGAACGCCCGATAGACGTCAGAGTACCGGGGAGCCGTCGACGAAGAAGCGGAAGAGCGGAGATGAGAGTGAGAGAAAGAGGGAAAGCGAGAAGAGAGTAGAGAGAAAGTGAGCGTGAAGAGCAAGGAGAGTCAGGAGAAGTGTGAGGAGAAAGGAGAGAAAATAGTTGAAGAGCTGGAGAGCGTAGAAATGGAGCTGTTGGAAGAGAGAACAGAGGAGGAAGTAACCAATAGCGAAGATACAGAGAAAGAGGAAGTGAAGACTGGTGAGAGCGGGGAAGGAGCAGGTCCAGGAGTGTGTCGAAGTGGAGGGCGGTGTGAGTGAAGCATGGAAGATCATGGAAGAGATGGCGATAGTGAACGAGGAAGTGGTGGATGTGCGGAGGGTAGTCGAGAAGAAAACGGCAGAAGCGGAGACGAGGAAGAGAGAAAAAGAAACGTGGGGCCAGCGGGCTGCATGGATCGCGGCAGCCAGTCGTGAATGGCATAACGCAGAATACGTGGACCACCGGAGGAAAGTAGTAGAGGAGAGGGGTAAGCTGCAGGAGCAAAGGGGAAAGCTGGAAGAAGAGGAGAGAGGCGTTAGTGCAATCAGCGAGGCGGGAGAAGGAGAGACGAAGGCGAGGTATCGGCGTATTCACCACAGAAGCTCGGGGAGTATTTCCAACAATGGTGGGGAAACACTACACCCACGTATGTACCAACTACTATTCATACAACTAAGCCTTCCCAAGTATGTCCGGTCGAGAGTGTGAACAACGCGACTGAAGAATTGGCGCCCAGCGGAGTGGCCTCAGCGCCACGGGCGAAAACGTTGCTACATAGTCATCCAACATGTTATGGGCGGCCTGCCACTTTCCGGGGAACGCACGGCACCCCTTGCGTCGTCCCTTTTGCGGGAAGATGGCTCGAGTGGCCGGTATAGAGTGGATCCCCCCTACGAGAACGTAAAGAACTAACTTCGGCGAGATTCACGCGCACCCGTTGCTGCACGGCGATTTAGTGTTATTCAGATTCGACGAGACACAATTCTATTGCAACGCCTGCAAGATAGAGGGACTAGACGAGTGAATCCGATCATCTAAAGTTTAAGAGCAGCTATGTAGTCGAGCCTCGTTAGTGCAATCCGGCTTTCAACGGAAGCCTCAGTAATACGATGGGTTAAGAGATTCGGGTTATCTTTCTGGTAGTAATTTTCTGTAGAAGTGTTGCTTATTACGATCACGTTAATACGGAGGTCGCTGGGTGTAGCAATTCCTTTTATTTCCTTTGCAATGTCTGGCACATAAGTCGGAGCGATATTCACAGCTCAATCCAGGACACCAGATGGCATTTCTGTGAATTTTAACTGGAAGGGAAGCTTGTGACCTGGAAGTTGTAAGACTACTGCGTCAGAGAGGTTTAGGCACTAGTTTATCTCAACTCCATAAGAAGCTGCAGGAACAACAGGGCGCTGAAGTTTCAGAAGCATCAGGTCACCCAGGAGCTAACTGAGTGTGAGAGCTTTTAAATAGCCACAAAATCTGGTCTTTTGAGACCCCTTTCATTTGCAGAACGACCTCAAAAAATGACCCTACCATCATTCAGCTGGCTTATGTATATCTATGTCAGGGATGTTCATAAAGACCAGATGAAGTGAAGGCAATGACCACATCTCAGTTCGGTTGGATCCGGAAAATCGATTCGACAAGGAAGGTTGCGAAGAAAGTAGGCGGTGAGACTGGTGGCACTGCTTTGTGAGCCACATATGTTGGCAATGTATAACCGTTCTGACAATGAGTGAAAATTATGCCTGGATCGCATTGTAGAAAGGAATGGTTCAGCAATACAAAAATGGTGGTGTTGTGGCTATACAGATCATTTTTGTATACAGATTGTGATAGCGTAGTAAGCTTTAGGAGAGTGTGTCTGTGTGGAGGGCGGTGTGAGTGAAGCGGGGAAGATCATGGCGGAGATGGTGATAGTGAACGAGGAGGTGGTGGATGTGCGGACGGTAGTCGAGAAGAAAACGGCGGAAGCTGAGACGAGGAAGAGAGAAAAAGAAACGTGGGGCCAGCAGGCTGCATGGATCGCGGCGGCCAGTCGTGAATGGCATAACGCAGAATACGTGGAGCACCGGAGGAAAGTAGTAGAGGAGAGGGGTAAGCAGCAAGAGAGGAGGAGAAAGCTGGAAGAAGAGGAGAGAGGCATTAGTGCAATAAGCGAGGCGGGAGAAGGAAAGGAGAGACGGAGACGGAGGCAAGGTATCGGCGTATTCACCACAGAAGCTCGGGGTACTATTCATACCACTACGCCTTCCCAAGTACGTCCGGTCGAGAGTAATGTCGACATCATGGTCTAAGAATTTCAAAACAAATGGCAGGGCTACTGCGATTTATCCATACATACACGTGCCTTATACATTGCACATCTGTCCAACCCAAGTATTTTCCGCTCAAGAGTTACTAGCGACAATATCTTTATTTTACAGGGTTTGCATTTATATATATTCTATTTCATAATTTATCAATTAGTGATTCATAAGCTGACAGTGTATATATAAATATAGTAGGCCTGCTCGAATGAAACCACTCCGTTTGGGTTTCATCACACAAGGGGGTTTCCTTTATATGCACAGTATAAATGAAGTCAAACGGATCTAACCAACCATCGGATATTACAAACTCTTTAGGATTTAACAAGCAACTCGGGTGGCTGGAGTGAAGCCTAACACTGACGAGGACCATCACCGAGCTATATCAGGAGAAATCATTCAGCAGAATGCTCCTGTGATAGCAACCAATTTTTTGCCTTATCTTATCTTTCATTGTTTCACCTTCCTATGCACAGTCTATACCAGTTGTTGCTCTAGCACAGATACATGTCCCATATAAAACTCAGTGGAATAGAGCTAAACGTAAAAAGAAGAGGAAGTTGGTGTTAAACGCAGAAAGTATGTGCGAACAAAAGCCATAACCTACCTACCCACATGGAAACTAGGGGTCCAGGGACACCATGCCCACTTGGAGAGTGGTTCCAAATGCTCAACAATCTAACAATTTCAATATTCAACGCCCCCTGGTGACCATATACAGAAGCCAATGACCTTGAAACTCACCACAATCATAGAACATGTCAGCAGCTACGATTTTGTAATTGATTGTGATAACAAAATATGCCTCGTTACCACTTTAATATGGAAATACTGTTATTCTACTATTCAACGCCCCCTGTAGACCATATTCAAAACCCAATGACCTTGAAACTCACCACAATCATAGAACATGTCACGAACTATAACTTTGTAATTGATCATGGTAACAAAATATGCCTAGGTACCAATATGATAAGGAAATACTAAGTTATTCTACTATTCAACGACTTCAATTCCCCAGATGGCTGGGATTTGATACTAGTCAACCCATAGAACTGATTGTGTTCTTCGACGCAACACCCAAAGCGGCACTAGGGTGCGTAGCATATATGAAACAATCTGACTCAGTTCAACTGATAGGATTTAGAAACAAAGTCGTTTTGCCACACCAAGTCGGGATGGACGGTACCAAAACTTGAGTTAGAAGCAATGGTCATAGCGGCCAAATACCCAAGTGCAAAAAGACCTTAAACAATTTGTCAGGCATAGAGTGACGACGATTAGATCGTTGTCTACAACCAATCAGTGGTCACATGTCGTGTCCAATGAGAATCCATCAGACATATTGTCCAGAGGGGCAACGTTCAACGAATTAGCAAAATCGATCTGGAATTCCGGCCCGCTGTGGCTCACGGACTCCCAAAGGGCAGCACCCCTCATGTTGAAGAATCGGATACTGCCACACTGTTGGCAGCCAGCGTTGAATTTGAAAATGTATTTCAACCTGCATTTCCTGATTGCCATCAAGGCATAGACAATGTCATTGACTTGAAAAGTTTCAATGATTATGATAAACTACTTCGAGTTACAGCTCGAGTGAAATGTGCCTTCACAGTAGGCCGAAGCCATGCAATCTCAGCGGCGAAGCCGAGAGGTTATGGATACGTTTGATCATGGACGTATAAACTAGAAGGACGGCACACCGGCTATAAGATCAAAGGCCCCGCTGATAACAGCCGTTCGCACTGTATTTGCAAGTGCGAGCTGAACAGGTGCCCGTTCTTACGGGCAACTGGCTAGCGTCTCGTTTCCAGGAACAGAGTTACGGGAATGTGCAAGCGTAATAGATGCTATTTATATGCGTAATAGACATGCGCAGTCATTGCAATAATAAAGATGGCCATGTGCTTGGCATTTTAGTGAAAATTTCTCGAAAATACGTCAATTTTTAGCGAATCTACGGCACATCAAGTGACGGATGCACATCATAACATTTTTCAAAGTTAAGGTGAATATAAAGCCAAATTTCTCATAGTCACACTCTTTTCCTCCATTTTTGAATTATGTATTTAAATGAAGAAAGAGCTCATCTTTAAGCTAGTCCACATGGTTTGAACGCCAAATGATGCCAAATTGTCGAAATTCTGACTAGAAAATCGAAGTGTTTTAATAATTATGCCTTCCATTTGAACGGATTTTCAAGGAGTAACGTTCTGAAGTTTTCAGTCATAAGAATAATCTGCACATACGTATAATATGTATACCAAGCTAAAAGACTATTTTATGAACAAACTTTAAAATCATAAATCATGGTTTTGTTTAATCATTTTATATTTTCAGATGAGCTTCCTGAAATTTCAAACAATTGTTGTTGACGGAGTGTCATTCTTAAAATTTATCAAGTAGTATCACATGTTATAACAAATTTACAAATAACAAATTCATAGTCATTATATTCACATTACTGATTGTATTTCTTATTTTCATATTGTATAATTAATAAACGATGAAATAAAAAAAGAATATTTGTTCGTTCAGATACCTTTCTTGAGTGTGGATATTTTTGCGGTCTAAGTAAAGCTTAAAATTGGAGACAATGAAATTTAGAATTTAACACAAAATATCTTTTAAATCATATAATATTTGATTTTATAGATTGATTAAATTGTGGTTTCTTAGCTTGTTAAAAAAACTAACTTCTGTCGGAACTAGCCGAATATACCCGAATCACAGCCAAAGCTGTCATATCATTGTTCCCCAGATGGAATTACGCAATAGGCAAGATGTGTGAAGTGTTAACTCAGCGCTGATAACAAGTGTCGGAAATACAGTGGATTCCTTTGAACTAGGCTGGTGGGCTGTCCTTCTAGTTTATACGTCCATGGTTTGACCCAGGAAACATATTATTCTGAGATCTTTGCATACATACGAGCATCATGACTAAAACAACGATGAGATGTCCGACTATTGTTCGACAGTTGGGCTTATACATTTACCGATTTGGGTATGTAAGTAGTGCTGGGAGACTGGATCAAGCTGATACACCTGATAGACAAAGATAAGCTGATTAAGGTTCCGCCCTGTTTCTCCTATATATACTTTGTCGCAAACTTTACAAGGTATTTTATAAATTCCACAGTTTAGGGATTCAGTTTTCGGTATGTTATTAATCAATATGTTACTAAGTTTATTATTGTATTTAAAGATAAGTTGTTTATTTAGTGACAGAAGAGAAACTTTAGAATTCTCGAGGAAAGGTACATACGGTACAATGATAGGCTGTTTATCGGTAGCCAAGGTTCTAAGGTTGTTATTTCTAAAATGCGTAGTACGAGCTTGTATTCACCATTGTTTTAATTTAAGTGCCCCCTAGTTTTTCTTTTTACTACTGATTTCAAGTTCTAATTTATATTTATACTCACTATTGTTGTTTATAATTACCCCTTAGTTTGCTTCCGTTTAATCTATTTTAGCGTGTAACTGTTTCTACGTTAATTTTCCTTTAGTTTGTATCATCTCTGATTACTTGAATTAGTCTCTGGATTGTATATATATCTCATAATTTTTGTATTTTCTCATTATTTCTGAAGATGACTATTAGGATATAGCCGAAACGTTGAAATAAACTACTATCTTGAAGTTTCATTTTCGGACTTTTTCGTTATAATTGTGGGATTCTCTCTACTTAGATTGGAATTTCCTGTTGTTGAAATTTAGTCAGGGAGAAGAGGAAGGTATCTCATGATCGAGAGAGGGCAGTAACTAATTGTCCTCTCTTTTATAAGTTAGTTCTTTATTAAAAACCAACTAGGTTTTTAATTTATGAAAGCTTTAGATCTCGCATTGGATCGGAAATAATTAGCAATTGCTCATTGCTGATTTATGAGTAATTAAGGAGTTACTGCTGATTGAACTTTTGTGGAATATCGAAGTGCTATTCGTTCGACCAGGAACAGAATTTTAACTATTTGTAAACTACAAATAAAACAGAGTACTGCAGCTTGCTGAACTTAGTATTAATTTTTTCTCTGCGAGAATATAAAATTTGTATCGAATGGCGCATTGATTTCAAATTGTTCACATTTGAGAATTGAAAGTATTTAAACGTATTGATTTACCAGAAATCATGGTGCCATTCCGGAATTGGATTTAAGCTACTTTTATTTTGGCGATGTATGTGGATTGGTGAGCGATGTGGTTTCGTTTGGTTTATTTCTTGTGTATTGGCTGTAGAGAATGATTTGGTAACTTTGTAATCGTGATGCATATGGAAAATTGGAAAGTGAATTTATTGTGTTAAGTGAAAAAACAAACTGACTGACATTATCGAATTTGGATGAAGTGGCTTGAAAGAAACTGTGTTAAATTAACCTTAATTGGACAATAGTTATCGATGATTGGTGTAAACGGACAACCAACAAGCAGGTCGTATGATAAAATCTTTTTAGGAAAACTATCTAATACATATCTATACTATAAGCGGCTAGGCGTCTTAACTTTGTAACGCGTAATCTCCGTTCGTGTGGCTTCGATTACGCGTTGAGTGGTATGGATTGAAAGAGGGTGGTCTGATCTGTGTTTTAGAATCGATTTCGTGCCAATACGATAAAGTTTAGGTAAACTTTTGGACCATTTAAGTTTGGACGCTCCGCATGACGTCACTGCGCGCGCTGATCAAAACAAACATTTGAGCGTCGGTTTTTGTATAGTGTGCTTGACTACAGAGACGCGGGTGACCTCAATTCATCTCTCTGCCTACAGAGACGCGAGTGCCCTCAATTCTGGGGATCTAATACTTGTAGTGGAGATTACTGCGATGCGGTGAGCATCAGCTGTTGCTTGGCTTTTGACTACAGAGACGCCGGTGACCTCCTCTCTCTGCCTGGAATCTAATAGTGTATGTATTCGAGCTCACCACAGCGCAAAATTATAATGAATCACTAAGGTGCAGATAAAAATAATATAATATATAATAATATGTAATTTAATATCATATATATTTATTTATCGATATGAAATCTACACTATAAGTCTGGCATTAGAAACAAATATCAAAGAAGAGAAAAAGTATTACAATATTTCACTGTAAACTATGTTTTTGGTTTGTTTGGGTGAGTACTGGGTACCTACTCTGGAAAGGGAAACATAGTGCATGCCATGTGTGAATGGTGAATTCCGGAAGTTCAGTCCAATGTATCTGAATGTTTGGCCCTGTGCTTTGTGAACTGCATGTCATAGCAAAACAGGGGCGTAACTGGAATTACTCTTTCATACCTTTCAATCCGAAAACAATAACAGGCTATTAAATCTCGGTGATTTTTAGAAGAATGGATTGGCATGCTTTTCTTTGGAAATGTGATTGTTGTAGCGACAACGTCATGGTGAAAGCTGTAGAGCCATGGACTCAATTGAATGTCAGACTCGATATTTGGCATTTTATGCGAAGATTCGCCAGCGGTTTGCACGACTGATGCACATCGGCTGTACAGTACCTTTTTAAGAAATGTAAGTCGATGTATTTTCAAGTGGGACCCCGTGGACCTTCAAAATTTGAAAAAAGCTAAGTCCGAAATGCTCGCTAGCCAGGGAGTTTCTGGGCTTAGTGAAAAACCGCTGATGCAGAGTATTTCCAAACAGGAGTTAGCTCTTCACTGTAAACATACTACCAGCGGTACTGAAGAAGCTCCTTCGTCAATTAATCGCGTCGATGTCCGGAGATGCTGGAAAAGATACTCTCGGTGTTCCGCTGTTTAATCGTGAAAAGATGGCAGAGATCTGGGATAAACAAAGACGGCACATTGCGTGCATTCAAGACCCACCTGGTGTTGAACTCTACACGCAGACTGGCACATCCAAAAAAGGGAATAGTCTGTTACCTACGTATCGATGTGCCCGAGGTACTACTTCACTTGAGTCGTTTCATATCCACCTAAATCGATTTATCCCAGGTAAATAGTTTGATAATCAGTCTGTACTAAGAAAGATAATTTTTGTTAGGTGATGAAATTTAGCTAGGTCAAATTTGTAAATATGGGTTTTTGCTTGATATATTTTCAGGAACTGTAGCTAACGATGCAAGCTACCAGGCTTACCCGGTTGATGGATTGTCACGCTGGAACGAGGACCGGGCTGTCGATGCCGTTTCCAGAAATCGTGAGGTGTATTCGTACAGTGGCTATCTCCGTCAACACATCAATGAGCTAAGCTCAAAAGTTCCCCATCATACCAAGCACCCCTCAAGTACACTGGAGAACTGATCGGGATTGAGTATCTGTATAATCTGACTAGAAAGGTCCCCAGTGACTATAGATCACTGCTTAATGAGGAGGCTGCTGAGGATCTGGACGACACCCCTGAGGAAGCTAGCACTGATACAGTTGACAAAGGCATTGTTTTGGAGCAAACCTTCGATGAAACTATTACTTTACCAGGGGATGGAGATATAGAAGATGATTTATTATGTAAGTTACCAATACAAAGTAGTAATTTGATCATAATACTAACTAATTTGTTTCTTCTGAAGATCTGGCTTGATATATCTATTATCAGTTATGCTTATAGCTATGCATGAGCCTGTCATTCATGGTATTTTTGGTGATGTAGAAATTTTACTTATTTACAGTTTCACTCAGTTCATCAAAATCGTCCAACGATGCCGATACTCGCCCTTCAACGATGGAAGTTACTGATATCAGCACTATGAATATCCATCCTGTAATTACAGATGAACTCGGGGATACTTATGTGCCCAACCCTACAGTAACCGATAAATCTTGAGTGTTACCTCCGTTAACAAGTTGCTTGGATGAACAGGTAAGTTCTCACCAACAAATTGATTTTAATTGATAAAATGACCCATAATAGTGTAATAGTTAGCAAAGCTATATTGGTGATTACAATTCTTGTTTAAAGTTATTTTATAGCAGTCTGCTGGACCAGATGGGACAACCAGTTTTGGTCACGTTGTTGCTCGTTTGATAATGGTCAGGCAATATGCAACCAAGGTGCAGACGATGTCATCCGACTATGGAATGAATTTCCCGATTTTGACAAGACACCGATTGTCTTCCCTAAGCGACATCGGGAGAGGCTTATTAAAGGAAGATTTAAAGCGAAAAAGGAAAGAAATGTTGCTCCTGGTGTTGAGAGTTCCCAACGGTAAGTTTTTTTGTAGCAATGATCAATTTTAACCATGTGTGACCATAATAATTGATATTTCGTGTAAAGATCTTTCTCCGTTACCAACACAAATTTGGCTACACTAATCTTAATAAAAATGCCTGCAAAATTCATTTACAGGCAAGTTTATTTTGCATGACAATTATGTATGAATTTCATTTTGTACGGCATTTTTAGGACCCAATGGTGCGCCAGCTCAGTTTCCTGATTGTAAAAGATATGTGGAAGTTGTAAAGAAACTGGCTATGATTCATCGCTCATCGAGGAGAAATGAGCATGGCGTGTCGATGAACCGCTGGTCGTGGATTGGTAGATCTTACCAAACGATGCGGACTACCGTTTTGAATTGTGATAGGGTGATGGCCAACACTAAACGGCAACTGCCTGCGTTGAACCAAACTACGATCTCTCAATGGTATGTTTTGTTTTATCTGTGATGATATTTCGCTCATATTGCACAAAAAACTTAGACCATTGATGATTTCTAATTTTTCAGGTTTACAAAATACTCCAAAAAACAGGAAGGGAAAGTCTTGCTTCAGGGAATACGTTTGCCTGAACCCTTGTTAGCAAGCACAACTGAGCAAATTTCTGCACGACAAAGACCAGAATCGTTTGCCGTATCCGCAAGGGGTGAACGTCACGCATTCACCTCTCCACCAAATACTGCTGGAACATCAAAGTTTAAGGGTCGTCGCTGTGCTACCGCAACTGTGACTTAACACGATTTAGCTGTAACTAGGACAAATACGAGAATCGATTCTACAGCGGTGTCCGATAGTAGTTACACTATGTCAAATATTAGTGTCTTACAGTCAACTCAAACAGCTACTGTGAAGCCTGGCACTGCCGACGACCATTCACTGCCTTCAGCGTTCATAAGGCATGAAACAGGAGAAAACAGTCGACGCAATTTTGTGCCCATCTTACCTTTCGTTCTTCCACCTTCGTATGTACCGTCGATACGCGAACAGATACGCGTTCCGTACAAAACACAGTCGATACCGGTCGGTCAAGAACAAATACGCGTTCTGTACAAAACACAGTGGAATAGAGCGAAGCGCAAAAAAAGAGGAGGAAGGCGGTGTAAAACATAGGAAGTATGTGCGAACGAAAGCCATACCAACCTGCCCTCATTGTAAAAGAAATCGGATTCCCCCTTCACACCAGCAGTTCCACAGCTATCAGTATTGTGGGGAAACAAATGAAAAGACATTTGACGATTGGAAAGATGAACTTAGGAGGAAAGGGGTACCGAAGAAAAAGTGCGACAACTAGCTGCTATATTTTTAAATATTGCTAAGTTGTTTGGATAATTTGGATCATTCTTATGGATATTGATTTTATTTAAGTCTCATCCTAATCGAGGACCGAATTGTTACCAAGTATTACCTCAGGTATTTAAGATTATTTTTAGGCTGCCTGTTACATTGAATATACCTGTTTATTTTCTTAAAGCTCCTTTCAGAATTGTTTGGTAAGTGTAATTAAAATTTTTGTGTATATCAATTTTGCAAGTATTAACATATTCAAGTATCAATATTGTCAAGTTACAAATAATTAACAAGTATTATCATTGTAAAGTTTAAGTAATCAGCAATAAGTATCAATATAACAAAGTTAAAATTTTTAAAGTAGGCCTACTATAATACTCACCTTTTAAAAAATATTGTTCATGTTGCCTGTTATATGTACCATATCTGTAAATATTTTTTTTTGAATTTTCAAAATTGTTCTACTTGTTGAATTAGTTTTTATATGTATAGGGCCTATTTTTGTAAAAAGTTTTGAGTTAATTTTTGAAAAAGGAACATTAAATGAGTATATTTTGATATTAAAACTTAACGTTTTGTGAAAATTAATTTTCTAATACAAAGGAGTCTCCAAAAAGGACAGGAATTTTAGTTAGAGAGGACAGAACTTAAGGAAGGAGTACATGTAGTAGAAAAAAGACAAAAATTGATATTGTATATTATTTTTTGTAATTGTTTTATGGGATTCGAACCTCTATGGTGGGTTTTCCCAAAGGGATTTCGGTGATTTCCTTCTCAGTATGGAGGCCTGTGATGTACATATTGTGGTCGCAAATTGTGGCACCGGACCTGAACCCCCGTGCAGAACTTTTGGCGCAGTGGAAGCATGCTGGGCCCATAACCCAGAGGTCCGTAGATCGAAACTACGCTCTGCTAATGCTTTTCTTTTTTTTCCAGAGACTGAGCATTTGTTCCAAAAATGCTTTAGCTCTTGTCTTATTCCTTCATTTTTTTTCATCAAAATCTAAATGTATATTAAGTGTACCGGTAACTCCATGAAATCATGCAATCTTGCCGTTAGTTCCACAGGGTGCTTTGGTCGAGTGCGACACGGTGATATGGCAAATTCTACTCACTCAGACACTCATCTCCTGAGTCGGATATTGATAATTATAATTTGAATGTCGATTGATTTTGATGTATATACACGCATATATTGTAGGCCCTATATTTTTACTTGCTGTATCATGTGTTTCTTCGACAGCATTCACCGTTTGTCGTTTTCTTAATCCAATAAAAATAATCATTTTTTTCTATTCTATTCCAAAAATGTCTTTTTTAAACTGTCTTTGGCGGTACCGGTAGACCGTAGGCTATAATCCGACTTTTACTGATTCCCAAGGTGGCGACCGTTTCCAGCACGTACGTAAGAACGAGAGGAGGAAAATTTTATAAAAAACCGAATTACATTTTCTGTTGGAGATATTGAAAAACCGACTTCACCACTAGGTTCATCATACAAAAATACATCAGTCAGTGACATAAAGTTTGAAGGACGTAGACGGAGTGGAAGAGGAAGGAACATAGAGCGATGTGAAAGTAAAGCAATGCCGATTCAACCTGCCGCCATTCAGCAATTAACAAACCCGGCTTATAATCAAGGTATAATGATCCAATATATTATTGGTATCGACGCTCTTTTTAATCTTAAGAATTAGAAGGAAAATTCTAACCAACAAATTGGATTGAAATTTGTGAAAATGAAAAAAATTCCCTAAAAATGTTACGAATACAAATATCCACCTATCGCCTTTCTCTCTCTATCTCTCTCTGTCGGGAAGTGATGAGGCTTAAGAAGTGTTTCACATTTTTGGACCTGAAAAAAGTAAATCGCAAAACTTACAATCAACTATTTCACCGACTCGATTCAATCCACCTTCCATCTTCCTCGGAATTACAGCATTGAATGCGAATAGATTGGACTTCGGCCAGGACGCTCATGCAATACGCACGAGAATTTGCTTCATATATAAAATCAATCATTATGGAATCAGCGAGCAGAGTGGCGCAGTGGAAGCGTGCTGGGCCCATAACCCAGAGGTCCGTAGATCGAAACTACGCTCTGCTAATTCTTTTCTTTTTTTCCAGAGACTGAGCATTTGTTCCAAAAATGCTTTAGCTCTTGTCTTATTCTTTCATTTTTTTTCATCAAAATCTAAATGTATATTAAGTGTACCGGTAACTCCATCAAATGATGCAATCTTGCCGTTAGTTCCATGGGGTGCTTTGGTCGAGTGCGACACGGTGATACGGCACATTCTACCTCTCCAGACCGCTTTTGGACAATGTTTTCTATCATTAGGTTTAGAAATAAACTACCGTATGACAAATGTGGCATTGCTAGGGAAGTCAGTATATGCCTACGCGTAAAGCGTGAAGCCGGATTTTTCTATGACTGGACGGGTTATCATTAAGTTTACGGGCCCCAATATTCAACTTCTTCAGTGGGGAGTTTAACGTCATCCTTGAAAACATTGTTGCAAAAGGTAATTCGGTATATTGCACATTCAGGCAATACCTTATGCGTTACACGCCTATAAACATTATGACTCCCAGAATCTCCCACCGAACGTTTTGAATTACGATGCTTGGTTTAATTGGTTTCAGAATTAACGACCAAACATTGAGCATTGTTTTCGGGAGTCCGCTGACTTTTGAGATTAGGTCTATTTTACCTTGAATATTATCCATCCCGTATACAGATAATTTTTTTTCTAATTCTTTGTTTTTGTGTGCTAAACCGATTTTTTATAAGAAAATTCGATGTTTTTCGTGGGCGTGGGCCATTCTTTGTTTTGGCGCGCCAAAATGGAATTTTGAAGGGAAATTCGACCTTTTGTTCTGGCGCTCTGGTGCCTTCATTTGCACATATGGGTCTGGTTTTATAGAATGGTATCATGACTTAAACCGGTGGGCTAACTCATTTGAAAATGATTTGAGTTTTTTAGCCCACGGGTTTAAGTTAAATAGACAGTTTATCTATAAAACTGGGCTCAGGAATCAACGTGGATGGCCCTTATCAGACACCACATGGGATTTCAGACACGGATATTGTGCGGTATATTTTCACGTTTCACTATGGTCTTGCCCCATAATATGCCACACCCGCATCTCGATTGATACCTAGTACGGTAAGTAGTTTGTGTGTTAGGCCTAAATTATGCGGCCTCAGTCGAGTAATTCATAAATTTGATGGGGAGCACAAAATTCAAAAATTTTCATTTTATTCCATTCAGCTATTGAAAACCCTCAGGCCACGATTGATTGATATCTGTGTAATATTGAGTGCTCTTCTGGATGGACGGACTGCAAAAGTTGCTTCATCTTTATCAATGTAAAAAATGTCAACATTTTATAAACAGACAATAAAGTTTAAGTATCACATTGGAGGTGTGCATTTTGCATTATAAGTCGCATTATTTTATTGGCGGAAGTAACCACGGTTCCCATCGTTGACAATGGTTACTATGGAGATTGTTGCTGTTTTCTGTGAGCATTACGCACATCAGGAGCAAATCGAGCGATATCTACGTAACGTGTTACCATCAAGTTGGCAGAAGTAGACACGAAGGCAAAATGTCGGATTCTTGGACAGTGTACGATCAGATCGAACAGTTACAAGGGAAATATAATCTCAGAGGTGAACCGTAACTCCGTAATCCAGTTTCCAGTTTCCAATTTGTTCACGAAAGAAACGGTAACAGTGTGTCGGCCCGGGGCTTAGTTTGTTCATTGAAGTTTTTGATACAATTTCAGCATGATTAATAGAACCTTTCGAAATACCCCTTTGAATTGATTAAACATACACTGAATTGATTAAACATACACGTATACTGAAGATAACTAAGTCTTGTAAGCTCTACAAACAACTCTCAAAAACTCCGGACTATCACCGGTTCAAAATCTGTCTAGAATTGCGAGCCATTTGCCATTAAAACCTGGTATAGAGAGTTCTGAAAGTTGAAAATCATTAACAGCAAAACAAAAATCTCATTTTCTTATTTTCATTAATGAGTGACAAAATCGAATGACGGAAAAATGGGCGTTTTGATGATGTCGACATTTGCTAAATGATTATCTGGGCCTGGATGAAGTCTCGCTTTCAGATTCCTAGTGGAGCAAGACATTCTTCATTTGACCAATTCGATCCTCTGTCAGGTTTAGACATTTTTGCGAATTCGATTTTATTCTATCTCGCTGAAACCCAAAGTGTCGTTTAAACAAGATTCAAAACACGGAAGTAAAACGGATGATTATTACCGGATGATTGTGACGAATATTTGTTACACTCCAAACATTTCCATGGTATACGGAGGAAAAAGCACTACTAAAAATCAATTACATAAACGGTAATAAAAGCATTCAAAACTTTAAACTGGACTCACACTCTACCGCAGAGGTCGTGACATCTACCGCAGAGGTTCAGAATTACGATTTCGACCGGACCTGGTACCAGTTTCTGTCCACACACATAGATTAAGACCGGTCCAAAATTTGGACCGGACCTGGTTCGCTCTTTTAGACCGTGCCAAATTCGGTCTAATTTGGAAACGGTATTTTTGCTCGTGTGAACACTTGGTCCGGTCTAAATCGCGTTCACACCACCGGTCTAAATTTCGTCGGTAATTTAAAATTCTAAATTTCGGTAAAAATTAGACCGGTCTAAATTTCGTCGTGTCAACGCGCCTTTACATTAATGGATCGGCATTGTTGAACGGCGTTGAAGAACTTTTATACGTTCCCAGCGAACTAATTTACCATAAACTAATTCAGGTATTGATCTAGTAATCTCAAAAAGTGACATGACAGATCTAAGCATTTAGTTTTTGTCGGAAATAAATTGAATCGTAATTAATATTTTATTTGATTTCCTTGGTCATTTCTTCTTGGGTTATTTTTTCCATATGGCAATTTTTTCCAGTTAGTATTCCTTCTCTGGTCTCTCCCCAATTGGAAAAAGAAACATGGAACCAGTTGATAATCAACAATGCATAAAAGAGTTTCATGGTTGAAAAAAATCTTAATTGATTAATTGATTTGCAGATCGCGACAGAAGAGCTTATTATGAATGGGCCGAGAATCATATCCGTCAAAATGAGGGCGTTCTCGTTAAATTGCGGCAAGAAAACCGCGGCAAACGGATGGATCTATCGGACAGCATCAATGTAGGTATCATCGGGAAGTCTTCTCATTGGTTGAGGGAGTTACAGAGAATTTACTGGGTTCTATTTTTCGTACGATATTAGGGCGATGCGAAAGTCATCAAACAAGTTTTCCAAAATCGGCCTACAGAAAAGTTAGCTCTTCAAAGGAAAAATGCTGTCGTAAGTATAAAGTTCTTATAATCAGGGGCCAGTTTTAAGACAGGTATTACCATTAACCCACAGACAGTAAATCTGGTCTTATTTTTAGAAGGGAATGAAAAATGTTGCCGTTTACTTTCTGGCCTATTTCCCATACAGGATTCCATTTCATAACAATGACCAAGATTGAAAATGCCCTTTTAGACCACTGAATGCTGCATAAATCAGCACGCTATAAGTGCTTTTTTGTAAGCAACAATGTCGTAGAAAAGTGCCCCGTTCAGCTGATATTATAGCACTATAGTGCTGCCCTGATTAACTGCCCAAAACTGCCTTTTTTTCTAGATCTGCAAGAACGTACACTAAAAATCATACCTCAAACATATATTCTAAAATGTATGCCTCATAATTACAGAGCATGAAATTTACCTGACACGTGTTAAGATTTTTTTTGAAAGGCAGATTTTTCAGAGTATGAGGGTCTTCCAGGACAGCCAAAAGCCCCCTGGATCCGCGCCTGATAATAAATACTCTGCCTATAGTTTTTCAGACTGGTATTTACGCACTTTGACCCACGGAGGTTAATTCAATCAATTTTCAATTGAGTTAACCCTCGGGTTTAAGTTGACACCGGTCAGCCCCAGGGGCCATTTGCACAGTCGTTGCTTAGATTTAAAGCCGGTCTAAGACCGTCAGTTCTATAGTCACTCTATCAGTTTAAGACCAGTCTGAACATTTAAGACTACTCAAATGAAACTGTTGGTAGAAGTAATATTGATAAACGAGGTTTTGGCTTTGATGAATGGTCTCTTCGAATGTTTGTTATACATACGCTATAGCTCTTTGATGTCTTCGTCGTGGTTTCAAGTCACGATTGTGCAACTGAGCGATGGGGATCACGAAACCATTTCAAAATTGGAAAGAGGTCTGAAGAAAATCTCAATTTATATCGAAAAAATCTTTTTTCTGGTAACCGTAATCATTTGACACATGGGTGATAGAACGCGATTGAGGTGATGGATTTCAAAACTTGCGAACTGGCAAAAACTTTGAACGGATTGCGACACGAACGGGCGACGCGGGAAGAAAAAATCAAGGAGTTGAAGTTTCAGCTGGACAAAATAACCGAAGCGCGCCGAAAACCGACACCGGAACAGTTGGAAAGCGAGCAGAGGATCAGACAATTAGAAAACTCGCTGGATAAAGCGACGATGAAGTTCCAAACGGCTACGAATATCAAAGCGCATTACGAGGCGATTTTGCGCAAAATGAGACAGGTACGTTAACCGAGGCAATCCGTCAGTTTCCAAATTCTGAATTCGGTGGGAACGGTTAAGAAAAAAATGAAGAAAATAATGATGAAATATACATGAGAGGAATCAATAGAAAGTCCAACCCTTAGAATGAAAAATTGAGCACAAAATGTTTCCTTGAGCTACAGACCTTTTCAACTCAATATCCAAATTACAAATAGCTCAAGGAAACATGTTGGACTTATTTTTCAAGTGCGGTATTTGTATTATGTATCGTCACAACTGAAGTGTTTCATCAGTAGTTACCAAAAAATCTTATGTATGTGTCCGAGGGCGGTGATCAAAATTCTTTCTAGATTAATATATATCTATATAATCGATTATACTCGACTTTTTGTGCGGTAGGACATACATGTATATCATCACTAGAAGAAGATCCTAATTTTGATATTTGTTAAACGGGTCGCAAAATCCTGTTCATAATTTATTGTTTAATCTACGCTTTCCTGCATGTACAGGAAAGCATGTCGTTCCCTGCTAAATTAGAGGCAACCGAAGGCGCTCTACGCGATCAAATCCAGGAATTGAAAGAACTACGAGTAATGGCAGCTGAAGCCAAAGAAGCGCGGGATAAAACCAAGGTATAGTCGCGTAAGAGAGGTTGTAAAGAGTCTTAATGAAATGAAATGTCTCATTTTACGATATAGTTTGTTGGCTCTTTACGTGATTCCGTTATTGAATTTCCAAAAGCAATTTATTTCGTATTCAAAAAACTACGTATATGTAAATCGATTGGAACAGTGAAATGAAAATACAGTCAAAGTCCGTTATATCACCCGATGTCACTTCGTTTCATAGCCAAAAAACTTCCTTTAACAAACCGGCTATATCTAAATGAAATCATCTCAGATCGTTATAATGCCATCCGTTCTCCACCAGCCACGATATATCTAGTAATCGTACTAATATGTATTACGGAATCCGTTATACCGCAATCGATTATAATTGTAATCATTAAGTCCCCGTAAGCTACACTAATTAGCCTACATATAGGTTCATACATATAGATTCAACGAAATCAACTTTCATTTCATTTATTTCATACAATTAAGTAGTTTTATTACATCTAAGACGTGCTTGATTCGTTTGTTCTTCCTTTTCGGATACGAATTTAGGCCTACAACGACACATATCCCGTTATGATGCCCAGCTCGTCATAATGCCCAAATCACGTCGGCCCCGATGGCTTTCAACGCCATCTACACTACCGAAACGAAACAGATACGTATTCTAAAAATGAAATGTGCTTTATCCTAAAATCGACGAAAACCTTTCGTAGGCTATGCTGACGACGACTGAACAGACTGTTTACGAATCCAGGAAGAAAAGAGATCAGAATTTGAATCGTACGCGGAAAGAAGTGGAACATCGAAAGGAAGAAGCTGAAAGAATACAAAAACAGGTATGTACTGTATACATTAATATAACTGGACTGATAAATTGGAGTCTATACGTCTTTTGTAAAATCATCGAACAAAATTACGATTTGAATATCCCGCTGCGTGACAGGTTTCGAATAGCTTTATAACGAGAGAATACCATAATGTGCCTAACGCAGCACCGCTGGTGTAGTGGTATCATGTAAGATTCCCATTCTTACGACCCGGGTTCGATTCCCGGGCGGTGCACGCTTTTTTCCCGACAGGAAGCGTTATTCATTTTCGGTGTAATTTCTTTTTATAGGCCCAAAGAGCTACTTTAAATTTTGCCGACCCACTACATGGTAAGCGGTACAGTCAAATGCTTCAGAACCCTTCAAACCCTTGTCCTTCAATCTAATGTAGATTTCGCGCGGAATTGTACAATTTAAATTTTTTTAAGAACAAAGATTGGCGCATGAAGCTCAACAAACATTTGATCGCCAGAGACGCATCTTAACCAAAGAACAAGCCATTGAAAGAATTAAAGAAGCGACCGGACTCAGTGATCCGCAAGTCAGTCAAAGGACCCTAAGGCCACACCAAAAGAAAACCCTGTTTCTCGGGCCCGACCGACCCGATATTTCGTCGTTTCAAATAATCATTTTCAGAATTAAATATAATTGCCTACCGACCCTTTTTCAAAATTGTGGGTGAAAAAACTTTTTTCAAAAATATTTATATGGCCGACCGACTACCAAACTCTATACTTTCTCTTTTTGGTAAATATTTTTTTCTTTTTAATCAAATTGTGATGTCGGCTCCGAGATCAACATCATAAAAACACTTTATTACATCGGATTTAACAATTTGATTCTGGAAATGGTGCAACCATGCTCAGACAACTTTCCTAATCGGACATTGATGGCGACCTTGGATTGTAAAATTCCAGGAATTCCGTGAAATATGTTCAAAATATAGTTTTTTATAGGTAATTCTACAAAGACCTGAATTTCCTTTTATTATTATGGTCTACTAGCTGTTAATCATATTCCTGACTAAAGATTTGGTCCAGTAAAAATTATTTACGGCGACCTACCCACTGTTAGAAGAATAACCGAAATTTATTTTTCCATAAAAAGAACAAAATATTCCCTACCTACCTACCTACCTACCTACCTACCTACCTACCTACCTACCTACCTACCTACCTACCTACCTACCTACCTACCTACCCATTTTGGCGATTGCCCCACCCGAGAAACAGGATTTTTATTTGTGTGGCCTAAGTTTTTTTAAATGTCATACAAGTTTTGCATTTCCTCAAGACCAAATTCAGTGTGATAAGAAATCAAAATACCGTGTAGAAAATATCCTATTGATTTTTATGAAATCATTAATATTCTATTGAGTTTTAGAAATTTGTACGAGTAGATATGTATACATAACTTAAATTTATAATCAAGTCATTTTTCCACGACTTTTTTCCGAACAAAAAATAATTACAGGATTTCGTGAGTCGTTTCGAGGGACAGGATTCGACACGGGAACACCTGACAAAACAACAAAACGAATCGGAAATATTGAGAAATCGCCTACGAGAAACTAAACTGAGTCTGTTGGAAGAGTTTAATGAACTGAGATATTCAGGAGAAAAACGAGGAAGCAAGTAAGTTTTCAAAGCGCATTACACTGGATATGCATACAGCTGCCACGGGTAGATCCAAGGGGCCTAATATATTTTCGCCAGGATAACATTTTTTCACAACCTGGCTTAAGAAATTTGCACGTCGAGTGGCATGATATTGCCGGTCATTTGGGACCTAGTTACCTAGCGAACTTCACGAGACCTGGTAATGTTCGAACCGATAGTTCGTATCCAGTACGGAATAAATCAAATTATCTAACTTCGGAAAAAAAATTCTGTATCTGTTATCCGATTAATCGTAATATCCAAGTTCGTTGTAACGAGATTCCACTGTAGAATGCTCAGATAATGATCCAGATTTTCTTGGGGCTCCCAATATACCCTCTCAAGGACTTAGCGTCTATTCGGCGTTCGCGTACATAACAAGTACGTGTACAGGCATCGGCTTCCCCCGGCCCCTATTTAGAATTCCTGGATCCACCCATGGTTGCAGCTGTAAGGCATGGATCGTTGCATCAACGCGCATTCCCGATCGTGCGGAAACTTAAACCGCACACGAGATCTAGAAACTCTGTATTCGCTTTTTTCCGATTTCAAAATCAAAACGTATTGTTCCGTTCCCGGTTAGTGTGGTGGGTGAGGGACACACCAATTCATTAAGATAAATCCAATGAAATCAGTCAAATAAATTAAAGGGAGAACCATCCCTAAAAGTATTTCACGATATAAAAGCAGAGGCGGATCTATCCGATCACTGTTTGAGGGTAATGCGGCATAATCCTCGCTTGGGAAAATTTTGAAAATTAACTGCTTTTTGGTACAATTTCCAAGCAATAAATGAAGTCAAGATTCCAAGTGCTTTCTAGAAATTTACTGAGTTGAAATTTAGTTTCCTGGCGATAAAGATGAAATCCCAAGAATGGAGTGCGCCGTTTGTTGAAAATAATCTTCCTCGTACTGTAAAGATGTGCTTTTTTTACTCTTGGATCGATAGGGACGACTATAAGTGCTTACTTTGGGGATCGAAGAAAATGAAAAAAGGGCAAGAAATTTTCGCGACGGTAGAACGTGCCTACGGGTGCCGTCTGAATCCGCACCTGAAAAGAAATATATACATTTCGAAAACCTTCAATTTCCCTGTTATAAAATGCCACCTTTCCCTAAAAGTGATCGATCCCAATATACTGAAGTTCCCCACTTGGAAGTCGGTGCTGGTTTATTTTTTTCAATACAAATTGTCGTTCGTACGTTCTCTTCGCGTAGAACACGTCAGATGATCGAGGAAGCGACTACAAAGATGGAAGAACTCGAGATGAAATCAAACGAATGTTCCCAACAAGTCAGACAATCGGGCGAGTTACTGGTAGATGTGAAATCTGGTGTCGGGACATTGATGGACATGGTAAAACATGTTAGACTCCCACCGGTAAGTGACTGTCCTTTCACGTACGGCAGCAGTACTAAACATTAAGTCCAAGCTCAACCCTGCGAGTAAAAGTTTTTATTTCAATGGGTAACAAGTACGTAGTTTTGCAGACGTGGACAAAATCAAGCGATAAGAAACTCGTTATAAAAAAAACTATTTATCGCATACACTACAAATTTGAAATTTCAACTCGTACGAGAGAAATGCCATAGCAATTAGAAAGATGTACAGAAAGATTCTCGACATATTTAAATTACAACGAACTTGATAAGAATCGAGCATTTTGTCGAATCCAGCATTTATGAAAGTGTAGACTACAATAATTCACCCAAAGATGTAGAATTATGGAGTAAAAGTTTTATATATTTGAGCAACATGTCGGCTATAGACAATAGCCATCATTTTGCGTATTGAAACACATCATTGGCTATTAGTTTTAGCCGAAACGTTGCCCAAATACTATGAACCTTTTACTCGAGAATTCTGCATCTTTGGTTGAATTATTGTAGCCATGACTTTCATCACACCTTGGAGTAATCAGACTGATAACACATACGAGATGTAGCGAACTGTTTATCCATGCCACTACTCACAACGCCAACATTTTTTTTTAGAACAAATTTGCTCAATCCAACTCAAATTCAAAGAAAATATCATTTATCATAACACTACCAAATTCGTTTCAACGCCATGTTTTTCATTGGTCCAAACAGTGGTATTATAAAGGACTAACCGTATTCCATAACCGCCAAACCCAGATATCAGTCTCAAGTCGTACGAATTTCTAGCTTAAAATTCATTGCCGTTTGGAAAATCCGCCGCTTAAAAGTCTATACCTACTAAACATCATATCAACAAATATCGATGGAATCGAAAAAATGTCAACGAAATATTTTTTATGTTTGATAAATGAGCAGCCCTCGATGAGTAAACCAAGCGGAGATATTCTAGAAGATCTCGGTTTAATGACGAAGAAACTGGAAACATTGAAGGCTAAAGCTCTGACTCCGAGTAAAGAAAACTTGAAACGTAGTTTATCAACGCAAGAGGTGAGAAAATTGATTACAATTATTACAGTTGGCTTAGCTTCGTCTATTATTAACATCATTGTGTCGATGCAGGGCGGATTTGGAGTAATCTAGGAGGTCCCGACCCCGGCCTTTCCCTTTTCGTCAAGACAGAGATCTTAAACCTGTAAATTTGACACTCATCCTCTCGCACATTGCAACCTTTTGAATGTATCTCTTCAAAATAGCTAAAACCGAGGATGAAACCACGCGTAGCCCCGATAGAGGCTTTTGACTTTTCTTTTCTACCGGGCCCGGCCTTCCAATTTTGCGAGTGCCACCCCTGTGATGACTTATTTAAACAAACCAGGATTTATCCATCGTTTTTGCAGTTTTATGATTTCTTGGAGATGAATTTACCGGCTGATAATATTCGAATAAAAATATCAGACAGCACATCATCCATAGGTAAGTAGTTCGCCCTACCCAGAGCGTACTATAGCGCAGGAAAAATAGCAGTTGGCCCCAGCGGAAAAAGTTATCTGGGAGTTATCTGATGATATCTAGTGTAAGAGTTCGAAACGTTGTGGCTTTTGATTTTAATTTTTGATGAATAAAACTCGCTTTTAGTCTTTTAAACAATGAACACAGTTGGTTACTTATCATCTATTCAACTATTACCTGGTGTTTGAATGGATTAGTTTAAACTTTAGAATATTTGAAATTTCTCAAGCTTAGACTTTATTGCAGACCACATTATAGGCAAATTTTATCGATCAAACATTTTGATCAAACTCTTTTTCATTCTAATAGTGGTGTGGAATTTTATACTATCTTAAACAACAGACTATTTCCAGTCTCGATGAAGAAACCCTCAATATCAATCTAAAAAAATGTTTCGGGCATATTTCCACCAATTTTCAGAATTCATTTCATAATATCAATTCAAACAACTGTGAAAACGGGTGGAAGGATTCTGGCTGAAAAGTAAGAAAAAAAAGCAGTAACAGTTGCTTGAACTGATATTGTGGGTTTCTTAATGACATGGACTATAATGCTTCATCTAAAGTTATTTTCTATAGACCAGTTATAAATGAAACTCCTCACTGCTTTAACCCATCGGAATATTTGCGCATTCATATACTCTCTACATATCATTATTACTTTGCAGAATCATTTGATTTCGAAGGGCAAGATGACGAAAACGTTTTCTCAAGAGACGACATCAAAAAACAAGGTCAACAACTTCTCGACTTCAAACTGAAACCCAAAAAACGTCGTCCGAAGAAAAAATAAATAGATATCTATTAGCAATTACGTAATAACCACATTTCCATATTCCCAACTTATACACATAATCTATACTTTTTTATACACATAAATTGCATTTAATCATAATATCAAATTGTACGATTCACATACATTGCATTTTAACATTAAGTTTTGAATATTTTTCTCATGTGCTTAAAATCTTATTTACATCGTGGTGTATAATATCACTAACATGTAATATAGGAAGTGTCATAAAAAAATGTCTTTGACTAGATTTTACTGTGCATATAGTAAACCGTATTCATTTTCAAGTGCGCCTGTATTACATAACCTCTCGCCCGGTATACATGCATGAAATGAAATAAAATATTTACACCTGTAAAAGGTTTGGTACAGTTTACGTTTTTCTCTAGTATAGTGTATTATTGAATTTTTCCTATCGTTAAAAACTCTCTAGTTTCGGAAATTTGCCATCTTTAACCATTGAAGAAATTTGACCGATCAATAATAATGAATACTACAGTATTTTGATCCGGCTCCAACTAGCCTAGCGGTTTCAAGGTTTCATTTTTTTCCTATTAATAGGAGAGGCCAGCATACCACCCACCGGGGGAACATCTGTATTTCATCTTTCAACTATACTAGGGGAGCATTCAAAAGTACTTACCTCAAAATCTCTTGATTTCTGACCACCTCCACCATGTACCCCCTTTGTACCAAATTGCCTGACCCATCTTAGGCAGTGGCATTGAAAGTGCAGTGGCTGCAGCAGCAAAAATTTACTGAATGTCGTTTTTTTTCTTTGAATATTACGTTTTTGACGAAATTGAAGTAAATTTGCTGCGGCAACATAATGAGAACCAGTCAATAATTGGCTGTGGCAATAAAAAACTGCTTCCAATGCCCCTATTAGGTACATATGATGCGCATACCCCACACCTCCACCCAGCAAATGATGAATTCCTGGTACCACAAACGAATATATGTACCGAATAGCTATCATACCAATAAATACAAGGATTTGTAGGAGCTAACATATTGGTATAAACATATTATGTGGTATAAAGCAATGATCCAAAAATATTTTTGTTGTTAATTATCAATTTTCCATTAATAGAATAACTAAAATAGGCTATTTCTATTGATTTGATTTGGTTCATTAAGTACATAAAGATTGATCAATACTATGTGGAGGTACATAACTGTTTTCTGCTACCCCTCCCCTTGTGCCATGTTCGTACTAAAATTCAACCCCCTTTCCCTAACCGAGATACGTACTTTTTGAATGCTCCCTAGTCAAAATTAACCCCTGAAATACCTCCATATTCTTCGCCAAAATCCTAAATCCCTATGTGGTCGGTAAACCAGGGATCAATTTTGTGTTTGTTCATTTTATTCTTGAAAATGTCAGTATTTCATCAATCGCAACGCGGTATCTATACATGTACGTTTTAGGACCCCTGTATTTTCGGCCGTTGATATCGTGTTTCCACAGTCCATCCGGTATATAGAGATATCGCACGGTCGACTGCTCGTCTAAAACGGGAACCACCAGCAGGTCATTGCCGACGAGGTATTCGTGTTTAATATGATACGGAATGATGGTCGATTTGCTGTTCCACCATACAGGACGTACCAGCGGTGATCCTACAATTACAACAAATCCATAAAACATCATTTTTTTTTGCGATTATTGGATCCAGAGAACCACGCTCACAAGGTGGCCACTTCTATTTGACTAACAATCCAATCAATTAACACAGTCAAATATGTAAGACATAGATGGAAACTGTTTGATTTTATGTGCGATCAACATCTCAACAAATTTCCCTGACTTTTCTCTGATTTTTAGCTTTTTTTGCAAACTTCCCTGACTTTTTAAAGAAAATAAAATTCTGACTTTTCCCCGATTTCCAGGTAAGTGGCCACTTTGGCTCACCATTCATGTGGTAATCGAGAGGCTCAAATGTATTTACATGTACTTCTATCATATCTACATAATTTTTTCCAGCATGCTTAGTTTTACTTAGTTAGGCACGCCAAAGCAGAACAAATTCAAGACAAATCTAGATCTTGGAATGAAATATTCTATCACAGAATTATCAATTTACATCTAGAACTAAAAATTTGCTTGTCATAAATTGTTTCCATTTTGGGTGTCATGCAGCTAGGTCATGAACACTCTCAAGTTGAGGATAGTGCAATTGATAGTCATTTAGCCATCAAATTTTACGCAATTTGAAAAAAAGTTTTCTGGGAAGGGCCCCTGGACCCCTTAAATCACTCATGGAGGTATCTGATTTCTAAAAAAATCGGGCCGGTTGCTCAAAAGTTGGTTGAGCAACTTTTGAGCAACTGGCCCCCAGATCTACCGGTAATAAAACTACAGGAACCGTATCCATAGTTAAGGTTGACCTCGAGCGAAATTTTAACCGACAATTATAAAACTTGGTTCAAACCTAATGAGTAGGAATATCTGAGATCTGGGCCCAGTTTCGCGAAAAAGTTTAAGCCTAAAAAGATTAAGTTTGAATTGTTGTCCTCATTGAAAACATGAGGTAAATTTGAGTTAACTTATTTTGTGAAACTGAGCCCAGAGGTGCATTTTCTTTATTCCAAATTGAGATTAACACATTTCGGCCTTAGGCTAAAGCTTTTATCAATTGAATGATTTTTGAAAAACAACTCGATCAACTTTTTCAAAAATCAATGATCAGTTTTAGAAGATCTAAATACTCACCATCAATCACAGACTGCCGAGCGGCTTTCACTAACTCGGGATAAACTCTTTTCTCGTGAAGTTTTATATATTTTCTAGCGAGTTCGACGACTTTATCGTCGTATTTCCACGGCGGTACCGAAAACTGCATTACGGGTAAATACGCCGATAGCTGCATCCATCTTATGTACAGATCGCGTCTGGGTAACTGTTCCGATCGTCTCGTTCCGCCGATCGGACCAGAGATTATGAACGCGTATCCGAGCAATCCGTGCTTCAAAACCGACGCGGTTACGGACTTGATACCAGAATAATCCCAGTTCGACGACGGCTCGGGCGCGTGTACGTAAATCGGCTGCTTTTGATTTCGATAAACGACATCGGTAGAAGTAACCGACGACGCGTCAACGTCGGACACCGTCTCGACGAATTTCGTCCAATATAATCGATGATTTGATAGACGCTCGTGCATGCGGGAGTTCGGCGGCGGGTTCGCCTCGCCGACGCCGTGCGTAGCGGTCGCTTTAAAACCTTTTATTCCATATTTACGGGTCATCTCGATCAACGAACGACGGAACCATCGTCGAGCGCTGGGATTCGTGAAGTCCACGACGGCTAACCATTTATCATCTCTTCGAATCAATACGGGATCATCCGAAACGGTGGATCTAATAAGAAATCCGCCGGATTTTGCGATTTTATAAGACGCCGATTCGGTACTTACGAACGGCGATATCGCTACGGACACCGAACAAGTCTTGAATAACTCGCGACCGCCATCTTTCGGCGGATATTTCACGGGATCGAATTCGAAATCTCCGATATTGCGAGCGTAGTCGATTTGGTCGACGATCAACTGACATTTCGCCCCTGCTAAATCGTGATCATTTAACGATTTCAAAAACGCTTTCAGATTTCGTCCTCTGAATCCTTGAACGAGTTGAGACCCGGTTGTCCAAACCGGTGCCGACATCAGATCCAGCGACGGTAATCGATCGGCTTTCATACGATATCTACTCAACATATACCGTTGAATATGATCGATATTCCGATTGCTATGACAAACGGTCAGATTCAAATGAATCGCCTCGCGAGCCGGCTTCGTATCGGTGCGAGACGAATCGATGAGATCGATTCTTTTTCGATTGTCGATTCGCGGCTTGAAACAGATTTTCTGACGAAACGAATCGACGTCGACGAGCACGGACGCTTCCGCCGGTAGAAATATCGCCGAATTCGATGTTAACAAATAGTAATTTTCTTCGCGTATTTTCTCAGTGTCTCGATCGTCGCCCGGCGACATGAAAAGATCGTAATTCACCGGGAAACTACTGATGCCGTTGCCACGGTATCCAACTTTATTCATCGTGAAACAACTGATCGGCAATAAATGTTCGAAAACCGGTTGATTTTTCACGGCGTCGAACTTCTGTTCGAAATCGTAGCAGATAACGTCGCGATCTTTCTGTTGGTCGTGGCGTTTCGTTATAAACAAACGATAGAAACGGCTCCAATTCAGACACGTTCGTCCGAATCGATCGGTTTGCCGTTGACGACACGAGCGGATGAGCGGTAAATTTCCGCCGAGTCGCACGTCAGCGAATTCTCCCTCCAACACGACGCGATGGTCGTGTTTTTTGACGACGAATTTCAGCGAGCGTTTATCGACGAACAGGTCGACGTATTCCGAGCGTAACGTTACGAAATTGTTGGCAGCGCGTAGCTCCATCGTCAGTTGTTGCCGGTACAATATCCACATGAATATCCAGATACCGATCGCTACAAAGCCGTAAGCCCTCATCGTTTGTATTTGTGACATCGACATGGCCGCAGGGAGGGAATAGGCCTACCACCAGATGATTTGAACGGTGTAGCGGTAAAAATAAAAGACCACACTAGTTTCTAGTTAGATTTAAGTCGAACACGTCGTCATCATAGCAGCAGTATCCATGACTCGCCAAGCTCAGGAGAGCGAACTGAATTCATCAAAAGTGAAAAATTTGTGTTCTGCTTTTTACTTTTAGTGAACTGACAGAAGGAAGGGGCTCAAGGTGTGGGTTGGCCTCTAGAGAAGATTAAATTTATGCTGCTTTAAATGCAAAAATGAAATTCATCTCACCATTAGAAAACGCACATTTTGAACATAATTTGTGGAAAAAATGCAGCGGAAAAAATACGACATCGAACTGGCATCGAACTGTCAAAATTTTTACTCCACCGTCCTTCAACTTTCGCACAATTCAAATAAAACTCAATATAGTTTTTTATACAAATATCATTGCATTCATCTGAAACGAAGTTTTTCAATTAAATTTGCCTTGCATTCTTTCAAGTGATTCTCCTCATTCTTATTGCTCTGCCGTTATATGAATTCACTTGATTGTTTGTTTTTCAACTTTCTGTCAATATAATGTAAATTGAATTGCATCATCATTCCTTTCGTCGGTTCGTACTCTCGAGTTTGGGAATTATCAGGACCCCGAATTGTCAAAATCCAGGTTCGACACCAAGAAATAGTTTCAGAATCAAAATATTATGGTATTTAACGTTATTTGATGATGAGTTTTTGATTTTCATGTTATTAGTTTGGAGGTCTTCGTGGATTTTAAGCAAACGTTTGTCATATGGTAGGGACAGGTAAAATATCGAGAATAATTCCAATCCAATTTCAATTCAATCAAACTTTCATGCGTCAGTAAATAAGCCTCTGCTATGATGAAGTTATAGTCTGTAGAATTATTTTATACGCCGTGACTTGGTAACGGGAGTCAGTTAGTGCATGCGCGATACACTAGAATTCTGACTTGCAATATTGGGATTTGAAACCAAAGCAAAAATGTCTATCAATAAATAATCCAGTCAGTGACAGTGCTTTACCCACTCAGCCACACACACAGCACATGACTGGAAGCCATGACGAAATTTAATCTATATAAAACCTCACCTTACCCAAACCCTTATCCTTCATGCATGCGCGTACGCAGATGTAGTACTGTCGGTACAGACTCCCGTAACTAGACGGTTTATATTTTATAAGTAGTACATATTTAGATTGGCCAACAAAATCTCTACACATTTAAAAGGACTATGAAATTTCAGGAAAAAAGGCAATGGCCTTTCATGAACCTCATAGATTATTATCCCTAGAACAACACGTGACTGCAACTGCTATCAACTATTGATAGCTACTGCGAACGTCAACAAGCACAAAACGCCATTAGACTTTCACCATTAAAGTGGTCAATGGCATGATTGCTATGGATCTCCAAGGAGGACTCTCTCCTAGATCATCGCACACAAGAAGCACAAATGCCAACCAGCTGTCAGTGTATCGCACATATACGGAGCCATTTCGTGATTCCTTCTTCCCAAGCATAGTAGTGGACTATAACGCCTGTGGTACAGGGTGAAATTTAAGCAAGTAGTATCACTACCTCAAAGCCTGCGATCTAATCAATTAAGCCTTCCCCTGCATCACCAATACGCGTCAATGCGGTTATAGAAGCATACCAAAACCATGTTCAATTAAACAATTTCTTACATGATTGCTATTTTTTGTACCTAGTACAGTGGAAAATCAGGATTGGTGGGCTCATATTGTTGACCTAGCTTATATTATCCTAGATTTTATGTGGTTTAGGTCCATAGGCCTACCACTTCATAAAGGTACTTGTTTGTGAAAATATGATTTCGTGAAACGTAACCACAGATAGGTTACATACTGACTTATAGGCTAGTTGACAAACTTCATTGTTGGCGGTTCATAATCGCAGAGGCTTAAGTGAAAATATCCGATCATATAAGAAACTAAACCTCAATCAGATTGATTAGGCCTAAATTAACCTGACTTACAACATAATGTAAATCCTATTTTTTCTCTCAATGCACATTTGTCTCTTAGTTAGTCGGGTTTAAACATTGAAAGCAGACTTATTTTAACACAGTGGGTTTACTCCATATGCCTAGGTCAATGTTTCGTAATGTCAAATTAGCCTCATCATTTGCAAGAACCAATTGCTAAGTTTATTGAATGTATTTTTCATCCTATTTCAGATTTAGATGGAGAAAATTATTCCGCTATCAGCTACAGTAAACATGGCTACATCGATTGTGCACATCAGTGCCGGGTTGGACAGTGAAATTGATGATTGTAGTTTAGCCGATAGGTCTCGCGATTCTGTAAGTTTTTTCGATGGTTGTTGTTGGCATTTTTTTTTTAATGTGGATGTTAGATGCTGTAACCTGTAATGAGTGACACTCTGACACTAACCTACCTGACCTATCACAGGGGCCTCTGAGAAAAGGGTTAAAGATTTTTATCTTTATGTCCATTCCATACTGCTGGGGAGCCTATAAACCATAATTGGTTCTCTGGCTTTTGTGGACCCTTTTTTCAGCTACTTCGTTGACAGTGGGTTGATCTTGATGAAATTGGGTACAATGTTAGTAAAAGGGGTCCGTGCAGTGCGAAGAATGGGCCCAGTGCACCACCTAGCGGCAGAACAAGACACTTAAAACTGTAGCTTCCAACGGTCTTGGGCTTGAAAACCATTAATGTCAGCTATGACTTGTTTGATTCAAATTAGCTGATTGACTGGATGCTCAGTTGGTAACTAGTCCTTTTTAGCCAGTTCTGAATTTTGAAAAACCACGGTTAGTTAAGTTTATTTGATTACATATACTCACTTATTAGGAGGTAGTTTGTCCTAAAATTTGGCTTCATTTTCCTTAACTATTTGTTTTGTTGTGTGTCGAGATTAGCCATGAAGAATGATGTTCAATCAAACTAGTTGGATGTTGGGTTATGAATACATTCTATCTAATGTGAATTGAACTCAGTAATTGTGGAAACAACAATGCCAGTATATTTTTATGACCAGGGTTCATAACTAACGATTAAAAGCTGTGAATAGCAGAAAGAATTTTTCTCCCAATGCCTTAAAACAGCGGTGAATTTTCATGAAGAGCATTTAAAATTAAGAGAGGGTAGTTGTGATGTGGCAGTCATAAACAGATTAGATGGACCTTCCAGAATGTTTTTTTGCATGTCAGAATAACAAGCTTTTTTTCAAAAATGTTCCAAACTTCCCCATTATAAACTTGTGCCAAAAAAGCAGCGCAAATTTTTCTAGATCGGTTTGGAAAATATGCAGCAGCTATTAATTTGTCCGTCTCTTGCAATAATAAAATCCATGAGAAACATAAATACGTCCCTTTACAGTTGAATTAGACTGTTTACATCAGAGTAGATTTTGTACAGCTAGTGGGACATGTCGCTATTGTAGTCCTTTTTACTAAATGGCTGTATGTGACTGGCTTCTGTCTGCGGTAGGCCTAGATTGTTAATAATTGAAATTATTATAGTAATACAATATAGAATCAGTTTGTTGAACGCGGTCACTGAATTCATAGCTTTTAAAAATCTGGCTTTTATCCAATAAATCAATTGCATTCGATGTGCAAATAGGGAATATTCTTGAGTTGTTGATCAATAGGTCTATCATGTGTTCTGAAAAATTTATACTTCTGAAACATGCTTACAAATTGATGATTGAAAATTTTATGTAGACTTGCGTTTGTATGACTCCTTGATTCCTTAAGAACTCCTTCTGAATGGACAATGCTGTTGAAGCTGCTTGAAACTCGAACCCTAGAACTGATTCTTTTCCCGGTGGCATTTTTTCTTATGTTGCAAAATTTGGAGACATTTTTTCCAGTGGCAATATTTCCGTATACCTTGAAACTCGCTTAATTTGAGCTACGAGCAATTATCTCAACTTCTCTTGAGATAATTGCTCGTAGATTTGAGCTATATGTCAGTTGTACATTAGTCTGTGCGCCTAAATCAGTACAGTTGGAAGCAGGATCTTATTGCTGATTAGGTGGTTACCAAATTAGAAATCAATTCAGTTAGTGTAAAGGAAAAAATTCGCTAATGAAACCAGCGGTTTTGAAGAATTTGATGTTTATTCATCAATTCAGGGTTGAATTAGGCAATATTACTCTTTTGGGGAGTTTTAATTAGGTGGTAATTTCCAATTATTTAGCTCTCGAGAGATTTACTCAGAATGGCTGGACTGGTTCCCGCTTTATATATATATATATATATATATATATATATATATATATATATATATATATATATATATATATATATATATATATATATATATATATATATATATTGATTGTCAGGGCATTATTTTTACCGAGCTGTTTTTGTTATGAGCTGAATTATTTGTTCGGTCGATCGCTGACTTTATTCTGATCATAATAACTGTGACTACTCTATTTTCTGATGTTTTTTTTTTCTGGAATAATACGTCGGTATAGGCTAACGACGGCATTATTCCGTAAAGAGAAAAAATGTCAGAAAACAGAGTCGCGGTATAAAGGCTCCCCCGCACTCTCGCCCACAACGTCGAATCAATAGAATTCTATAGAAATTCTTATTCGGGTGACGAGATTCCTATCCGCGTGTATTATATATAAATGAAAACTGAGAGACGTTTTAGAACGTACGTTACTCAGACTGATGAGTAGTTGATTCGATTTTTCAGATTTTTGATAGACTCACTGCAGTTCTAGGAGCACTCGTAGGAGACATATAAGTCTTAAACGCGAATGCGTTGGAAGTACATAAGAATTTTCATAGTCTTATAATCATTCTTTAAAGAATGTACATTTTAATGAGCAAAACCCATAGTTAATTATGTAACAGTTTATTATTAGGACAGCAGGTGGGGGTGGGCAGTTGCATCCCAAACATTTTGGAAAAGGGCGCTTTTTGCAAATATTACTGTTATAGGGCCTGTAAGAACTGCCCTTCCTCAGGTTTCTGTGCCCCCCCCCCCCCATAAAAAATAAATTCAAATGCTAGGTACTGGACAGTTTCAAAGTTTTGACTATACCTCATCATTGGTGAAACGATAATAAAAATGTTCATTCTTGAAGTAAAGTCAAAACTTCGAAACTGTTTGAATAACATTCTAAATCATCAACTGTGGGTTTTGCTCATTAACATCATCGAAATACTGAAATTTATATCGGTCTACCAGTCCGCTTACAATTTGTCTATTCAACTATAGAGTATTATCCTACTTTATAACATTTTATGTAGAAAGATTCAATTGATCAATGGTGAGCTCTATCTAGATAGTTTTAAAAATAATTCTAATGATATATTATAATGCTGGTTATACTATGGATGAGAGTGAATGGCAGTTGGTGCGTATATAAAATGACTATACCCCAACGAGCGAGCGTAACAGCTGGTTATCCTATCGATCAGTTTCAGTAATTCCGATAATCTGAACCGTTGTTAGATTAAAAATTTCAATATAACCAGATTTGTTCATCCTATAGCAATCACACGGAGACGATTGGGGCCCCCGAATCGGGCCCCGAAACATTTCGCCCGGATGCCTTGGAGAGCGCATTCGCGTGTAAATCACTCACTTGATAATGAACGATGCTTAAACAAAGCGACTCACTTTGGGAACCAGTTGCAATTTACCGCAGGCAATATTTGACCCGTGCTCAAATTTGGCTCGCACCGAACAGGAAGTTCTGGAAATGACTCCTCGCTTGCCACAGCATCCTTTTGTTAGTATTTCAGTAACAAGAGAGTGACTCTAAAAATAATTGAGCCCAGGCCAAATATTATTCCAGTGTGATCCTGTCCAGTTCGATCCGGACAGAATCGTCTTCTTGTGACGGCACCAGGTTTTTCCTTTACACGGGTCACTGTGATATAGGAAAGTGCTAAATCCACTGGGATACTGGCAACGCTCATGTGGCAAGCTAGGATTCCACCAGGTTTGCTAGTGGTTCCCACGCTCCAAGTCTTTCTAAATTTCAATTGAATTTCGAATCGCCTATTCCAATTGACAAATTGATTTTCAGTGAAACCTATACCATACACCTGAGAAAGTAAATCTTATATCTCTCCGATGAGTTGTTTGATAATTTTCGGATTTGGCAGCCTAAAAATCAAGTTCAAATTTCATTTGAAATGAACTGATTTTAACGAATGACCCGGCGTTTTGTGATGCCGTCTGGTGAGTGCAACCAAAAATGTTGAACCGAACCCATGCACGGGTCACATTATTGTGCGTAAATACTAACTGCTTCTGAACGTGACTTGCTTGTCACAGCAAATTTCATTTGAAATTAACTGATTTTCAAAGAATGACTTAGTAGTGTTTTGTGATGCCATCTGGTGCGTGCCCCCGGTACCCCTTATTGGCAGACTGATGGATTTGATTTTTGTTTGTTTTTCTTTTCCAGCTAGTTAGAGAAGTGATTTGGCTGCGTCAGAAATTGCGAGACACGAACACCGGTCTGGCGAAAGCGAAAGACAAACTGAAACGCAACAAACGAAAAAGCAAAAAACTGATACTGGCGTGGAGATTACGGGTGGACGAAATGCACCGGCAAATGTCGATCGCGAAGCAACAACACGACGAGCAAATGCGTGATATAGTGTCGAATTTGTTGCTATTCGAGAGTAAATTACGCAAAGATCAAAGTTCAATCACCGAGCTTTTAGACGAGAAAGACCAGTTCATATCGACGCAACAAATCAAACTGCGTGAGTTGCGTTCGGCGAACGAATCGTTGAACGAACGGCTACAAAAATACCGGCGAATCCTACGAGTGAACAGTTCGAACGTCGATTCGTTGCGCAACGACAGCGATTCGGTGTTCTTCTCCGACGACGACGATAGTAACGCCGCCGATGAATCCGGGGAGAAAATGCATAATCGATCGAAAAGTTGCGACAGCACGAGCAGTACGGAGGGACGCCCGCCGAAAGCGCCGCCTAGGAGACGACGCAGCGGCCTCACCATGACGACGACCGAACAGCAGCATAGGCAGAAGAAGACATCGTTCGACGATCAGTATCGTCATTTTCCGTTTTACAGCGTCGGAGATTTGCGACAAGCCATCGAAATTAAAGAACCGCTCGAGTTGCCTGTACGAGCAGTTAGCACGTCTGATCTTCACAAGGGGGCATGGACGAACGACGATCAGGACGAAGAAGCCGATCGCGTAAACGCGGCGAATAACAATTTAAACGTTAAATCGCGCAGCGCCGAGAGCGTGGTCGCCGCAGCAACTACTCGCGACGTCGAGGAAGAGAACGACGATTATGCAGAGGAAATTCATGATTTCGTGTCGGAATTGAATCCGCAGTTTCACCAACGCTCCGGCTCGAACTCCTCATCCAACAACAACTATCCGCCGATGACGAGCCATAAAAAAGTGCAAAAACCGCGAGACATTAAAATGCGCGATCGATGGAGGTCGCGGTCGTTACCGCAGACCGTGAATACGTCGTACGTAAATGGAGAAATATTGCCACTACCGCCAGGGGGCAGCACAAATCAAAGACAGTACCATCCCCCGGTTCAATTATAACCGTTAGACCCGTAGGTCTTGTTTGAGTTTCTTTGAATATTGTCGATTGTATGAAGATTGTGAATTAGTGCTATTGTAGTAGCTATATCTGCTGGTTCAGATGTGCTGTTTGATTATTTATTGTCCAGCTTTATTCCCTGAATGAAATGTGTCTTTTTAATCTGTGTTCAAATGTACAATCGAAGCCCGGTACGACGATTCTGCCGAGGTAACAATTTCTTCGCGTGGCAAACCATGAATTTACATGATTCAAATGCAGCTGTATCGTGGTACTGGGAATTGTATTATATCTGTGGTTGCTTTTTGCGGTTCATTTTATCACGTTACTATTATCAATTTGCAGTAGTTCAAGTTGCCGCGAAATAACCGCAAATAACCCTTCCCTTGCCCGGTTTGTCTAGAATTATGTTTAGAAAACTATCTCGCAACTGATTATGTAGGTATCGATCCGCATCCGGTACCCACCCTTTGGACAATCTTCCGATCTTTGTTCGTGCAGACTTCACGTCATTAAGACATGAAAGGACCGAATATTTTTTTAAATTAGAAATGAACTATATTACACTTGCTACTAATGCCAGATATTGTATCAAAAACGCCAATTGATACCTGCATAACGTTTATGTTTGTATTCTGCAGTGATTTAATGAAACTTTTTTATTCCTTCCATATTACCGGTAGATTGTTATTGTTGATTTTTATATCATCATGTTGTTATGTATTGAACAAATCTTCTTTTCTTTTTGATAATGATCTCTTAGTTTGCTACGAACGGCTTTTACTGCTTTTTAGCCTGAATATAAGGTTGTTATTAGTTATCATCGCTGCTTTATTCTCAGTCTAAAGATTTAAAATCGAAATATATTTTCTGATCATGTTACTGTGATACGTTTCAGTGCTGCTTTATCGTTGATCTAGATTTCGTTGAAGTGTATTATCTGATCATGAAAATGCAATTCATTTTTCAATATATTCATGAATGTTGATCTCAATTACCGTTTCTATAACCACAGGGGCCTGACAAAAAAGTTTTTGACCCCCAGTATCTTAGGTCCTATATAAAAATGATACATTGAATCTCGGGTATAGCGTCGTCAGATTTAACGTTGATTCTCAATATCGTATTACTTCTTTAGTCCCGATATTTCCCTTCTGTTAAACCTTTAAAAAACAACGAATAAACCGTATTTTTAACTCAGTTGCCACCTATCGGGAATATTTTAAACAAACTGGCGCCGGTTACGGGGAATCTGCACTATATCTATGTACAACTGTATACGCATGCGTGAAGGAATAGGGTTAGGGTAAGGTGAGGCTATATGTGAATTAACTCAACCAGCTTCCAGTCGTGTGCTGTGGCTCAGTGGGTAAAGGACTCTAATATTTTTTCATTTGGTTTTGAATCCCAATATTGCAAGTCAGAATTCTACTGTATAGCGCATGTACTAACCGTACTCCGTAACCGGAGCTAAATCCACTTGGTGAGAAAAAAAACAAATACTATTTATTATAAATAAAAAATCAAAGTTATTCGTTTCCACTTGATGAAATAATGCCTTATTAGATAACAACTAATATTATGAAATTTCATAATTGATAAGGCAAAATTGAATATTGCTAATCTTGCAGTAAGCATTTTCTATTTTTACCAGATGGATATTCCCGTGTTAAAAGCACATATTCAGATACGACGAATTTTCTACGGTAGATCCGTAAATCGTATTTGGGATATAACGTTATATATATTCTGGTCCCAACTTCAATGTTATACCCAACGTTTAGACGTTTACTAGAAAAAATGGTACTTTTTTTACAGGATACTGAGGTCAGGCCCTTTTGACTATGACGGTATGTTAGACCGTCCATCTGCTTGAGGATTACGCGGTAGATCGGCTCCACGATTAATTCAGACTTCTTGTGAGCTTCCATAAAGTATTAACACACGAAATGGGTCCTATCTACAGGTAGTATGCATTTTTTTGGCATAATTATTTCCCAAACATACCCCCTAGAAAATTGTACGTGAAAATTCTTGTTTGCTTGTGTAACTATGGGTTGAAATTCCAACAGAAACGATAAAACGTCTTTTATTTATTCAGTTGTACTGTTATTATAGTTGCTAGATTTTTACGACGAAAATACTGTATGAAAAGGAGTTATGATTACTAACTAAAGCTTGAAGTAGAATTACAATAATGTTTAACTGCTGTAGCTCCAAGGTGTTAGGAGGAGTATAATAAATGTATATATAAATTCTGTCATAAATTATTGTTGTAAATATTTGAATAAACTCATGTGCTTTTTTATTGTAAAGCCTTTTCATTTGTTTTTAACATATCGCTGTTTCAACTTTGGCTGAGTTTTTATTATAAGGGCAGATTCCTAGCCCAAGAAGCGAATTCGCCTATTAGGGCAGGTTCTGGAAATTCTGCAAAATGACTCATATGGTAGGCTATGCCTATTGCTCTCCCCAAAAGGGTCCTGTCCTTGGATATAGCAATGTTCTCGAAGTCACTTCTGTCGTTCTGCTTCTTTGCGCTCTTGATAACGTAACAGAATCTATCTGCTCTGCACTGTCAAGTGCTCCCTTCATAGGTCTCTAGGGGTCAGCGTTTTTTTTTTGCCCAACCGGACGCTTTTGTGAGCTTTGACTGTCTCTTTCACCTCCATTCTGTCCTTGCAAAGTTGCCAAAGAAAACTTCATCATCCTTTCTACATGCTCTAGGTATTTTGAAGAGAATTGGATTTGCCGACGCCCCTCTGTCTCTTGTCTTTCATGTCTTGTGACCGCGAAGGTTACCTCACTTTTAGCTCCGTCCAATTTGGTGTCCTTTGCTGACTGATAGTGCGAGAGTTGGTTAACTTTTGCCTCAAGTGTCTACATTTCTCTCCACCTAGGATTTCGCACCTCCTATCTGTCAACATGCTCATCTTGCATTGAACTTATTGCATGAAACTTGTTTGGCTATCTCGTCTTCGCGCGTAGGCAAATATATAAGAATATCTACCGCGAGAAGTTCTATAGTTGTTAGTAAATCTAATACGCTTCACCCATAGAAGCTATTTCACCATGAATAGTCTGCCGTGTGCGAAAATTATATTCAATTTAGTTACATTCTTTATACCTACATATTGATAGAATTCCATTAATCTCAGTGAATGTGTAGAATTTATACTGTAAATAAATTGTTTTCATTCGATCTCTGTTAACTGCGGATTTAATCGTACTAACAATATTGACAAATAATGACAAATGAAAAATAGCTTTGCCATAAATAAGGCAATATCTAAATATCTTTGTGCATATATTTCGTCTGATTTCATTAGCCGACTCTCAAACGTAAACAGTCATCCCGTGAATCATGAATTTTACTCTGCAAATTGGTCGAGCTTATAGCAGTAATATAGTCATCATGTCTGTGGCAAACAGGTCTGGTAGCTACCTTACGCTTACGTTGATCATTTTGCCTATCTTATTTCTGCTAGGGGCCTTCGGCAATTCAGCTACTTTCCTGATAATGATAGGTCGCAGATTCAAGAGTTTCTCTTACGCTAACTATCTTATCGTTTTATCGGTCAATGATGTTGTGTTCTGCCTCAGTCTATCTTTGATGCCTATTTTACAGTTTGCTCTCTTGCAAGTGCAAGTTGGTCAAATATATGTGATGAATTCACTGATCAGTTGTCAAATCTACGAATACGTAATAATTCTTGCAGGCTGGAATAGTTCTTGGTTAATCGTGGCTATATCTATAGAACGTGCGGCAGTTGTGCTCTTCCCGTTCACATCTCGTTTGATATGTACACCTAGATTCGCTAGATTTACAGCATTGATGATAAATGGAGTTAATTCACTGCTTCTATATCTTCTACCTACCTTAACGATACGTTTTTCAAACAAGTCTTTCGGATGTTACTATAGACTATCTGACCAATTAACATATTTTTCTATTGCTGCCATTCACGCTTACATTTTACCTTTAACGTTAGTTGTTACATCGAATTCTGTTATAATATTTCAGTTATTCAGAGGTTCAAAAATTGTTTCGTCGGATAGGAAAACGACAAAATCCATACGTACAACAATAATGCTTGTAACAGTTTCACTCGCTTTTGCAATATTTACACTTCCAACCACAGTTACTGTTTACCTGCCAATCTCTACGGAACGGAAAGATTTTCTGTTTGATATCTTTACTCAATTCCAACAGTGTAACTATGCGGTGAATTTCTACATATATCTTTTACTGGGTCGAGAAATTCGTGAATATTTCTGTACGGTAACTCGTTGCAGAAATTCAATCAAATGAAAACTATTGATTTCAACTGGTATTTGCACGGATCGTCAGAAAATTACACGTTTATTGTGCAACTATAAATGGATACATAGAACTCCGGACAATTAAAAGTACATTTCAATAAATCATTGGATTTTAACATTAGCTGCCAATCTTTTTACAACTCATACACACAAATGAGGGCGAGAATTCAATTTTCATATGTTTCGTACACTCAATTATTAACTTCTAATAAGCTCATTGGGATGCTCTTTTCGTTCTATTACGACGTATATATACATGTAGTTTTCGGTAAATTTATAGAAAATGACAAACTCTCCATCGTGTTCTCGAGTTATAACCAATTTTTATTCAGAAAATCTATCAATTGATGTGTTCAGAAGCAGGACGTGTACTTAGATATGGAACCAACAATTTATAAAAGAAATGTTTATTTAGATCCAACATTTCAAATCAAAGGACGAATTGACTAGGGAATTGATTTTCATTCACCCAGTTCTTACCAATCTCCATAGAAATCAGGACTTTTCAAGAATTTGTGCTATATCTTCCCAATTTCATTACCCCTGTGAAGCTGGCTCCCGGTTCCCGGTTCCCGATTCGGCTCCCGATTCAAAAGCATTTTGAATCGGGAGCCGAATAAGGAACCGGGAACCGGGAGCCAGCTTCACAGGGGTAATTTCATTTGTGTAACTACCCTATGTAGTACATTTCTACACATACCTTTTGCTGGGGCGATAGATTTGTGAATATATTTCTATACAGAAATTAAAAACCAAGAACCATTTATTTGAAGCAATACTGTACAGCGATAATCCTTCCGACAGTTAACTCGCAATTGCAATGTTTTTACATTTCAATTCGGACACATAATTCATTTGAAAAGTGAGTTGGTAAATGGCCATTTCAGGTCATTCAATTCAAAGCCCTTCTACCTGATATGCTTTGGGTGCCTGCCTATGGGATGCATGTTCTGAATAAGCAAACACCCTGGTCATCATCCTGAAGTTTTTAAAAAGGAAATTTTATAACATGATTTATACAATTTATAAAGCTGATTAAACTTCTACATACTATCTTCTACTTTCGGTCTAATAAGTTCCATCAGGAACGACCTTCGGTTAAGCGAAAATGCGACATAACAAAGTGTTTATATAGATGTACTGATGGGAGTGGAAGTTCTGAACTCGTAACTTCCACTTTCTGAGATGGTGGGTGTGGCACCTTTAAGATAGTAGATATTTACCGGTACATATACCCGGTAGATATTTCATCATTGATATTGTCTTTACAAGACAAAACTAACAAATCCGAGTGTGTTATATTTCAAACAATTGATTTTTTATTCTCTGTCAACAATGAATGGCGGAAAAAGCGATAATTTCATTGTATCAAAACTAATTGAATGACAAATGAATATTAGCTTCACAAATAAGACACACAGCATTGTGGATTTATTTAAATCTAAATTCATTTTACAATACGTGACCGAGTACGCTCACACGTCGTCAACTCAGTCGCAAAGAGGTCTTCATCCGACGAATCATGAATCTTACTCGGATGCAAATTGCTCGTACTTATCACGGTTATTTAGTCATCATGTCTGTAGCAAACAGGTCTGATATCTATACCTTACGATGTCATTGTTCATTCTATCCATCTTAGTCCTGTTCGGAGCATTTGAAAATTCGGCCACTTTCCTGATGATGTTAATTCGCAGATTTAGAAGTGTATCTTACGGTAACTATCTCATCGTTTTATCTGTCAGTGATTTCATGTTCTGCATCAATCCATCCCTGATGCCTATCTTACAGTACGTAAAAACCGGTCCAATATTTATTATGAATTCACTTATCAGTTGCCAGATCTACGAACTCGAATGCTTTTCGCAGGCTTTTAATAGTTCCTATATCTATAGAACGTGCGGCAGTTGTGCTCTTCCCGTTCACATCTCGTTTGATATGTACTCCTAGTTTGGCAAGAATCGCTATATTGATAATTACCGGAGTGAATGTACTGATTCTTTATCTTCTACCTACTTTTTCGATGCATTTTTCTGACAAGTTTTTTGGAAGTTATTATGAATTAAACGAGCGATCAATGTTTTATATGACACTTGCCATCAATTTCTACCTTCTACCTTTGACGTTAATTATCACATCGAATTCTGTTATAATATTTCAGTTATCTAGAGGATAAAAAATGGTTTCGTCTGATAATAAAATTACAAAATCAAAACGTACAACAATAATGCGTAACAGTTTCACTCGCATTCGCAATTTTTACACTTCCAACCACTGTTACTGTTTACCAGCCAATCTCCACGGAACGGAAATATTTTTTATTTAATATTTTCACTCAGTTCCAACAGTGTAATTTATGCGGCAAATTTCTACATATATCTTTTACTGGGACGAGAAATTCGGGAACATTTCTGTACAAAAATCCATTGTCGAGGGTCATTCAAACAACAATGATTTCAAGTTGATGCTTTCACAAAACGTATGGTCTACATGGACATACTTGTTCATCACTTCAGTATCCTCAAGTCACAACTTAAGTAAACGCAC